>NW_006921645.1:12049717-12067713 GCF_000298275.1 Orycteropus afer afer | reverse complement strand
GCCTTCCATTGCATCAATTCTACTCCTTTGCCCTTCCAATGTGTTATCTATTTCTGACAATTTAGTATTAATCTTCTGGATTTCTGTCTGTAGATGTAGAATCATTTCTAATTTTTCATTTTGTTCTTGTAGTTTCTTCCAAAATTCTTCTAGGGTTTTTTCTGTGTTTTCTTTGGTCTGTCTCTCAACCCTTTGAAGATACCTAAAGATAATTCTTTTGAATTCCTTATCAGAGAGTTCCAATGTTGCTTCTTCCTCAGGGATGTGTTCCAGTCTGTATCTTGCTCCCTTGTTTCTACCACTTTATCCTACTTCTTTGTGTGGACTCTGATGGTCTGTTGTTTTCGAGGCATCACGGTGTTGTTGTATTTAGATCTTTGTTAACTGTTTATGAAGAGCAGCCAAGGGTGATTCAGGCTCTTCTTGGTGATTTTTATCGTTGGCCTGTTGGTGGAGAAGGAGGCAGTTCCTCTCGCTCAGTAAGTGACATTGAAGGAGGTGTGGGTGTAGTTGTGTCTTATGGGCACTGTTGTTGTCTCCCACTTAGGTAGACACAAATTACAATTGAATAACCATAAAAAACTAAAAGCACATGGACATAAAATACACCATGTAATCTCACAAGAACAGTAATCAAAAAAAGAAAAAAGGGAAAAAGAAGAAGAAAAAACACGAAAACCTGCAATATCCAGGGACAGGGCACTAAGAGAAAAAAAGTAGAGAAGGAGAATAATGAAGGGAAAAATGCAAAAACAAGGAACAGGTTTAACCAAGAGAAAAAAATGGTAAAAAAACAAAAAACAAACAAAAATACCTTAAATTAAAAAAAAAAAAAAATTTCAACCAGGAACAGGGAAAGGAAAACTAGGACCTGGGAAGGAAAGATTAAGAATAATAGTAAAAGGGACAAAAGTATTAATAATAATAGTTGTTTTAAAACAGACAAAAGAAGCAAACTGATCACCAGGAAAAAAAGCGAAAAAGAAAAAAAATTAAAAAAGAGAAAAAAAAAAATCTGTGGAGGACAGGGCAAGGCACCCAGGCTCTGTCTGAGCACACAGACTGTGATGGAGTTCCTGTGGGCCCAGAAGGTAGGTGGGAGTGGGGGATGGCCGCACCTCCATTCACCAAGCAGGTGTGGGGTATAAGAGTAACAAGAGGAATGTGATACCTTTTCAGTCTTGCAGGTCCGGAGTGACCCTGGGTTTGCTGGAAAGCAGAACGTGTTCTTAAGCCCCAGGAATCTGCGAGCACGCTGTCTCTTTAAATATCCAAAATAGTCAAGCCGCTTTTAAACCTTCAAAATGGAGGTGACTTCTGGACCGGCAAAAGTCCACAGCTCAGCCCACCTTTCTGTTCACCTTCTCCGTTTATTCCCCAGCCAACAGAGCAGTTCTCTGTGAGTCTCTGGCTAGCAGGCCTGATTTTTAGGTTAATTCTTAGGTCCTATCACCACTTGGGAATCTCCAAGCTGTCTGTGCCATCAGGATTGCTCAGGATCGCTGCCAGACCGCAGCTCCGTATGTCTCCTTTTTTGGTATTTTCACGCAAATTCTTCTGCTAGTTGGGGTTTAGTCCACTTCTATATCCTCTCCTTCAAGGCTCACGGGTCCAAGATTATCTTCTGTTTCTATGTTAATTGGTTCCCCTTTTCTTTGTTGAAGAGGGTCTGTGCAGTCTTTCTGCCTAGTCTGTCATCTTGCCGGAACCTACTAGTCTTAACAGATTTTTAAGGAAAGTAGGGACAAGGTCAGATCTGGGTTTGGGCCCTCTCCCTGGTTGGGGTGTGGAGAATGGGGTGTGGGGAACATGAGGGGCAGGGCAGAGCCAAGGATAACTCCTAATTCCTGAGTTCGGGGATGGTGGAGGTGGAGGAAGAACCACTGAGATTTTTCTCATCTGCAAATGAGGACCTGGGCCAGCCCATGTTTGAGGTCCCTCTAGCCTCCCTCTTCTGCATGTTGGTGACTTTCCAATCATGAGAGGGACTGTGGAGGTGGGAGCTCCATCTCCTCCTGGCCTGGGTCTTTTCTAGTCACCTCTTGTTCTCAAATCTTTTTCGTCTCCTTCTTATCCCATGGGAACTCTGGTGCATAGTGCCTAAAGCATTTGACGGTTAACCAGAAGGCTGGCATTCAAACCCACCAGCCACTCCTCAGAAGGAAGACTGGGCAATCTACCTTTGTAATGATACAGTCTCAGAACCCAAGGAGGAGTCACTATGAGTTGGATCTGACGCGATGGCCATCAGTTTGTTTGTTTTTTTTTGTTTTGGTTTTCTTATCCCATGGAGAGACTGTAGAGAGGCTTGTTAGCACACATTTCTATGGTGCCACTCACTTCCCAGAGGGGCCCTGAGTCGAGCACTTTTGGAAATGTGACATTCCCTAGAGGCTGCAGGATTACTCAGCACTTATCTGTCCATGCTCTGCATTCCATCGGCATGTATCCTCCTCCCTGTAAATTTAACCTCTCTGGGCCTCGATTTCCCCATCTGGGCCGGAGAATGATATTTAGAGTCTCTTTCAGCTCTGACTTTCAGAGAGCTATGCTTCTCAAGGCTTTCCTGTCACAGGATACCCTTAGTTATGGAGAAGCAGTAATTGACCCCAAACTTCCAGAGGATTCCTTCTTGAGCCAGACTTGTCTGGTGGTCTAGAGTGTGGGCCTCAGAGTCAGAACCAGATTCCATCCCCACCTCTGTCCTTTCCCAGCTGTGGGTTGTGAACAAGTTACTCCTCTGAGCCCGTTTCCTCACCTGCCATCAAGCTGATCCCAACTCATGGTGATCCCATGTGTGTCAGAGTAGAACCATGCCCAGAGGGTTTTCAATGGCTGGAAGTAAATCTCTCAGCCTTTCTTCTATGGCAGCTCTGGGTGACCTTGAACCTACAATCTTTCTGTTAGCAGCTGACTTCATTAACCTTTTGCACCACCAAGAGACCTAGAAAATAAGAAAATAAGAGCGGTAATAGTACCCACTCGTAATATTAAAGAAGAGAATACAATGAATAGTGCCTGGAAGGCAGGGAGGCCACAGGAAGTGGGATCTGTCCCTGCTGTTACAACCCATGGTGGGGGTGGAAATCTATGTGCAAACCGACAGTATGGTCAGTAATTGATGTTGTTCCAACAATAGGCTACGGAGTGGTTACTCTATTTCAAACCCTGGGCTGGAGTGCCCAGAGATCTGGTCCTTGCTCACAAACCCAATCCAAAGAGGGTTAGTATGGAGATATTTTCTTGCCTGTATTTTCTCAGTCTTGCTTCCCTATGCCACCTAAGGGGCCTAGAAGCAGTGCCCAAGGGTAGCACACAGGGACACTTCACTAAGGGAGTGAGCTGAACAAGAGAAGGTGAGGCCAGAGCTGGAAGCATGACGTAAATGCAGCTACACAATAAGTAGGCACACACACTCACTCGTTCTCACTCACACATATGCACACACTGACTGACATATATTTGTGTATATATACTTACACACTCATACATACACACATACTTACATATACTACTCAATCACATACTCTTGCACACACACACACTTGTTCACAAGTACACTTATACACATTTACATATACCTTCACACACTCACACACACTTGTATTCTCACACAATCACATGAACACTTTTCACATACTCACACTCACAACTCACACATACACACATATACTCACACACATTCACACTCACACTCACATACTTTGACCCCACTATCCTGTTTGCTCCTTTCCCCTCGACTACTTAGCCTGAGCCACAGAAATTGTGAAATAAGAACAGCAACACCCTTACTTGACCCAGAGAAATTAATTCCTCACACACACACAGTAACCCAGTGAAGAGACAGAGTCAGGGAGACATTAACATGGAGGCAGAAGATGGACAGAGACACAGAAATGGACAGAGAGAGGGTGGCAAGGACAGAAAGAGACAAAGAAGTGAGAATAGGCAGAAAGACAGATGCTATCAGAGAAGAGAGTTGCAATGGAATCAAGAGGTTGCAGGTATAACCAGAGGGGCCCTGAGGAAGATGGCCACTCAGCTCAGCTCTGTTTGGGTCATGTGGAGTTGGAAGCAGTCAGAGCCACTCAGTGATCCAGTCATCAGATGGCCGATCACTCACATTTGCCTTGTTTTGTGGAGATTTGCGAATCATTTTGGTTCCCATGAATCCACTTCTTCCTCATGGTGATCCCATCCAGTGGATAGCGCTGTGCTGTGCACCACAAGGACACTGTGCCATGAGGTGAAGGACTTTGTCTGAGGTCTCCATTCAGTATCAAGGGCAAAGCATAACACAGATTTCTCTGATGAATGAGTCCCAGCTCTTCCTACTGTATCAGTGCCCCTCTCTTCCAAGTGTTGTTGTCAGCTGTCATGGAGTCAGCCCCACTCTGGCAACCCCATGTACAATGGAATAAAACACTGCCTGGTCCTCATGATTGGTTGTGGATTAGACAGTTATGACCCATAGGGTTTTCACTGGCTGATTTTCAGAAGTAGATTACCAGGCCTTTCTTCCTAATCTTAGCCTGAAAGTTGTACAGAGACCTGTTTAGCATCATACCAACTCATAACCCTCCACCAACAGATGGATGGTGGCTGTGTGTGAGGCACATTGACTAGGAATTGAATCTGGGTCTCCTGCATGGAACGCAAGGACTGTACTACTGAGTTACTACTACCCCCATCTTCTCAGTGCCAAGACCCACATCTCTGAGCTGCAGGAGGTGATGAGGGGCCAGGTTTCTATGGGACACTCATGTATACTGTGTCACACCCCCCTCACCTGCCTTTCTACTCTGGTTATTGCCATAGGTGCATCTAAAAGCACCTTGCCTCCTGCACTGAGTATCTTGTTTCCTGCTCAGGAGCCCACTGCTTAACCACACTGAGGCTTGCACGAACTTGGGAGTACTAGGAAGTGAATACCACCCTGGTCACCCTTACCTAATAGGGGAGTGCGGTAGTTAAGGTTATATGTTAACTTGGCTGGGCCTGGTTTTGAGTGGCTGGGCAGCTGGAGGTAGTGATTCTTCATGATGAGACTAATAATCAACCCCATAGTGCAATCTATTGTGAGCAGTTGAGTAGCTGCCTTAGGGATGTGGTCTGCTTCCAGTATATAAGGAGATGCTTTGAGAAAGGTCTCTGAGCTTCTTGGCACATCTGGATACTACATTTGGCCAAGTCATCAGTGAGTGGCCTGCCATGTTGTCTGCCGATCTTGGGACTGTTTCTGGACTTGAACAGGGGCCTGTCATGTTGCTTGATAATCTTTAGACTGTGTCATTTTCCTTGTGAATCTTGGGTTTGTCAGCCTCAGCAGCCAGCAGCTGCCTGAGTGAAGAGATGCCTTCAGCTTCAATGGGCCAGGAGCAAGAGCCAGAGCTAAAGGCCAAGGTCAAGGGACCTTCACCCAGTCCCTAGAGCTGGCACTTTGAACTCAGACTTCTGGCCTCCTAAACTGTAAGAGAATAAATTCCCATTTGTTCAAGCCATCCACTTGTGGTATATTTCTGTTAGAGTGGCACAAGAGGGCCAAAACAGGGAGGGAGCAGTGGGTGAATATTCCACTCACTAAGCCCCCATTGGGGAATCTGGGGGCATTCTGCACAGCTCAGAAGGTTCAGTGGGACTGAGCGCCAATGCCCATTGTGAGCAGCTCCACCACACATACTTGCATTTATTGCCTCTCCCGCCTTCTCTGTTTCACTTTTCCCAGACCTACTCCCTTTCCCTGGAATCACCTTCCCAATTAAATCACCTGCACTCAGGCTAAGGCTCTGCTTTCAGCTAAGGGCCCAAACAGAGCTCAGGGGAACTACTGATTCTCTCTCTCCTCCTATTTCTCTGTCCCCCAGGACACCAGAGTTCTGCTCTGGTCTATTGTTTGCTGGATCCAGGAGCTACCACATTTCTCCCAGAGGGCCAAACCACTCTTGTTTATCCAATAACAATTTCCCACTATCATCTCTAGCCTTGAACCATATAAACAAAGAGCTGCCCTGAGCAAAGAGGTGTCCTATCCAAGCAGATCCTGGAGTAGGGTGGGGGTGGGGGGGTTAGGCTGCCTTCCACACTTCTACTTAAGCCCATGATTCTGTCTTCATTTTAGGACATGCATTTAGCACAGGCCATCCACAAAGCCATTCAAGGTCTTTGTATAGTGCATGTGTACATGTGTGTTTTAAAGGTATATTTACTTATCTTTTGATTACAAAAGCAATGCATGCTAGCTGTCCAAATTATAACACTACAAATGTATAAATCAGAAACTGAAAGCACTTCCCCCTAATCCTACCCTTTTCATTTCAGTGTGTGTTTTTCATTGCTCCAGCAGCAGGACATTTTCAGCATAAGTGCATATGGGCTGTTGGTCCCCTTAGGGACAATCAGTGCACTTACAAAGTGTCATTTCTTCTTAGCGAAACCACCCATTCATTCAATAATGACGTTTTGAATACCTACTAGGCAGTAGGTCCTGGAGAAGCAACCTTGAACAAGACAAATTGGGCCCTCATGGTCTTGCTGCTTGTGTCCTACCAGTTGTGTTTTCCCTGATCTCATCCACAGGCAGAACGTTGGGCAGATTTCCTGCTTTGGAACATCCCTGCCACTGCCTCCGGCTCCCAGGAAGGCCCCATGAGGGCTGCAGCTGGCTTGCTGCACTTCTCACATCCATGGGGAAGGGCCATGCTGTAACCCAGAATGCAGAGCAGGGGCCCTTTTACTGCTGGTGGGCCTTAGTTCAGGTGGCTACGGCTACCAGAAGGTTGCCTCTTTTAGGCCCAATCAGATCCTTTCCTTCCGTCCTGAAAGGCCCTATCTCAAGTCACCTCAGCCAGACGTTGCCTCCAGTGGCAACTTGTGTGCACAGCTGAGTATCTCCTTCGCCTGTGTACATGGTGTCCTGGCAGGGTTGGCAGGCATTTCAAGGGCAGGAATTAGATGGCTCCTCCGCTCTTCCCTGATGTCCAGTCTGGGTGGGCATATAATGCATGCTCTCTGTAATGACTACTCAGCTGGAGCTCACTGTAAAGAGAGGAGGGCTGTAGATGTGCAGGAAGTGGGCAGTGCAAATGGTGGTCCAAGTGAGAGGGCCAGGAGATCCCGGATTTTACCAGAGGTGTCTGTGTGGAAACTTCTCCCTTCAAAGGATAGGTGGGGAAGAGAGGCTGGGGCATGGGTGGTGGCAGAAGACCCAGCAGGGCATCCTTGGGACACAGGAGCTGGGCATAGCCTTGCGAAGCCTAGCACTTCACTTGAGAACTACAAGGGTTGGCATGTGTGCCAGGAAAGGGGAAGCCACTCATAAAGGGTGTTGACGTGGGCATCCCTTGAGCCAAAGCACAAAGCACTTATTAGCTTCCCCTCCCCATTAACACATCTACCTTTATTAAACATGAAAACCATGCCCTCTTTTAACATGTGAAACTCAAAATAAAATTTTGAACTTTATTCAAAGTACTCTCCCTCTACATCTGATGTTATGTTCATGACAATTGGAATCAAAGCCCTAAGAAGTTTGGGCTGAGGTTGGCAGCTTTTCAGACTTACTATGCACTTCCGTAGTGATACTGCCTTGGAAACCCAAGGAGGGGTCGCTATGAGTCGGATCCGACTCGAGGGCACATAACAACAACAACAACAACATGAGGGACTAATAGAAATAGAGAGGCAGGATCATTTCCCTGAAAGGGCCCATTCCCTGAGGGATGAGAGTTGATGCCTGACATTCTGAGAAGAGAACCCAAAGATGACTCTGAGGGCCATGAGGAGGCCCTCCACCCCAGGCCTGGATGGCAGTTTCTCTCCACTCTACCCCAACTCTTCAGCACTCTCTAGGTTCACCAATCCCCCAATGCTGCTGGCTGTCCTCAACATTGTCCACCCCAAAACACACATGACTTTGTGACAAAACTACTTATTTTCCTTCTCTCCTTGATCTCCTGTGAACTCATAAAGCCTGTGGTTGATCTTGACAAAGTTTGCCATTACATTACAGTGTCAAAGACTGATAGGTTTAACCTTCCAAAGAAGCATTTGCATTTTAACGGAGAATTGTTGAATTCATACACATCTCAAATGGGTAGATTTTGCACGGGAGATTTTTTTCAAAGCGGGGTGTCTCCTAGTTCCATGTGTTGGGTGCCTACTAGAAATACTCTCACTCCTTCTCTTGAGAACAAAGACGAGTAGAGAGCCCCTTCGGTAGAAAAGCCTAGGTTCACACTCGGGCGTCTTGGCGCCCTAGGTGGGCGGAGCTGTCCCCAGACCTCAGCCCCAGCACCTCGGGCCCGGAAGGAAGCTGCGGCAGAAGGAGGGGGCGTTAGGGGTGCCCCAGAGCGCGCTTCACCTGCGGGAAGCACGTCCCCGGCTTTTATTCTCCTAGATGGGACCTGCCCAAGGGAAGACGTTGATTCACCCCATCGTTCCTGCCCATCCAGACCTCCTGCGCTTCCACGCAGCTGTCGCCGCGGGCCCGCTACCAGGTGCTAGCGTGTAGGGAACGCGGGGGCCGTCATCGAGGGCACCGTGCCCACCTCCATCTCTCACAACTGCGCTCCTCCTCCCTCTTCTCCTCTTTCCTGCCCCTTTCCCCGCGGCTTTCCCAGGTCTGAAGCCGGCGCCTCACACCGCTTTCCCAACTCCCGGACGCGCTTGCCTAGAGGCGGCGACTTGGGGAGGGAGGGACCGCCGCCCGCCCCCGCCGCCCGCCTCCCGGGGCCTGGAGCGCGCGTGGACCGGAGCCGCCCGCCCGTGTTGGGGAGGCTCACTGTGCAGCGCGCGGCGCTAGGGCTCAGCTGGTTCTGTTCTGCCGGCGGGCGAGGAAGAGGATGCTGGCGGGCTTCCCCGGCCTCAGCCCGCGCTCCCGCCGGGGAGGGCCCCAAGCGCGTCCCTAGCCGCCTACGCCGCGGCGACCACTGCGGTGCGAGAGGGAGGGGTCCGCAGCGCCGCGCGCGCCGCCACCCGAGCCTCCAGGCCCTGGTCCCCGAGCCTCAGTTCTAGGGGCGGACGCGCTTGACCCGTGCCCCCGAATTTTCCATCTCTCCGCCGCAGCCGCCTCCTTCCTCCTGCGGCCAGGCGCCCCTGGATGCTGAGGGACAGCCTTGCGCCTCTCCAGACCGGATCCAGGGATTGACCGGGGAATTGCGCTCAGGCCGCGGGCTGGGGTCCATGGCAAGGCGGCGCTGCGCTGCGGGGAGCAGCCCCCGGGAGCGCTGAGCTCTCCCGCCGCCAGCCCGCCGCACGCGTGACCCGGTTCCGCAGCCAGTGCCGGGACCGGCCAGACCACGCGGCTTCCGAGTTCGCGCACAGGTAAACGCAGAGGCAGAGCCAGGCTTCCAGAACGCTGAACCTGCCCTCTGGAGGGGACGTAGTGCCCCGAGGTTGGGAAGGGGGCCCAGGTTGGGAAGGAGACTAGAGTCTCCAAGGGCTGGGTAGAAAACGGAAGTAAACAGAAGGAAGATTCAGGAATCTCTAGGATGGCTCTGGTTTCTTTCTGACACGTTTTATTTTCAGCTTCTAAGGTTTGAGCCTGGCAGGAATTTAGGTGAGGAAGTCAGGGACTGAGAGAGAAGTGGTGACACAGAGAGACACCAGAGGTGCAAGAGATGGAAGGGTGGCCAGGCCTCTCAGCAAGCCAGAAACAGGAAATTGAGTGTTTGGCGTGGACTGGACTAAATGTGTGTGTGTGGTCGGTGGTGGCATAGCGAGGGAGTGGTGGGGAAGGCCCTGGTTCTAGAGCCTCTTGCAGCACCTATTCTTTTATGAGGGGAAGTGGTAGAGGGGGTCATGGGAAAACCGGGGGGTAGGGAAGAAAAGGAGCTTCTACTTAGGGATGATGTTCTTTTAAGTTCCAGATGATCAGTACTCCCTGTGTCCTGGAAGCCTACTCTGTGTACCTGCCCCAGGTGGCCACACTTCAGCCCTACCTAAGAAGGAACCCTGAGCCTTCCCCAGGTTACAGAGAGCCCTGGTGAGTGGCCCCCAGTCCTCTTCTCCAGAGCCTGTAGAAACAGACACTAGCAAAGATGCCGCGGAACCAGGGCTTCTCCGAGCCGGAGTACTCGGCTGAGTACTCTGCTGAGTACTCTGTCAGCCTGCCCTCTGACCCTGACCGTGGGGTGGGGCGGACCCATGAAATCTCCGTCCGGAACTCAGGGTCTTGCCTCTGTTTACCTCGCTTTATGCGGCTGACTTTTGTGCCTGAATCCTTGGAGAACCTCTATCAGACCTACTTCAAAAGGCAGCGCCATGAGACCCTGCTGGTGCTGGTGGTGTTTGCAGCCCTCTTCGACTGCTACGTGGTGGTCATGTGCACCGTGGTCTTCTACAAAGACATGCTGGCACCTCTTGTCGTGGCTGGGATCGGGCTGGTGTTGGACATCATCCTCTTCGTGCTCTGCAAAAAGGGGCTCCTCCCTGATCGGGTCACCCGCAAAGTGGTGCCCTACTTGCTGTGGCTGCTGATAACAGCCCAGATCTTCTCCTACCTGGGCCTGAACTTTGCCCGTGCCCATGCAGCCAGCGACACAGTGGGCTGGCAGGCCTTCTTTGTCTTCTCCTTCTTCATCACGCTGCCCCTCAGCCTCAGTCCCATCGTCATCATATCTGTGGTCTCCTGTGTTGTACACACGCTCGTCTTGGGGGTCACTGTGGCCCAGCAGCAGCAGGACCAACTGAAGGGGATCCAGTTGCTGAGGGAGGTGAGTTCTTCCTTCCTTCCCCACCCTGTGGCTTCCCTGTCCCCCCAGCTCTCACCCAAGGTGACACCTGTTTTTAAGTGGGGAGAAGCACCATTTTTTCCCCTGAGTCGAGGGCTCAGGGCTCTCAGCTGCTGGGTTAAGATGGGACCCCTCACCCCCAACCCCTGGCTGCTTGTACCTCCATACCATTGCCCAGAGTTTGCCTGTGCTTGGTCCCTAGGGACTGGAAGATGGTAGGACATTGGGCTTCAGGGCCGCTCTGTCCCCTATACCCAGCCTGAGTGGGTGAGAGGAAGGTTGGTCTAGGCCTGGTCTCAAGGCAATAGAGTCCTGGCCATTCCCTGTCAGGAAGGTCATTTGTGGAGAAAGAGGTCTCTTGGGGAGCTTTGAGGCTTGGATTCTGGTCTGTCATTGACTAGTTTGGGCAAGTGACTTAACTTGTGTTGACTCAGTGCTCCTCTGACAAATGGGAATGGTTGTTGTTAAGATCAAAGGAAATGTGGTGACAGTGCATTAGGAAACAGGAAGGGCTATATAAACAGAAGGTATGGATATTCTGGGAGTTCAGGGTGCCGTGACCTAATGATTGTGGGGAATATCAGTATCCCCGCAGAAGGCGTGGCATGGGAGCAAATGGGGAAAATGATGCTGGCCACCATGGTGGAGGGTTTGTTTGTCTGGGAGGATGTATTTTGCTGGTAGGGTGGAATACTGGGCTTAGCTTAAGTATCAGACAAGAATTGTGCTTCCCTGGGTGCCAGGCTCCAGGTTAGGTGCTGAGAAGCTACAGAGACAGTGAGATGTGACTCCCACCCTTCTGAGTGTGTGATCTGTCCATGAAGCTTCTCACTGCCATTGAGTCGGATCCGACTCACAGTGACCCCTCCTTAGGTTTCCGAGATAGTATCACTGTGGAAGTAGATTGCCCAGTCTTTCTTCTGAGGAGTGGCTGGTGGGTTTGAACCACCAGCCTTCTGCTTAGCAGTTAAGTGCCTTAAGCACTATGCCACAAGAGCTCACCACGAAGCTTAGAGCCAATGAATTTTACACTTGTACAGGAGCTCTGGTAGCATAGTGGCTAAGGCACTTGACTGCTCACCAGAAGGCTGGCGGTTCAAACCCACCAGCCACTCCTCGGAAGGAAGGTTGGGCAATCCTACTTCCGTAGTGATACTGCCTCGGAAACCCAAGGAGGGGTCGCTATGAGTCGGGGCCGACTCGACGGCAAATAACAACAACAACAACATCCTTATAAAATATATGAGGAGGTGAGACCAGAAACAGGAATAAGGCCATACATGTCATCATGACACAATCATGGCTAGAGTGTCCATTTCTTAACTTCAGTTCCAATACTCTTTCCACTGCTTCATGCTGCATCATCTCTGCCAATGCCATCACCATGGTCTCCTTGAGATCAGAGCCTGAATCTCTAGGGGCCCACCGATGTGATTGGTGGTTGATGCAAGAACCCCCTGGAACTGTCCTATTGCCTCCCACTTGGTTCAAAGAGAACATTGGTTTTACCTCAGTTTTAACTGTTTCCTGGCACTTGGACCAAGGAATGTCTATTATGACATTCTGGCTCATGTAGTGTCTTCTTTTGTGGAGGCTCTGTGTCTGTGGATTCTGCAGGAGCCCAGCCCTAGTCCGGCACATATGGCACATATATATGAGCATATACAACAGGTTCCTTCCTTTGTCTTTCCCCCAGTGCCCCAGGGGTGGATTACCCGTAAACAAGTGTTTTGGTTCTCTAGTGCTCCTCTAACAGAAAATACTACAAATGGGGTGACTTTAACAAACAGGAATTTACTGTCTTACAGTTTAGGAGGCTAGAAGTCTGAGTTCAAAGTATCAGCTCTAAGGGCTGGGTGAAGGCCTCTTAACCTTGGGCTTTAGCTCTGCCTCTTGCTCTCAGCCCACTGGAGCTGGAGGTATCTCTCCACTCAGGCCACTGCTGGCTGCTGGGCCTGACAAACCCAAGGTCAACAAATAAAAAGGCATAGTCCCAAGATTATCAAGCAGCATGGCAAGCCACTAGTTTAAGTCTAAAAACAGTCTTAAGATTGTCAGACAACATGGCAGGCTGCTGAATGAAGACTTAGCTACATGCAGAATCTAAGCATACCAAAAAGCTTGGAGACCTTCCTCAAAGCTGTCTTTTTATAAACTGGAAGCAGACCACATCCATAAGGCAGTAGATTCCACCATGGAGTTGATTGCTAGTCTCATCATGGGGAATCCAGCTGCCCAGCCATTCAAAACCAGGCCCAGCCAAGTTGATGCATAACCTTAACTACCACAGCAAGGTAAGCACAGCTTAACTTGTGCTTACTTACTAATCTGTAGTGAGCAGGTAAAAGCCATGTGAAATTGTTCAGTACAGATTAGGAAGTCAACAAGAGTGAGTAAACCCGTGCTTACCTTGTTACTGGGTAATCCGTCCCTGTCAGGAGTTGTAAATTTAGAAGGAAGCTTTGATTCAGTAGGAAGGTGCTGTGGGCTTGGGAGAGAGACAGATTTCAGCCATATCTAGAAGCAGAATCTTTGATGTGGTGAAAAAATGTGAAAGTGTTCACTACAGATTAGTAAGTGAGGGCAAATAAGCCTATGCAGATAAAATAGATAAAACAAAATTAAAAAACAGCCTATGCAAATGAGCATGTGCAAATAAGTCTTGCTTATTGGGTAATCCAACACAGCAACGCCCTATTTGGGAAATTGACAGCCTACTGTTAACTCCGTGACTTTGGGGCTGGGGTACTTCAGATTGTGCCTCTGCCAGTTGAGAGCCCTGCTGGAAGCTGTCTAGGGACTAGAGTACTGAGAGAGTCTTTCCTATTGGGAGTCAGTAAAAAGCTCAGCTTGGGGCCACACAGCCAGGTGGGCATGGCCACATGGGGCCTGGGATCAGAGTCTGAGCCATTACTTTCTACTGAACAGTCATGTCAGATTCTTTCCTCCCTGCCAGGGTCCCTGGACCACATGAGTGTCCCCATATGCTGTGCTGTCCACTTAGGGAACAAAACAAAAATGGTCCCTGTTGAGCAGAAGTCTCACTTCCAACCTTAGCTGAACCCGCTTGTTGATGATGGTGTTTTGGTGGTAGGGAAAGATGATCTTACAGTAATATCGAACAGTCTTCTCCTCAGCCACTCCCAGTTCGGGGCAGAGTTCTGAGACTGGGCCAGTAAGGGCTCCATCAAGATGTCGGACGCTCTGGGTTTTGATGAGGAACAGATGTGAGGAACAGATAATGTATGCCCCTGGGGAGCCAGCAAATGAGTGACTAGAGAGCCAGGTGAGATGTTTCCATCTAGGTCTGGTGTCCAGCCTGGCAGCCTCTTGCTGACCTGTGGCCTTCCCAGACCAGAGGCCTCTCAAGGCCACTCCACTTCCTGGTTGCTAAAGGAAACCAGCCCTTACTCCAGCTCTGCTCTGTGGAAGTGAGGCTAGACCAGCATAAACATTGAAGAGGTGAGTTGGTGGGTGCCAGGAGAGGCAGGGTATATGTGGATGTTTTGCTGCCCAAAGCCTCCAGCAACCCCAGGCTTATATGACCGGGCCATGTGATGTGACCTCTGAGCAATGTCTGGGTTAACATACAGAGTAAGGTTTCACTCATTTGCTAATTTCTTCACTCATGTGTTAGCCTTTTGATTTGTTCATTTGTTCCAGAAGTAGAGTGTTAGCATTAGCAGAGGCCTGGGAGAGCATCTCACACTCTCTCCTTTTATACAGGAAGAAACACAGATGAACAATAACTTGCTTGTTGTCACACAGCTAATCTGTGGCAGAAATAAGACTAGAACTCAGGTGTCCTGACTCTGTATGCAGGGCTCCTACATTGCCAGAGGAGTGTTTGTGTGTGTACCATGGGGTGTTTGCCCACTTAGAAAGTAAGCTGCTTGAGAGCAAAAACTTTGCCTCCCACCCCACCTGCCTGGGGACAGAGACTGTGTCTGCTGCCTTGGGATCCCCACTTCAATCTTAGCAGAAGGCCCCACTTACAGGGGGCTCTGGATCTCTGTTTACTGACTAAACTGAGTAATTATTTCTACTCAGACCAGTGTTAGTATGTTCCAGGTTCTGCTTAAACTTTAGCTTGGAGGAGGTTTGGAGATGACCCTTCAGGCAGGTCTATAACCTGAGGCCTATCTCCCCAGGTGAATAGGAAACTTACTTTGAGGTTCCTGGAGTTTCTAGAGAGGAACGCTGGTGGCAGAGGGGTTAAGCTCTTGGCTGCTAACCAAAAGGTCAGCAGTTCGAACCCACCAGCCATTCCATGGGAAAAAGATGTGACAGTCTGCTTCTGTAAAGATTAGGCAATTATACTCTGTCCTACAGGGTCACTATGAGTCAGAATCAACATGCCATTAGTGGGTTTGGTTTCTGGTTTGGAGTTTCCAAGGAAAGTGGCCGAGGGGCCATAATTCACATGAGGTGTGGCTGTAGGGCCATAGGACTGACCCTTGCAAATCACTGCTTGGAGATTTCATCTGAATCCATTATTATTGTCTCCTTTTGATGTTGCTAAGTAACAAAACACCAAAACAAAATAGGAAACAGAAAAATAAGTAAATTAAGATGAAAACTATTAGCATCTCAGAGGAGCCTGACATTGACATGAGAGCAGTGGCAGGGAAGCAGCTTTGGGAATGGAGGGGGAGGGGAGGGGCACTCATGGTCAGTTGGGAGCCAGGGAAAGAATGTCAGAGACCCCAACTTACAGCAGCCCATGTTGCAGAAGTTTCAGAGTCACTTATGGACTAATGTGACTTTTTAAAAAGATGCCTGGGTTCCCAGGCCCACCCACCAAAGTCTTACTCTGCTCAAAGCATCCCTGCATTTGGTTTCAGCATTAAGGCTAGTGAAACCAAGCCCAGTGTGGCCTGTGTTGCTGTGGGGAGAAACACTGGCAATATGTCCCTCCCAGAGGACTGGATGAAGAGTCTCTCCCTCCTGCTGCTCCACTGGCCCTGACCCTCTGTCTTAGGATGAGGGGCTCCATCGAGGATAGGAGGGGTGTAGAGGCTGGAGGACAGGGTTGTGAAAACCAGGGGCCAGGACCCCCTGCTATGGTGAACACCAGGAGTTCTCTCCAGACCTCTGACACCTCTCTTCTCCTTATGCTCCTCCTTTCTTCCTCTTCTTCACTCAGTCAGGGCCTGGTCCTGGGTCTGTGCAGGATGAAGTCAGCTTCACAGCTAGAAGCAGACACCTGGGTGTCTGGGGTTTTTCAGTGTGGTTTGTTGCTGTTGTACAAGCGACACTGAAGAAGCATTTCCAGTGTGAAAGTCTTCTCATGCACCAAGCCTGTACATGAGCTCTGTGGGGGAAGGCCAGAAGGCACACACAGATGCCAGTGGTGGCTTGGAATGTCAGAGGCACGTTGGGACTCTGAAATGAAGAGCGGATGGAGTCAGGTCTTGTGGGCTGGGGTTGTGGGCTGTGGTGTGGGTTGAGGCTGGGGCTTCTTTTACTCAGTTGTAAGTGAATATGACTGAGAAGTAGGTAGGGTGGGCAAGAAGCCTTGCAGGCTATAAAAGAAAACAAAACACCCCACCAGTTGCTGTAGAGTGAGTTCTGACTATGGCAACCCCGTCTTACAGAGTAGAACTGCCCGACTGTTCTTGACTGTAATCTTTACAGCAAGAGGTCACAGGCCTTTCTTCCAAGGTGCCTCTCAGTGGGTTAGAACCACCAACTTTTCTGTTAGTAGGTGAGCACAAACCACTTGTGCTTGGCTACCAACTGAAGGTTGATGGTTCATACCCACCCAGTAATGCTGTGGAAGAAAGACCTCGCAATCTACTTCTAAAACATCAGGCACTGAAAGCTATATGGAGCCCAGTTTTAGTCTGATGCACACGGGGTCACCGTGAGTCAGAATCTATCGAATGGCAATGGTTGCAATCTGTAGGGCCCAGAATAAAGCAGATAAGCAGACATGACCATCAGAGGCAGGGTGTCTTGCTGTGGTAGAGGATCAGGACGACAGGGTTATGAATTGGAGGAGCAGGCCGCAGCTGGTAAGATTCTCCCACAGCCTTCCCCTTGCCTGGGCACTGGCACTACCAGGCCTGTTACTGGAAAACCTGCTTTTTACTGCCCCATAATGCCCCTGGGGTGAGGTGAGAAAGCAAGAGGGTGTTGAGGTCAGGACTAGGCATCAGCTGAGAGGTGGAATTCTTCCTTTGGTGGTTGGCTGCTCCAGAGACCCATGCATACATTAACTTCTAACAGGGTCATTGAAAGAATGCGTCTGTGGCAAACTGGGGCCTCGGAACTTCTGAAAATTATTTTCTGACCTAATTTCTTTTATGTTGTTGTTGTCCAGTGCTCATGCCTGAGTGCACCTGGCCTTCATAGATTTTTTTTATTTTTATTGTGATTTGGGTGAAAGTTTACAGAGCAAATTCATCTTCCATACAGCAGTTTACATACACTTTGTCTCATGACATTGACTGCAATTTCCCAATGCAACAGCTCTCTTCCCACTTCCTCCCCATAGCCACCTCTTCCCTGTGTTCTTCCCTCCCATGCACTCCTGCCCCCGAGCTATCTCCCTGTGCATACACAGCCCTTCTATTCTCCCATGATGGATCTGGCCTAATTTCTTAATGGAAAGCATACTTGAGAACAAAATTGTCTCATGGAATTAGTAGCCTGTTAAATAAGACCTTTAATCACAAATTATAACATGATGAGATTTTGGACGTGTAATTCTTTTCACACTTACAAATGACGTAGCAAATCCTTTACCTAGTGAATGAGCAGTTGGCCCCATAGGGCTGAGAAGCTGCTGTACAGAGCCTGTGAGAGGGAGCACCCGTGTCTGCCAGGCCAGAGTTAGGTTTCTTTGTGCATTACCCTGCCTAATCCAAGGTGTTACTGGCTCCATTTTACAGATGAGAAAATTAAGGCTCATTGAGGTTGAGAGGGAGTAGAGGAGCTGGATAACTGGGGAAGGGGCCAGTGATGAGTGAGAAGGTGGAGTAGGGGGCAGGCCATGTCCCTGGGGCTTCTCTGAAAGCCTCTGTTTCCCTGGAACCCCAGGTATCCAAGCTCCTTCCTGCTTATCTGGCTGACCCCAGCTGTTTTTGCTCAGCAGCTCTGAAGAGCAGTACCAATGTAGGGATGGTTCAACATTAGAAAAACAATCAAGGTCCTCCACCACGTAAATAAAACAAGGGAGAAGAACCACATGATCATATCAATTGATGCAGAAAAGGCATTTGATAAAATCCAACACCCATTTCTGATCAAAACTCTCAGCAA
>NW_006921645.1:12040719-12046467 GCF_000298275.1 Orycteropus afer afer | reverse complement strand
GAAGTGGGAGGGGAGCTGTTGCATTGTGGTAAATTGTGGTCAATGTCATGAGACAACGTGTATGTGAACTGCTGTATGGAAAGTGAATTCGCTCTGTAAATCTTTACCCAAATCACAATAATAATAATAAAAAAGAGCAGTACCAGGAAGTGGGAGGCCCCAAAATATAATAGGAAGCAGCCTTCCCTGCCCCCTGGGAACTGGACACAAGGAGAGAAGAAACCCATAACAGAATGTTCTCTTGGGGAAGGTGACCAGGAGTGAATGAGAAATGAGATGAGATGGGATGGAATAGGTGCTGGGGTAGGGTGGGCAAGAAGGTAGAGGCTGGGGCAGGGGGAGTTGACTAGCCAGAAGGCAATCTGGGTGTAGAAAGGTGTGCATAAAATAGGTTAGAAGGATGCAAATTCAACCTAGGTCTTGGCTGTTAGGCCCTGGGCTGTGCTGTGTCCCAGGGTGTAGAGGAAGCATATGTGATGAGGAAGAAGCAGCTTTCCCTCTGCAGAGTGGGAATCAGTGTAGGAACCTTAATAACAAGGAAATGTGTAGAAGGGGACTGCTGAGGCCACCGAATCCACTGCACATTAATATCAATTATGGAACATGTCAACAACTTTCCAGAACATCACCCCTTGATCCCTTCCCCGATCACGTTTCCCTGCGGCCTTTTCTGACCCTTATCTATGTGTAAATAAACACAGCTTTGCCAGTTTGTCGTTTTCATGCATATGTAGTTTATGCCCCACCTTTCACTCACATTATTTCACTGACATTTTGCGGTGAACATCAGGGTCCTCATGTTTATTATTTTAAATCAGCACTTTTGTAGTCAGCCAGCTTTTTCTGGAGAGGAAACTGAAGCTGGGGGCAGGTCCAGCAGTGGGTGACTGGGTGGCAGCAAGGCCAGGTCCCCATACCAGTCCCCGTGCCATGATCATCTTGCTGGGCTGGCCCATGGAGCTCCAAGGTGTGTTGCTCACATACACATGTACACATATGCATGCACACACGTACCTGGTCTTGGTTTGTACAACCAAAAAATAACCAGACACACTGCTGTCGAGTTGATTCTGACTCATAGTGACCCCCATTGGGTTTCCAAGGCTATAAATCTTTACAGAAACAGACTGCCTCATCTTTCTTCCACAGAGCAGCTGGTGGGTTTGAACTACCAGCCTTTTGGTTAGTAGCCATATGTCTTAACTACTACACCACCAGAGCTCTAACAGGCCTGATAAATTCTCCATGAGGTGGAGCATTTCTTTCTTTCTTTTTTATTTTTATGATTTGGGTGAAAGTTTACAGAGCAAATTCATTTTCTGTACAGCAGTTAATACGCGTTTTGTTTCATGACATTGAGAGCAATTCCCCACAACGTAATAGCTCTCTTCCTACTTCCTTCCAGTAGTTACCTATAGTTACCTATGTCCTTTCCTCCCATGTACTCCTGACCTCCAAGGTATCACCCTGTGCAAACACTGCCCTGTTCTTCCACAATTGATCACTCTAAGGAATGCATCTACCTAATTTAAATGTTCACCCTATATGCCTGTCTGTTGTTTGGCTGGAACCCATAGGAATGAGTTCAGTTCCAGACCTGAAGGGTAACTAGGGGCCATAGTCTCCGAGGTCCCACCAGGCTTTGTCAGAGCAACAGACCTGTTTCTTTTCTTTCTTTTTTTTTTTTTAAATGATTTTGAGTTTTGTTCCACATTGCTCTCCCACTCTGTCCAGGATCTCCTGCACCCTTTCAACCCTTTCAAGTGGTTGACAGTGGCAGCCAGACACCATCTAGTTCTTCTGGTCTCATGGTCATAAAGGCTGAGGATCACATGATCTACTAGCCCCTTGGGCTGATTGTTTCCATGCATCTTTGGTTTTCTTCATTCTTCTTTTCTGTGGATGAGGAGAGACATATCATTGCATCTAGATGACTGCTTGCAAGCTTTTAAGACCCCAGTTGCTACTGACCAAAGTAAGATGTAGAACAATGTTTTTGTGTAGAATATTTTGCCAGGTGAGCTTGATGTCCTCTGTGACCATGGTCCCGAGCCCACAGGTCCAAATACTTGTGCCTTCCAGTTAGCTGACTGTAGCCGAGAAGCCACCACAACCTTGCCCCTTGTCAGGTCTACTATACACCTGGACATTCTTACAATGCATACAAATACATATGTAGAAACATCATCTGCTAACCCTAGAGATGGAGAATTTCTTGTCATTCTTGTTCTGTAGTTTCTTCACAAAAGTATAGCTGGGCAGATTTGCTAGGGTAGGCCAGCCTCGAGTGCTGTGAATTGAATTGTGTCTCCCATAATATATGTTGGTGTCCTACCTCCTATACCTGTGAGTGTAATCCCATTTAGTAATAAGGTTTTCTTTGTTATATTGGTGAGGCAATAACAGTGTAGGATGTGTCTCAAACATAAACACTTCTGACATAAAAACAGCAGATGAGACACAGAGAGAGGCAAACACAAGGGGAAAGATAGATGCCATGTGAAGGCACCAGAAAAGCAGGGAACGCTAGAGAAGCCAAGACATGTATCATCTACGGTGGGCAGAGAGAGCCTTCCCCCTCGAGCTGGTGCACTGCTTTCAGACTTCTAGCCTCTTGAACTGTGAGAAAATAAATTTCTGTTCTTTAAAACCACCCACTTAATAGTATTTCTGTTACAGCAGCACCAGGAAACTAAGTAAACATTCAGACACCCCCTTCTCCCCATGTCTCTTCACAACACACACATTCTCAGTGTTAGACTTCCCTGAGCACATGTCCTCGCCAAACACAGACAGAGGTAGCACCGTGTGCAGGTCCATGCCCAGCGACGCCGAGGGTAGCTAAGGTGCCTGCCATTTACTGAGCTCTTGCTGTGTTTCACCTGTTGAGTTCTGCCAGCAAGGGACAGATGTTACGATTCTCATCTTACAGATAGGGAATCTGAAAATATGTGTGACAAATGAAATGACTCGTCAGGATCACGTGGGTAGTAAGTGGCAGAGCAGGATTTGAACCCAGGTCAGTTGGATTCCAGAGTCCCTTTTCTTCACCTTCATGCTGTGCTGTTCTCTCATCTCTGTGGTTGCTCACTTGCTCTATAATATACTGGCAGGCCATGGTGCCCTCCTCCAGAAAGCTTTCCTTGCCCTGTGGTACTGTCTGGCACGTCCTTAGGCATAGGCCAGCTCTAGGTAACCCTCATACCACCTGTGATCTAGATCTGCATCTGGTGGGACTTGGGCAGCCCAGACCAAGATAACAGCTCACTTCCTGCCCTGACTGCTGCACAAAGACATTACTGGAAGATCCCTTCCAGGCATCCAAGACCCATCTAGTGTCTGCTTTCTGCTGGTGTCACCATGCCTGCAATTGCCAACTCCCAGAATTTCTTTAGCACCTACAAGGTGCCAGGCATGGTCCTGGTTACATTCACTAATACTGTCTGGTTCTTAGCCAGAATCACTAGACGATCATTTTATTTATTTAGAAACTGGAAGTTTGGAATTTTAATTGGAAGTTTTTTTAAAAAAAACTTTTATTGTGATTTGGGTGAAAGTTTACAGAGCAAATTCGTTTTCCATACTGCAGTTCATGTACACTTTGTCTCATGACATTGACTGCAATTTCCCACAATGCAGCAGCTCTCTTCCCACTTCCTCCCCATAGTTACCTCTTCCCTGTGTCCTTCCCTCCCATGCACTCCTCCCCTCCGAGCTGTCTCTTTGTGCACACAGAGCTTTTCTCCCATGATTGATCTTTGCAAGGAGTGTATCTATCTAATGTAAATGTTCAGCTCATATTCCTGTCTTTTGTTTGGCTGGAAGTCACAGGAGTAGGTTCAGTTCCAGACCTGAAGGGCAGCTAGGGGCCATAGTCTCAGGGGTTCCACCAGGCTCTATCAGACCAGCAAACTTGTCCCTTTTTTTTCTTTTTTTTAATAATTTTGAGTTTTGTTCCACTTTGTTCTCCCTCTCTGTCCAGGATCTCCTACCTAGATTCCCCTCTGAGTTGACAGTGGTAGCCAGGCACCATCTAGTTCTTCTGGTCTCATTGTCATATAGGCTGAGGATCGCATGGTGTACCAGTCCGTTGGACTAATTGTGCCTATGCATCTTTGGTTTTCTTCATTGTTCTTTGCTCTGGTAGCATAGTGGCTAAGGCACTTGACTGCTAACCAGAAGGCTGGCGGTTCAAACCCACCAGCCACTCCTCGGAAGGAAGGTTGGGCATTCCTACTTCCGTAGTGACACTGCCTCGGCCCTGACTCGATGGCAAACAACAACAATGTGAAATATGGGAGCTCTGGTAGTGTGGTGCCTAAGGCACTAGATTGCTAACCAGAAGGCTTGCGGTTCAAACCCACCAGCCACTCCTCGGAAGGAAGGTTGGGCAGTCTACTTCTGTAATGTTACTGCCTCGGAAACCCAAGGAGAGGTCGCTATAAGTCAGGTCCGATTCGACGGCACATAACAACAACAGCAACAACAATGTGAAATACAAGGAGCTCTTGTGGTGCAGTGATTAAGTACTTGGGTGCTAACTGAAAATTTGGCTGTTTGAACCCATCAGTGGCTTCATAGAGAAAAGACCTAACCATCTGCTCCTGGAAAGATTACAGCCTAGGAAACCCTATGTTGTTGTTGTTGTTAGGTGCCATCGAGTCGGACCCGACTCACAGCGACCCCTCCTTGGGTTTCTGAGGTGGGTATCACTACCGAAGTAGATTGCCCAACCTTCCTTCCGAGAAAACCCTGTAGGGGAGTTCTACTCTGTTCTGTAGGGTCACTATGAGTTAGAATCAACTCAGCAGCATCCAACAGCAGCGACACCAAATTGAAATATTCTTGAGAACCAAGAAATATGGAAAATGCCTCTGAGAAACATAGTAAGGCAAGAGTTATTCCAGAGTCTGCACTGCAGTCATCAAAGAGCCTCTTACATATTCCCTCAGAGCCTGATGAAATACAGTTCCAACAGGGTTTATTCTTTGGTTTCCCAACCCCTAACCCAAACCCACCAGCCACTCCTTGGAAGGGAGGTTGGGCAATCTACTTCTGTAGTGACATCACCTCGGAAACCCAAGGAGGGGTCACTGAGTCGGGTCTGACTCGACAGCACATAACAACAACAACAACCACCACAACCCATTGGGAGGAGCAAACTAGAGAGGAGATGATTCTAGGGGCTGACATACTGATGTTCATCAAGGACCTTAGCCATCTGGGGTGTCCAGTGTTGGAACCAACAGCCTGACACAACTCTGTGGCTGCAGAAGGCATCATTACATTACAGGACAGAGTAGTAATCAATGTCCATAATAAGGATAAGCTCACCAAGAAACTATAAATTGTATTTAGTATAGAGTGGAGTAAAGAATTGTATTCCAAAAGCATCTTTATCAGAAATGGTTAAAAACAAATTTGAACAAACAAGGATTATGTTTTGGCAGTGTAGGAAGTTCACTAATGCAGATGGCTCATTTCTCAACGGTTCTGCTACACTTGTATCCATTTATTTATTCTGTCTTTCGGTTAATCAAAAACAAACAAACAAACAAACAAAAACCCAATGTCATCAAGTGAATTTCAACTTATAGAGACCCTGTAGGACAGAGTAGAATTGACCCATAGGGTTTCCAAGGCTGCCAGTCTTTTTTTGTGTGTGATTTGGGTGAAGATTTACAGAGCAAATTCACTTTCCATACAGCGGTTCACATACACTTTGTCTCATGACATTGACCACAATTT
>NW_006921645.1:11989796-12039984 GCF_000298275.1 Orycteropus afer afer | reverse complement strand
TGACCAAGCCATGACCACAACCTTGCCCCTTGTCAGCTCTACTATACACCTGGGAATTCTGATCATTCACATAAACTTATAGGACCACTGTCTGCAAACCCTATGTATGTTCTTGGATACCCTCCCCGTTTCATAGACACACCTAATAGTTCAGCCTGTCCACCCATCTATCCATCCATATACCCATGTTTAAGTCTGCCAGTCTTTATGGAAGCCAACTGCCTCATCTTTCTCCCAAGGAGTGGCTGGTGGGTTCAAACTAGCAACCTTTTGGTTAGCAGCTGAATGCTTTAACCACTACATCATCAGAATACCTCATCCATTACTATGTTGTTGTTGTTATGTGCCATTGAGTCGGACCCGACTCATACCGACCCCTTCTTGGGTTTCTGAGGCAGTATCACTATGGAAGGAGATTGCCCCATCTTCCTTCCAAGGAGTGGCTGGTGGGTTTGAACCGCCAGCCTTCTGGTTAGCAGTCAAGTGCCTTACGCATTAAGCTACCAGAGCTCCTATCCATTACTATACAACCCTCAAAACTTCATGGCTTGAAACAGTAATGCGTTATTATTTCTCACAATTCTGTAGATTGGTTGTGCTCAGCTGGGTGGTTTTTCTTTTTTTTTTTTGGCGGAAGTAAAACTGTCTTTATTTGCAAATGACATGATGATTTATGTTCAGAATCCTTGGGAATCTGCAAAACAACTCCTAGAACTAATCTATTTTCTATTTCTAAAACTTTTTCATCACCCCAAACAGAAACTCTGTACCCATTAAATAGTAACTTCTCATTTCTCCCTTCCCCCATTCTCTGATAACTTCAGATCTCCTTTCTACCTCTTAATTTCATGTTGGAGATAATTTCATATAAGTGGAATCATATAGCATGTGGCCTTTTGTGATTGACTTATTTCTCTCAGTATACTATTTTCAAGCATGTATCAGGTCTCAATTTCTCTTTATGGCTCAGTAATATTGTATGGATACACATCATTTTGTTTATCCATTCATCCATCTGTTGATGGCCAAGGACTCGTGGGACCTCCCACACAGACTTTTAGTGCCCCAAATCTTCCTAATTTTCATTGCCTTGCCCTGTAGATTCCAGGTACTTTCACAGCAGCTGGACAATTTTTCTCTTTCACAGAGCATTGGATCGTGTCATTCACTTCGCTGCATTCAGCTGGTGCTAGTTGGGTAAGTTGTAAGAAGGCTTTACTCATCTGTCTGGAGCCTTGGAGCTCCTCCACATGACCACTCCATGTGGCTAGCTTGGGCTTCTTTTCAGCATGGTGGTCTTGGGGAGAAAGCAAAACTTCTGGTTATTTTAAAGTCTTGGTCTGTCACTATTGGTCAAAACAAGTCACAAGACTAGCCCAAATGCAAGAGAAGGGAAAATTGACTCTGTTCCTTGGTGTGAGAATGGCCTGTACATATAGGAAATTGATGGCAGTCATCTCTGGAGGCTCACTACCAAACCAGGCAGCATGTAGCTTAACCTGAGGATGTTGGGGAGAAAGGACTTAATAAAACCATGGGTTTGGGTGGGGTATGACCATGTAGGTGCCGTTGAGTCGTCTCCGACTCATAGCAACCTCATGTACAGCAGAATGAAACACTGCCGAGTCCTGTGCCAGCCCATGACCCTTGCAGACACTGTGTCAATTGACCATAGACTGCTTCAAATTTAGAAATGTGGGCCAAAACAGGAGTATTTAACTTTTTGCAAGGTATTAATTCTCTATGGGATCCAATATACCATTTCTAAAATTTTTAGAATATTTTAGAAACTGTATTGCACGTAAAAACATGATGGCTTGTAGCTTACTTGCATGAGGTGTACCTTGCCTGACATTCATGAGAAGACTTTGTTGTCTTAATTCTTCAAACATGCCATTCCCCCTTTGTGCAGGATAGTGTACCAGGTTACTTGAAGCAGTCTCCTCCCTGGGGAGCATGCAGCCTGATCGTGACCTGCCACCAATCCTGCCCCTTCTACCCCACATGTGATCTAGATGGGCAACTGGCTCAGATGTCCGTATTCCTTTCTTGCTTGTGTAGGTCCTTTAGAAGCATGTGGAGTTTGTCTTTCTTGGTGAGTTACCATATTTCTCAAAGAGTGATTTAGAACTGAAGTCAGCTCTTCACAATGCCTTTATAAATATTTATTGAATACATAACTTTGCTGCATTGCCTTTACCTTTATTTCCTTCCTCATAAACTTTCCTGGAAGTTGGTAAATTTTTGGCTAGATCTAGGCCAGAAGAAATGTTCTGGTGTTAATCCAAGTGATTTTAGTATAATTTTTTAAAAGCAAGATTTCTATGACTCTTCAAATATGTTAATCAATACTCCTTTGCTACTTATTAATAAAGGTTCTTTATGGTCTTAGTAAAAAGTAGGAGTAGAGGAGGGATTTTAGGAGCCCAAGAAATGAATTATTGACACATTGACATCATGTTGACCTAGTTTTAATCTCATCCTTGCGCAAAAATGATTTGCATAAGATCACACTGAAGAGTGGCTGAGCAGAGTGGGATCTCTCACCATTCCACCTCCTCTGATTGTTCCTCCAGTCTGATGAGAAACTTCAGTCCTTCCATCCTTTATCAAACATTTCATCAGGGGCCTCAGCCATTGTTGTAAGAAGATTATACAGAATAATAAACTTCTGGCACTGTCCTCAGGGAGCTCACAGGCTATCATACAAGTCCTGTTAGTGAGAGAAAGCCTATCAGGGGAAGTGAGGAAATGTCCAAGGTCTGGACGTTGAGTTGGGGTCTTGAAGAGTGAGTGGGAGTTTGCTAGGTGGAGCAGTGGGAATGGGGCTTTCTTTTTACAGGAGGTTCTCACTTGCCTGAGCCTGTTGAGAATTACTGTGTGACAGGAGCATGAGTGAGTGGCAGGAGCTGGAGAGACAAGGTGTAGGGAAGCTAAATAGTGAAGGACTAAGAAATTTCAGCTTTATTCTTAAGATGATGGTATTTCATGGAAGGCTTTTAGACATCGGACAGATACGATCTGGTTTTTATTTAGAAAAATCATTCTGGTGGTCTCAAATGAGGACAAGACTGTAGGAGGCTATTGAAATAGTCCAGCCATGATGCCATGAGAGCTGGGCTGGATTTCAACTTGAAGTGACTGTGGGACATCTGCATGGAACTAACAGATTAGACAGTGGGTGATTATTGAGATTCAAGTCTACCCAGAGGTGCCTCAGAAGAAAGGCTTGGCTGTCTTCTGAAAAATCAGCCATTGAAAACCCATTGAAGCACAGCTCATGTATGTCTACTCTGACATGCATGGGGTCACGTAAGTCAGAGTGGACTAGACAGCCACTGGTGGTGGTGGTGAATTATTGAACAGCTTCTGTATACCAGGCCCTGTGTTCATAATCTGGAACTTAGAAGAAGGACTGGACTTCCACATTGAGAACTCATCATCACTGAAACAGCACCGAGACCCTAAGGAACATGAGGAATTGCCCAGGGACAGTGTATTGAATCAAAAGAGAAGAGGGTTTAGGACCCGTTATTAAGGAGCAGGCTGTGTGTGGGGGTCCCCAACACAGAGTATCTATCTGTGTCTCTCCCCTGTCTCTGCTCCCTGCCCAGGTCCCTGCTTTATTCCAGGTGGACTGTGATGGGTTGTTGATGACTCATAGTGATCCTAAGTGCAGCAGAATGAAAGATTGCTCAATCCTGTGCCATCTTCACAGTCATTGCCATGCTTCAGCCCATTGTCTCAGCCACCGTGTCAATCCATCTCATTAAGGGTCTTCCCCTTTTTTGCTGGCCCTCTACTTTACCGAGCATGACATCCTTCTCCAAGGACTAATCCCTTCTGATAACGTGACTAAAGTACGTGAGACAAAGTCTGGCCCTTCTCACCTCTAAGGAGCAGTCTGGCTGCACTTTTTCCCAGACAGATTTGTTCATTGTTAGGCAGTCCCTGGTATTTTCAATATTCTTCACCAATACCACAATTCAAAGGCATAAGCTCTTATTTGGTCTTCCGTATTCATTGTCTAGTTTTCACATGCATATGAGGCTACTGAAAATACCATGCCTTGGGTCAAGTCTTCAAAATAACATCTTTACTCCAAATACCTTAAAGAGGTCTTTTGCAGCAGATTTGCCCAGTGCCATACATCATTTGATTTCTTCACTGCTGCTTCCATAGGTGTTGACTGTGGATCCCAGTAAAATGAAATCCATGGCAACTTCAATCTTTTCTCCATTTATCATGATAATGCTTATTGGTCCAGTTGTGAGGATTTTAGTTTTCTTTATGTTGAGGTGTGTAGTCTCTGATTTCTATTCAGTGAGTGCTTCAAGTCTTCTTCATGTTCAGCAAGCAAGGTTGTGTTATCTACATATAGCAGGTTGTTAATGAGTCTTCCTCCAATCCTGATGATGCATTCTTCTTCATATAGTCTATCTTCTCAGATTATTTGCTCAGCATACAGATTGAATAAGTATGGTGAAAGGATACAACCTTGATACATGCCTTTTCTGACTTTAAACTATGCAGTATCCCCTTGTTCGGTTCTAACGACTGCCTCTTGTTCTATGTACAGGTTTCTTATGAGCTTGATTGAGTATTTTGGAATTTCCATTCTTCACAATGTTATCTGTAATAATTTAATACCTCTACTTAGTCAATAAAACACCAGTAAACATCTTTCTGGCATTCTCTGCTTTTAACCAAGATCCATCTGACATCAACAATGATGTCTCTCATTTCGCGTCCTCTTCTGAATCTGGCTTGAATTTCTGGAAGTTCCCTGTCAGTGTACTGCTGCAACCATTTTTGAATTATCTTCAGCAGGATTTTACTTGCATGTGATACTAATGATATTTTTCGATAATTTCCACATTCTCTTGAATCACCTTTCTTTGGGATGGGCACAGATGCTGATCTCTTCGGTCATTTGACCAGGTAGCTGTCTTCCGAATTTCTTGGCATAAATGAGTGAGTCCCTCCAGCACTATATTCGTTTATTGAAACATCTTAATGGGAATTCCATCAATTCCTGGAGCCTAGTTTTTCACCAATTCCTTCAGGGCACCTTGGACTTTTTCTTTCAATACCATCTGTTCTTGATCATATGCTGCCTCCTGAAATGGTTGAACATCAACCATTTCTTTTTGGTGCAGTGACTCTGTATATTCCTTCCAACTTCTTTTGATGCTTCCTGCATCATTCAATATTTTGCCCATAGAATCCTTCAATATTGCAACTTGAGGCTTGAATTTTCTACAGTTCTTTCAGCTTGAGAAATGTTGAGTGTGTTCTTCCCTTTTGGTTTTCTAACTCAGGATATTTGCACATTTCATTATAATATTTCACTTTGTCTTCTCAAGCCACCCTTTGAAATCTTCTGTTCAACTCTTTTACTTCATTTTTTCACTTAAGAAAAAAAAAAAAAACCTCACTGCTGTCGAGTTGATTCAACTCATAGCAACCCCTCCTTGGGATTCTGAGGCACTATCTCCACAGAAGTAGATTGCCCAGTCTTCTTTCCAGGGAGTAGCTGGTGGGTTTGAACTGCCAGCCTTCTGGTTAGCAGTCACATGCCTTAGGCAGTATGCCACCAGTGCTCCCTTTATTCAAGAGCAACTCTTCTGACATCCATTTTTATCTTTTTTTCCTTTCTTGTCTTTTAAATAACCTTTTGCTCTCTTTGTGTATAATGTCCTTGATGCCATCCTACAACTTGTGTGGTCTTTGGTCATTGATGTTCAGTGTGCCAAATCTGTCCTGCAGATGGTCTCTAACTTCAGGTAGGATATACTCAAGGTTATATTTCGGCTCTTGTGGACTTGTTTTAATTTTATTTAGCTTCACCTTGAACTTGCATATGAGCCTTTGATGGTCTGTTCCACAGTCAGCTCCTGGCCTTGTTTTGACTGATGATATTGAGCTTCTCCATCACCTCTTCCCACAGATGCAGTCAGTCTGATTCCTGTGTATTGCGTCTGGCAAGATCCACTTATATGGCCTCTGTTTGTGTTGAAAAAAGAAATGTATTTGCAATGAGTAAGTTGTTGGTATTGCAAAATTCTGTCATGCTGTCTCTGGCGTCATTTCTATCACCAAGGCCCATGTTTCCCAGCTACTAATGCTTCTTCTCTGTTTCCAATTTTCACATTCAGGAGGCAGCACCCTGTCAAATGGTGTTTTACACCATTGGTTCTCTTGTATTAAGGAAGCGGAAGAAAGCCTAGGTGAGATAGGGTGACGATTTCAGGTGAGGGGCTTGTTGCTGTCACTGTTCTCCTTGGCAGACAATAGTATGGAGAGTGTTATTTCTTATGTCTTGGGGGGAGGAGGTAGATAACATATGCAGAGGCACTTTGTGTTGTTGTTGTGTGCCATCGAGTCTAATCCAATTCATAGTGACCCTGTAGGACTGAGTAGAACTGCTTCATAGGGTTTCCTCGGCTATAATCTTTATGAACAGATTGCCAGGTCTTTTCTACTGTGGAGCGGCTCATGGTTTCAAACTGCTGACATTTTGGTTAGCAGGCAAGATTTTAATCATTTTGCCACCAGGGCTTCTTAGAGGCACTTTACAAACTATAAAGCACCATGCAAATTCTTCTTATTTCTTTATTGCACTTAATCTTGGCAAACCATCTGTGATCTTTGATCTGTGAATGAATGAGACCAAGTTTATTCCTTGTCTTTTTTTTTTATTTTTTTTTTTTTTTATCTCTTCTCTTTGCAATCAACAGGCTCTTTTTACCTCATTGGGGAAGGATTATTTTCAAGAATGTCTTTAAATTCTAAAGTGCTGCATAATATTGTAGTAACTTTGGAAACAAGAGAAAATAAATTTATTGTCTTAATAACTGATTTTTACATGTGCATATGTTAATTTCTAGTCTCTCATATGGAAATTTTTGCAAAGTGGTACACATATTACCCTTGCTTTCTTAGTTGGTTTTATATCATAGACTTTTTTCTATTTTAAATCTATGTATAATAGCTGCATAATGTGATACAGGCTAAAGGTACCATGATTAATTCAACTCTTCATTTTCTGTAGGACATTTGGTTACACTTAGTATATTAATTTTATTTATTTTCATTTATATTTACTTAATATTATTATCTATATAGTATTTTTGTATACCAGCAGGCCTGTGCGGCTCTTCTTTCCCCTCTCAGCCATTTTACATCTCACTTGAATGTCAGGAATGGATGGGAAATGCTGATAGGGTGAAGAGGGTCATCAGAGGCCCTCCAGCCAGGCAAGTGAAGGCAGCTCTTGAAGCAGCCAAGGTGCCCTCCAGATACCCTGCCACGTGGGGCTGCTTCCCTCCCTTGGAAATGCCGAAGCTTCCCTGCAGGTCCCCTTCACCAGAGCCAGTACTAACAATGACATGGCATCTGGAGCAACAATCATTTCTTTATTTGCTTGAACTGAGGGTCACAAAATCCTTTTGCTGATTTACTTTGAAGGTCCATGGGTCTGGCATAAGACAAATAGAAGAGGTAGGAAGTGCTCCCGGCAGTAACTGCCCTACATTACAGCCATTACTGAAATAGGGAAAATGTCCCAAATTTGCTTCTGGAGATGGGCAACATGTATATTAACAGTGTAACCCAACAAACCAAATCCATTGCTGTAGAGTTGATTCTGACTCACAGCAACCCTCCACAACAGAGTAGAACTGCCCCCAGAGTTTTTCCAAGGTTGTAAATCTTTACAGAAGCCAACTTCCACTTCTTTTTCCATTGGAGCAGCTGTTGGGTTTGGACATTTGACCTTTTGTTTAGCAGCTGAATGCTTAACCACTGTACCACCAGGGCTCATTAACAACTACAACCTAAAAATGGGAGTGGAGTGGGAAGGCATTGATATATTTTCCAGAATGTGTAATATTGCTGTAATGAAAGATAAACTGTAACCAAGTGTAGGAGTCTAGAAAAAAGAGACCTGAAGAGTGAGAATTGGTGCTGTGTTTCTGGCAGTAAGGGTGAGGCTGTGTATCACTGACAGAGTTGTCCCACACTGGAAACTTAGGTTGTAGGAAGCAAGATCAGCACCTCAGTCCTAGCCTGGGATGACAGACTACCCTTAGCACCATGTACTGCCCTTTGTTCAGATTTCCTCTGCCGAAATGACTGATTTGGTTTCTTCAGAGGTTGTAGAAGAGAAAGGGATGCACCACACTGCAGACCTGGCATTCTCTTCCCTAGGCAGGTGGGAAGATCCACCTGTCACAATCAGATCAGTGACTGAGTTGTGGGCTTATCAGTCAGGCTTTTAGGAATTTGGCTCATAAGGATAAATTCTCTAGGGCCTGTTCCCCTTGGGTCAAAAACTCAGCTCTTAAGCAGCAGCCCAGAGGCCTACTTGGAGCCAGCATCCCACAAGACCTAAGCTGGAACATGTAACTGCCCCAGCCCTACCCTACCAGATCTGAGTCAGCAGGCACCAAATTTCATCTCATGGGTACCAGTCTTGAAATAGCATACGAACCACAAACCACAATCATGGAAACCTTGTGAATGTTCAAGTCCACTTCACTAAGTTGGGAATTTGAATGGGGTTGAAGAGTGGGATGAGATTTCTTCTGAAACATGTCATTTTCATCTCTTTTTTACAACGAAGTAAGTGTTCTTGAAGAGAGGAGAGGGAAAAGGTTTCATTACTAAGGAAAGCTAATTTCTTAGGAACCATAAAGAGGAATTTTGCTGGAGGAAACAGCTGAAAATGCAGTTGGAGAAACAAAGCAGCATTGGATATAAAATGGCTAGAAAGGGAAAGGAGTGAACAACAGTCCTGCTGATTTATACGTAAATAGTATAGAAATAGTAAGTAAAAGTATAAATGATAAAGAAGGTTAAGTGTGGCTAAATGTCCCACATAAAAGGAATAGTTGATTAATTATAGTACATGTTGTGTCTTAAAAAACATATATTGCTGTTGTTAGATGCCATCCAGTTTATTCCAACTCAAGACGACCATGTACAACAGAATGAAATACTGCCTGGCCCTGCACCATCCTCACAGTCCTTGCTCTGCTTGAGCTCACTGTTGCAGCCACTGTCAATCCATCTCATGTAAGGCTTTCCCCTTTTTCTCTGACTCTCCACTTTTCCAAGCATGATTTGCTTCTCCAGGGATTGGTCCCTTCTTATAACATGACCACAGTAGGTGAGACGAAGTCTGGTCATTCTTGCTTTACAAGGAGCATTCTGGCTGCACTTCTACCAGGACGGATTTGTTCTTCCTTCTGCCAGTCCATGATATTTTCAGTATTTTTGACACCACCACAATTCCAAGTTGTCAATTCATCTTTGCTCGTCCTTATTCACTATCCAGCTTTCATATGCATATGAGTCGATTGAAAATACCGTGGCTTGGGTTAGGTGCAACATAGTCTTCAAAGTGACATCTTTGCTTTTTAACACTTTAAAGAGATCCCTTGCAGCAGATTTGCCCAGTGTGATTTCCATGAGTGTTGATTGTGGATCCAAGTAAAATGAAATCCCTGACAATTTCAGTCTTTTCTTCATTCATTGTAATGTTGCTTACTTACCACTCATCTGTCAGTTTGTTGTACTGGGGTGGCTTGCATGTTGCTGTGAGGTTGGAGGCTATGCCACTGGTATTTTGAATACCATCAGGGTCACCCATGGGGACAGATTTCGGTGGAGCTTCCAGACTAAGACAAACTATCCATCAACTTCTGGAAATATTGGCCACTGAACAGCTTATGAAAATAAAAAATGTTTACATATCATAATAATAGCAACATTTTTTTTTTCATAGTAATTAATTAAAAGGAGTTCCTGGGTGATGAAAATGATTAATGCGTTCAGCTGCTAACCAAAAGGTTGGCAGTTCAAGTCTGCCTAGAGGCACCCTGCGATCTGTTTCTGAAAGGTCAGAGCCATTGAAAACCCTGTGGAGCAAACTAAACTACAGACCTGGCACTCTTTTCCTTGGGCAGGTGGAAAAGCCCACCTTTCACAACCAGCTCAGTGACTGAGCCGTGGGCTTATCAGTCAGGCTTTTAGGAATTTGGCCCATGAGGATAAATTCCCCAGGGCCTGTTTCCCTTTGGTCAAAAACTACTCTGAGACACACAGGGTCACTAGGAGTTGGAATCCACTCTACGGCAACTGGTGGAATTAAGAAAAAACAAATCTTAACCTGAGTCTCCCTGTTGCTATAATGGGTTTGCTTGCTGGGCTCAGGGTGTCTGACAACTAGCTCAAATAATTAGAGAAAAAGCAAAACAAAATAAAAACATCAGCAATGGGAAAGTGGGAGCATAGGGAGCAAAGCAGAGAAGGAATGCAGCAACTGAGTTAGCGTTTTCTCTGTTGCCTGCTGCATGTTAGAATGGACCTTTCAGATGGCATGTCTCATGAGGACAAAGAATTCTGTACTATTGATACAGTTTTTTAAAAATTGCATTATGGCAGTGGCCTTTCACATAAAATCTTCTCTCTTTATACTCTAAATTTGGAGGAATTAATTAAGAGTAGATATAAAGCTCTGGTGGCATGGTGCCTAAAGCATTTGACTGCTAACCAGAGGACTGGTGGGTTGAATCCACCAGCCACTCCTCGGAAGGAAGACTGGGCAACCTACTTCCGTAAAGATATACCGCCTCAGAAACCCAAAGGGGGTCACTGTGAGTAGGAATCGACTTGATGGCAGTGGGTTTGGGTGTTTTTTTTTTTGGAATGATTGGGAAGCACCATGAAGAAAATCTCTGAAATAATTTGCCAGCCATATTCTTTTGCATTAGGTTGAGCTGTGTGGAGCTTGGTTTCATTATTTAAAATAAAGGTGGTCTGGTTATGACGTGGTAACATCATATTTGTACCACAGGGTTGTAGGATGTCCCCACGGGTCCTGAGTGACCTCACTTTGTTTCTCTGTACTTGAGTCCTTCCTTTTCACCCGGGTTTGTGATTGGATTTAGGATTGGAAAGGATCTGAGAGCATACTGTCCAGCTTCAAGCACTGCAGAAATCCCCCCGTGATACCCTTGACACATCATCACGTACTCATTGTTTCCATCTCCTGAGAGATAGGGAACTCACTATCCTTCAGAGCAGCCTAACTGGTCTGAAGCCTCTGTTAAAATTAATTACCAATAACATTTACATGTTGTTGTTGTTGTTATGTGGCGTTGAGTCGGACCCGACTCATAGCGACCCCTCCTTGGGTTGCCGAGGCAGTATCACTATGGAAGTAGATTGCCCAACCTTCCTTTCGAGGAGTGGCTGGTGGGTTTGAACTGCCAGCCTTCCGGTTAGCAGTCAAGTGCCTTAGGCACTACGCTACCAGAGCTCCCAACATTTACATAGGCATTTAAAATACTTTTAATATACATTGTGTCGTTTGATACTCATACCTACCCTGTGAGATGGATATTCTTGTCACTGGCATTTTATAGAAGAGAAAGTGGAGGAGGCAGCACTGAGGTTAATTACCATGCCCAGGATCACACAGTGAAAATGTAGTGCCAACTGGTCTCAAGCCCAAGTCTTCTACATCCAAATGCAATAAAGAGTCCTCTTAGGTGATGAGATTGAGACAGGTCATTCATTTCATGTAAAAAGTTAAATTACTGTAGTAGGGGTTATACAGTGTACGTGAAAACACATAGAACTACATACCAAAAAGAGTGAATTTTACTGTTATGTGAAAATAGGGAATTAAAAAAATGGATGATGGTAAGGACAAATGATCTCAATGTGGAGTGATAAGAGCTAGGATATATTTATTAACAGACACACTGTGGGGCCAGGGGAGTTGTCTTGGATGGGACACAGGGAACATTTTGGGTATGTTTATAGCTCTGGTGGCATAGTGCCTAAGGCATTTGACTGCTAACCAGAAGGTTGGCAGTTCAAACCCACCAGCCACTCCTTGGAAAGAAGACTGGGCAATCTACTTCTGTAGAGATACCACCTCGGAAACCCAAGGAGGGGTTGCTATGAGTCAGAACCTACTCGAAGGCAGTGAGTTTGGGTTTTTTGTTTTTTTAATATGTGTCTATATATATATATATATGTAGGAGCTCTGGTAGCATAGTGGCTAAGACACTTGCCTGCTAACCAGATGGCTGGCGGTTCAAACCCACCAGCCACTCCTCGGAAGGAAGGTTGGGCAATCCTACTTCCGTAGTGATACTGCCTCGGAAACCCAAGGAGGGGTCGCTATGAGTCGGGGCCGACTCGACGGCACATAACAACAACAACAACATATATATATGTGTGTGTATATGTTGTTGTTGTTGTTATGTGCCACTGAGTCAGGTCGGACCCGACTCATAATGACCCCTCCTTGGGTTTCCAAGGCGGTATCACTACAGAAGTAGGTTGCCCAACTGTCCTTCCGAGGAGTGCCTGGTGGGTTTGAACTGCCAGCCATCTGGTTAGCAGTCAAGTGCCTTAGGCACTATACCACCAGAGCTTATAGATACATGTTTATGGAAATGTTCTATAGCTTGATTGTGGAGGTAATCACATAGCTGTATAAATTTGTCAAAACTCATCAAGTATACACTTAAAATGGGCACATTTTATTACTTGCAAAGCATAATTTGGTAAAGTAAAAGCCAGGAATCATAAAAGTTTATACATACATTTATACATTCGTGTCTGTAACTTAAACGCTTATTATCATGGAAACACTTGGCTGTATGATCATTTGGTGACCTGTTGTTGAAGGAAGAGATCTTTCCCTTTAGGTGCAGGAGTGTAAGTACAATTGGTGCTTCTTGTGGCCTTTTAAGCATCTAGAATGTTCATCTGTAATTTCCAGTTTCTTTGAAGTGGAGGGAGACCTTAAAATCAGTTGGAAAATAATTTGGGTCTAGAATCCTTCTAGATTTCTTAAACTTTTTTTTTTTTTTTAAGTCTTTATTTTTCAGAGCAGTTTAAGATTTACAGAAAAATTGTACGGAAGTACAGAGAATTCCCATATACCCCTGCAGTCCAGACACTGTTTCTTCTAGTATTAACATCTTATTTTCTTAGGGTACATTTGTTCCAATTAATGGTCCAAAATTTGTTCATCATAATTACCTAAAGTCGATACTTTACAGTAGGGTTCACTCTTTTTGTGGACAGCCTTATGGGTTTTGACAAATGCTATGTTATATGTCTCCTATCGGGAGCTCTGGTGACATAGTGCCTAAGGCACTTGACTGCTAACCCCACCCCTCGGAAGGAAGGTGGGGAATCTTCTTCCGTAGTGATACCACCTTGGAAACCCAAGGAGGGGTTGCTATGAGTTGGGTCTGACTTGACGGCACATAACAACAACAACAAGGAGCTCTGGGCCTGGTGGTTCAAACCCACCAGCCGCTCCTCAGAAGGAAGATTGGCAATCTACTTCTGTAGAGATACCGCCTCAGAAAGTCAAGGAGGGGTCGCTATGAGTTGGAGATGACTTGACAGCACATAACAACAACATATCTCCTATAACAGTATCATATAGAATAGTTTCACTGCCCTAAAATCCCATGTGCTCCACCTATTTGTCTCTTGCCTCTATCCTTGAACGTCTGGCAACCAATGATCCCTCTCTCTCTGTTTTTTCTTTTGTCTCTATAGTTATGCCTTTTCCAGATGTCCTATAGTTGAAATGTGTAGCGTGTAGCTTTTTCAGATTGGCTTTTTTCACTTAACAACATGCATACTAGGTTCCTTCATGTCTGATTGTAGTTTAATAACTCCCTTCTTTTTCTCACTGAATAATGCACAGTTGCATATATGCATCACAGTTTGTTTATCCATGCATTTATTGAGGAACACCTTGCTTGCTCTGAATTTTTAGCAATTATTAATAAAGCTGCTATAAACATTTATGTGCAGGTTTTTTCATGGACATATGTTTTGAATTCATTTGGATAAATATCTTGGAGAGTAGTTGCTGGATTAATCCTAGATTTGTATGCCTTTTTTCTCGCCAAACTTTCACTGATGTCTTAGGTACTTCTAATTCAACAAGTTTCTTTAGCCTCCTACATTTATCAAAAATTTAAAAAAACACTCACTTTAGTTTTCTCAGAAATGGCATCTTGCTTTTGCACTCATATATTATCCTCTTAACTGTAATACCAGAATTAACTGGCATTACCATGTTTGGGACGAAACACAACTGACTCTTGGTAATCACTCCAAAAGTGGGAGCAGAAATGCTTTAGTGGTCTGGAGAGGAGCCTGCCAGCTTCGAGTCTGAGGTCAGTAGGTTTTGCAGGAGTAACAGACCATGTTGACTAATCTGACATATTGGTTAAGCAAGCTCTGGTGGTGTTCTATGCTCTTGTTTTATCATGTGAAGCCCTGTTTTGCCCACTCCTGATTACCATTCCTTGTTCTCATTTATCCAGAAAGAGTAGCACACATCTAATGAACCCTGGTGGTACAATGGTTAAGCACTTGGCAGCTAACTGAAAGGATGGCAGTTCGAATCCATTAGCCACTCTGTGGGAGAAAGACTTGGTGATCTGCTCCCATGGACATTACAGCCTAGAAACCCCTCTACAGCATTTCTGCTCTGTCTCATGGGGTTATTGTAAGTCCAAATTGACTCCATGACACCCAACAACAGCAACCTCTTTTCTACCCAGCAATTCTTCTAATATTTGAATTCAGCCAACTTGTGCTCCCTTAAACTTAGTCTTCAACTTCAACTTAGTCTCCTCTTTAGCCTGAATGAGTCATCTCATTTTTTTAAGAGGTCCTCAGGTGATACAGTTTCTAGACCTTCTATCATCTTGGGCACTTTCTCTGGCTGCAAACTAACACACATTGCCCAGAAGTCCTTTCCTCTGTTTTACATAATTTTTTTCCCTTCCTTGCTTTCAGAACTCTGCCCAAAATACTGTGTTGCTGATATGTGGACACAAATACTCTCCAAACCAAACTCACTGCCATTGAGTTGATTCCAATTCATAGCAAACCCCATTGGGTTTCTAAGGCTGTAAATCTTTATAGAAGTAGATTGCCCCATCTTCTTCCCATGGAGTGCCTGGTGGGTTTGAACCACTGACCTTCTGGTTAGCAACCAAATGCCTTATCCTCTACACCACCAGAGATCCTTGGACACAAACACTAGAGGCATAAATATTATAATGATAAGTTTAAGAGTTCTTTAGGAACTCTGGCAGTGTAGTTCCTAAGGCACTTGAATGCTAACCAGAAGGCTGGTGGTTCAAACCCACCAGCCACTCCTTGGAAGGAAGATGGGGCAATCTACTTCCGTAGTGATTCTGCCTCGGAAACCCAAGGAGGGGTCGCTATGAGTCGGGTCCAACTCCACAGCACATAACAACAACAACAACTTATATGTGGATTTTTTTTAAAGATTTGGATCTTGGAGAAATTCAAGAGTTTATAGATAACACAACCATAGGAATTGACAGAAGATAATTTGATGGAGATGAGTGCTTCGGAACCAGTGTCAGACAATGAGGAAGAAGATGGAAAAGAAGCAGTGCCAGAAATCAAATCAATATTAAACAATCTGGCAGAAGGGTTCCAGTCATTCAAAACGGCTTTTGACTTCCTTTACAACATGAGCCCTTCTGACAGGGGCAGTGACACCAAAGCAGATGGTGGAGGAAGGACTGGTAGCATACAGAAGTATCTTTAGAGAAATGAAAAAGCAAAAAAGTCAGAACTTACGATCCATTTCCACAAAGTCCCACCTGCTTCTCCCAGTTTCCCTTCCACCTCTTTCACCGCATCCACCTCTGCCACCCTGAGACAGCACGACCTCAGCACGACGCTTCCTCTGTCCTCTCAGCCTACTCAACATGAAGACGAGGATGAAGACCTTCATGATGATCCACTTCCACTTAATGAATAAAAAGTAATCTTCATGCTGCGCTGTTAACAAAGTTATCTGTTGTATATTATGTCTTTGTGTGAAAATGTAATAACTGTATGGCAAGAACTGTGTTAACAGACTATTCATGTTATCGGTAAGGTTTATGGTCAACAATAGGCTATTAGTAAAGTTTCTGGGAAGTCAAAAGGTATATGTGGATTTTCAATGGCACAGGGGATCAGCACCCCTAACCCTTGTGTTGTTCAAGGGTCAACTGTACTCTAATCTGGGTTGAATTATATTTTTACAAGCACTTGCACACTATATATAAAAATCATTATTCATAGCTATCTATAAAAAGAAGTCCAATGTTAACAGTAGTTACCCTTGAGGGATAATAATATGGGTAATATTTTTCCATACTACTTAATATTTTCCAAAATATTGGTGGTGTGGCAGCTAAGGCATGTGGCTGCTGACCAAAAGGTTCAAACTCACCAGCTGCTCCGCAGAAGAAAGATGAGGCACTCAGTCTGCTTCCATAAAGATTTACAGCCTTGGAAACCCAACAGGGGTCACTGTGAGACAGAATCGACTTGCTGGCAGTAAGTCGGAGTAATGTTTCCCGGGCATTCTATAATGAACATGTGTGTTACTTTTATGACAGATTGAACCACATAAAATTGCCACTTTTTGCAAGTTGAAAGTAGCTGGATATCAGCAACTTCATCTAATAATAACTGATGCATCAGCATCCAACAAAGATTTATGAAAGGACTACTCTGTTTTAAAGAATCCCTGGGTGGCACAAATGGCTAAATGCCTGACTACTAATTGAAAGGTTGATGGTTTGAACCCACCTAGAGGTGCCATGGGAGCTCTGGTAGCCTAGTGCCTAAGGCACTTGACTGTTAACCAGAAGACTGGTGGTTCAAACCCACCAGCCACTCCTTGGAAGGCAGGTTGGACAATCTACTTCCATAGTGATACAACCTTGGAAACCCAAAAGAGGGGTCTCTATGATTCAGGTCCGACTCGATGGCACATAACAACAACACTAGAGGTGCCACAGAAGAAAGGCTTGGTGATCTACTTCTGAAAAGTCCCAGCCTTGAAACTCCTGTGTACAGTGCAGTTCCATTCTGATACACATGGGGTCGCCATAACTTGGAAATAGACTCAACGGTAGCTGGTTTGTTTTGTGGATTGTTTGAATGTTTCTTTTTTTTAACGAAGTTTCAAGCCCATTCCTAAAAAGAAAGAAAGAAAGAAAAGTTTATTGTAAAGAAACTGAGCTGGGCCTTCCCTGAAAGCAGGGACTCCAAGTTAATCTCTGGTTTCTCAACACTCAGGCCAGTAACTCATGCAAACATGTATCCAGAGCCATGTATGTGTGGCTGAGTGAAAAAATAAATAAGACAGGTGGAAAATAAAATGTCCATCAGGATGCATACAAATGAAATTATACATGCTCAGTAATCAACAACAACTACAGCATCTCTGTAAAAGAAGAGACAGACAAGGGAAGGGCTGGGTCAGACTCTAACTTGGTGAGCTGCTGATCTTTGTTGCTCTGGCTAGGAGACAGACACAGAGAAACAAAGTGAGGGAGAAGGCACAAGAGGTTTGCAGGCTACAGGACAACCTGACCTGTGATCAGCAGGAAGCCAGGGAGGCAAACACACCCCCAAACAAGCAGCAACTCTGGCCGACTGTGAAGGCTCCTCTCTTCTCCCCATGCCCTTAAACAACGTACCTGTCAGGCAAGGGGACAAGCTCTACAGAGCTGTCCTGGCATCTGTCAGCACTGAGTTTCTATCTTGTATTAACTTAAATTTTTATCTCAACACTAATTTTTCATTAAGGCCTGACACCTAACGTTTCCAGTATACGTTGTACTTGCTCTGAAAAATAAAGACTTAAAAACATTTTTAAGAAATCCAGAAGGATTCTAGACCCAAATTATTTTCCAACTGATTTTAAGGTCCCTTAAACCCTTTGGGTTTCTGAAGTGGTATCACTACGGAAGTATATTGCCCGACCTGCCTTCCAAGGAGTGGCTGGTGGGTTTGAACCACCAGCCTTCTGGTTATCAGTCAAGTGCCTTAGGCACTACACCACCAGAGCTCGCTGTGGCGCCTCTGTTGTTGTTGTGTGCCCTGGAGTCGGACCCGACTCATAGAGAACCCTCCTTGGGTTTCCGAGGCAGTATCACTACAGTAGTAGATTGCCCCATCTTCCGTCCAAGGAGTGGCTGGTGGATTTGAACCTCCAGCCTTCTGGTTAACAGTCAAGTGCCTTAGGCACTAGGCTACCAGAGCTTCCGTGGTGCCTCTAGGTGGGTTCAAACCATCAACCTTTCAATTAGTAGTCAGGCCGCCTCTAGGTGGGTTCAAACCATTAACCTTTCAATTAGCAGTCAGGCATTTAGCCATTTGTGTCACCCAGGGATTCTTTGAAACAGAGTAGTCCTTTCATAAATCTTTGTTGGATGCTGATGCATCAGTTATTAGATGAAGTTGCTGATATCCAGCTACTTTCAACTTGCAAAAAGTGGCAATTTTATGTGGTTCAATCTGTCATAAAAGTAACAAACATGTTCCTTATGGAATGCCTGGGAAACACTACTCAGACTTACTGCCAGCAAGTTGATTCTATCTCAGTGACCCCCGTTGGGTTTCCAAGGCTGTAAATCTTTATGGAAGCAGACTGAGTGCCTCATCTTTCTTCTGCGGAGCAGCTGGTGAGTTTGAACCTTTTGGTCAGCAGCCACATGCCTTAGCTGCCACACCACCAGAGCTCTTTTGGAAAATATTAAGTAGTATGGAAAAATATTACCCATAATATTATCCCTCAAGGGTAACTACTGTTAACATTGGACTTCTTTTTATAGATAGCTATGAATAATGATTTTTATATATAGTGTGCAAGTGCTTGTAAAAATATAATTCAACCCAGATTAGAGTACAGTTGACCCTTGAACAACACAGGGGTTAGGGGTGCTGATCCCCTGTGCCATTGAAAATCCACATATACCTTTTGACTTCCCAGAAACTTTACTAATAGCCTATTGTTGACCGTAAGCCTTACTGGTAACATGAATAGTCTGTTAACACAGTTCTTGCCATACAGTTATTACATTTTCATGCAAAGACATATGTACAACAGTTAACTTTGTTAACAGCGCAGCATGAAGATTATTTTTTATTCATTAAGTGGAAGTGGATCATCATGAAGGTCTTCATCCTCGTCTTCATGTTGAGTAGGCTGAGGGGAAAGAGGAAGCGTCGTGCTGAGGTCGTGCTGTCTCAGGGTGGCAGAGGTGGATGCGGTGAAAGAGGTGGAAGGGAAGCTGGGAGAAGCAGGTGGGACTTTGTGGAAATGGATCGTAAGTTCTGACTTTTTTGCTCTTTCATTTCTCTAAAAATATTTCTGCATGGTACTAGTCCTTCTTCCACCATCTGCTTTAGTGTCACTGCCCCTGTGCAAAAACGACAAGGAGGCCACATGTTCTGACCTCCTCTAACCGTACAAGGGGAAGGCAGGATTACCAGCAATAACCCAAGGCCTATTACTGCAAGGCCAGGCATGCTGCCTCCCTCCAGCCCTTTCACCAACTGTTCCTCCCAAAGCACCCACCACCTCTCTCCTGGGTTCGATAATTTGCTGCAGTGGCCACACAGAACTCACAGATTATAAGGTTTATTAGGGAAGCACCAGACTACAATTCAAGTTCAAGAAAAATGCTCAGTCTCTCTCCCAGCCCACCATCCCTCGGCCAACAGTCTCTCACAGGCTCTTTCCCAGCAGTACTGGTCCCTCAGTGTCTCACTCAGCAATGCCTGTTGCTTGCGTCTCTTTCCCAGCAGCACGTGTCTCTTTCCGGAGCACGTGTCTCTTTCAGCAGCACGTCTTCCTCAACCAGCAGTCAGAGTGAGTTCTGCCTCTAGGAGGCCTCCTTTCGAGCCCAGAAGGGTGGCCAAACTAGCCAATCATAGCATCAGAACTCTAAGCACCTGAGAGAGAGTGGGCACCTCCCAGAACATTGTTTTGTGCCACTCCCAACAGAAATACTCCAGGTGGACAACTTCAGCAATCAGGAGCTCCTCAGTTGCTCATAGAAAATCCCACCTTGGAGTTTACAAAGACTTATGGGTAGAAAAGCCACACTAAGTAATTTACTACACCGCACCCTGTCAGAAGGGCTCATGTTGTAAAGGAAGTCAGAAGCCGTTTTGAATGAGTGGAACCCTTCTGCCAGATTGTTTAATATTGATTTGATTTCTGGCACTGCTTCTTTTCCAACTTCTTCCTTATTGTCTGACACTGGTTCCGAAGCACTCATCTCCATCAAATTATCTTCTGTCAATTCCTATGGTTGTGTTATCTATAAACTCTTGAATTTCTCCAAGATCCATATCTTTAAAAAAAAATCCACATATAAGTTGTTGTTGTTATGTTGGATCTGACTCATAGTGACCCCTCCTTGGGTTTCTGAGGCGGTATCTCTACCGAAGTAGATTGCCCCATCTTCCTTCTGAGGAGTGGCTAGTGGGTTTGAACCTCTAGCCTTCTGGTTAGCAGTCAGGTGCCTTAGGCACTATGGTACCAGAACTCCCCCACGTATAAGTAGACCCATGCAATTCAAATCTGTGTTATTCAAGAGTCAACTGTATGTACAATAAAAAGTGAAAGTCTGCCTTCTATCTTGTTCCTTTCCCATAGGTAACTGTTGTCAAGTCTTTGGTGTTTCTACTGCCAGGGATCTTTCTAGGAATTTGCATATTCATATGACTATAATACACATTTTGGATTGATAGATTATTCATATGTTTATGCAGATCAAAAAAGCAAAACATTCAGCACTGTCCCACGTGGAAATTGTAGTTTTCCTATTTGGTGATAACTGCATCTGCAGCCTGCAGCCCTCTCCTCCTTATGCTGATCTTTCCCACTTGGGGTCCATACTCTGGACCTTAGTGGACCTGCAGTCACTGCAGGTGCTCCTCAAGCTGAGGAAGACTCGGGCTGCTCTGGTGAGCTCCTCCCACCAGCCTCTACCTGAGACAGCGAGAAGGAATCTTTCTAGGTCCCACAGAGCAGGAAACTCAAGAACAGTCCAGGCTAGCAGGCTTATGGCAGAGGCAGCAAGAGTGGGCAGCAGCATCCCAGTTGAGAATGAGGTTCCACAATTAGACTTGGTACCTGCTGTAGCTGTGGACCCAACTGCATGGTTGATTTTTCCCTTGGATCTCACTGAGGTATCCACAACAGCCCAGCCATCAACTCACTCACAGGGCACAAGAGAGGGGTGGCAGCATGTGAAAAAGAACAGTGTGCCAGGAGGAGAGAAGCTAAGTCAGGAGCTAGACTCTAACGCTTGGGTCCAGCTCCTTGTGGGCTCTGGGTAGTTCAACGCACCTCCCTGGGTCCCCGTTGGAGGATGTGGGGCTACACAATGTGCATGTCAAGTACTGACATTCTTTAAATTTCTTATTTTGCCTGTTTCATGGCTTTCTTGTCATTGAACAGGAGTTGAGTTCAGATTCTGCCCTCTTTGGGTTCTAGGATCTTAGGCAACCCGTTGATTCTACTATAAGTGAGGGTGATAGAAGGGTTCTGTTGGGTTCCAAGGCTGGATCCACCCTTCACTAGCTCTGTGATCTTGGTTGAGTTACTTAACCTTATCTGTGCCTTCTTTACTAATCTCTGAATGAGCTACCATAGATAAAGCTCTTAGAATGGTGTCTGTCCCTTAAGTGTCCTATGATGATGACAGTGTCAGTTCTTGCAGGGTTGTGGTAAAGAATGTATGGTACAATAAGTGAATGCATTTTGTAAACCACAAAGCCCCATTCAGATGCAAGTAGTACTATTGTAATAAAACTTTGTTTGTAAAATGATTATGTTTATCTCTAACTGTGTAGGTATTGGAGATACCAGGCTACATTTTGTTTAAATAGGGTTGACAATTGGGATGAGCTGGTGTTTTCCCTTAAGGGGTTTTATTGTTCCTGCTGCTTGCTCTCTCCCACTGCCCACTCTGCTGCTTCTGCCTCTGGAGGGCCTTGGAGAACAAGAGAGCCAGGAAACATTACAGAGCATTTCCAGAGATGAAGCCACTGAGGGCCAGAGAGGAAGTGTCTTGCCCAGGATCACACATTGAAACAGTGTCACAACCAGGACTAAAACTTTGGTCTCCTGGCTTCTAGTGTATGCTCTTCTGACCCCACTGAAGAGGGAACCAATGAATGCCATGGCACCAGCTTGTATTTGGAGCAGAGACCTGCATCAGGTATAGGAAAACCCAAAGGAATCTTTCCGTGGACACTGTCAGAATTTGTTCATGCATGTCCTTTGTTGCTCAGCTTTGGGAATGTATGTGCAGATAGGAAATCTATGGGAAGGATGGAGGAGTATTGGAGGCAAGTGGCACTAGGATGTGAGGTGACAAGCGGGGTGAAGGGGACAGTGGAGTGAGAGGAGAGGAGTTCAGTCAGAGGGCCGTTGAGTGTGTGATGTATGGGGAGGATGGAGAGAATGGAAGGTGGAGGTGGAGGGAGGGCTAGGGACCTGAGCTTGAGGGGGCTGTACTAGAGTTGGGGTTTCAGATCTGCTGTGAGCTGCTCCGTTTGCATGGCTAATTTTGCTTTTGTTTTCCCAATCTTTGGAACTCTGCTTCTCTGGGGCTTTCAGCCCTCATCAAGCCTGGGCCCTTTCCCCAGAGACCTGGAGCCTGAAGCTTTGTGGTATCCTGGGACATTTTTACCTGCTTCTGCTCCCCTGGCTTTATAAAAAGGAAGTCAGATTGTTGAGTGGTGGTTTGCAACTCTGGAGAGGCTACATTGAGAAAATGGCCTTAGAGTGAAGATCTTTAGCAGCTATTTCCTCTGGCTCAGTGTAATTGACTTAATCTGCTCTGTGGCTCATTTTTCCCTTAGGAAAAAAGATGCTGCCTGACTCACTCCTCCCTCATAATGTATCAGTGTGTTCTGCTTTTCCCTCAGAGGAGAGGCCTGTATGGACACATTTTGATATAATCATTATTCTTACTCTGTCAAGGAGGTAGCAGCTCGCTTCCTTCCTTTTGGGTCTGAGGGTGGGGCTCATCCCAAGATATTTGGAAAGGAGTCCCTTGAGGGCCTTTCACAGTCTGCTGAGAAGGCAGTTTCTATGATACAGAGGACCTGTGAGAGTAAGAGAAGAAAGCTCATTCTCCCTCAGGTTAGGATAGGCCTCACGGAGGAGGCAGCACTGAGCCGGGCCATGAAGGCTATATTGGATTTGAGTCACAGATTGGTAGGGAGGGGCAGAGGCTATTGCTTATAAGCAAAGATCCAGGGTATAAACATATCTGTGGTAACAGAGGACCTCTGGCTGGAGAAATAGGTGTGTGAGTTAGTAAGAGAGAAAGCTAGAAGGTAGTTTGGGATCTGAATTAGAGGACCTAAAAAGCTGTGCAAGATAGCTTGACTATGTTCTGTAGGCCCTGGGGAGCCATTGAAGGTTTTGGAGCAGGAAAGTGACCTATCTGATCTGAGCCATCCTTCAGGAAGATTATTCTGGCGGCAAAGTGTGAAGGGTATGAGCAGCAGAGTATTAAAGAACCTGGCAATACATGGTGGAATATAGGTCACTTACCTGAGGAATTGAGGGAAGTATAGTAAAGAGGGATTCGTCTTGCCAGGTTTTATCAAGGGCCTGCTATAGCACTCAACGTATTAAACCTAAAAACCAGACTCACTGCTATCGAGTCAATTCTGACTCATAACAACCCCCACTGGGCTTCCAAGGTTGTAAATCTTTACAGAAGTAGATTGCCCCATCTTCCTTCTGCGGAGCGGCTGATGGGTTTGAACCGCAGACCTTCTGATTAGCAGCCTTATCTACTATGCCACAAATGTATCAGAAGGTACAAAACAGAGAAATAGTCTTGGTTGCTGTTCTTGATGAACTTTCCATCTGATTGTGAATACGTCTACATGCACTTATGAATTGGTTGAGAGAATATTTCAAACTCACCTATAAGAAGGTGAAAGAAGAGAACAGCAGACAAGCACGTAGAGTGAAGTAGTGGCGCAGAGATGTGGGTATGTGAGCAGCACTGATTGAGCACCTACTTCATGCCAGGCGCTGTGCCAAGTATGATAATGGTCCTTGTTCCAACAGGGAGATTACAGGGAGAGACCAGAGTGCCTTCCCAAGGACACATCGGCCAATGGGAGGTGGGGCTAGTGTTCAGCTTCTACCCTGGGCTTTGAACCAGGCCTTTGAAGTTAGTAATAGCCAATGAGGGGACACATTTCATAGGAAATCCCAGACAGAGAGAAGATTAACATGGCTGAATGAGGGCTCGGAGCTGGCAAGTAAGGAGAGTTGGACATGCAAGTATGATAGGCAAGAAGAATACAGGTGAAACTGGGTGTATTGCTAGGCTCTTCCTTCTTCTGAACTACCTTAACATCATAGCAAACACACAATGAGAGACTTCCACTTACAGTCGAGAGAGGGTAGGGCAGTCTAGACTAACCTTCCCACTGTAAACTGGACAAAATGTAGGGAATAACTGTATTCAGTCATTGGATACAGGGAGTGGAGGAGTGCCCTATGATTCCTCAGAAAGGAAAAACAAAGTGACTCCTATTATCACCTAGGCTTTCGGGGAAACTCAGACATTGGCAATATCATTCATTGACTTAAGGAGACTGACATTTGGGGAGGCTGACATTTCTGGAATTTGTGGAGCCTGTGGAGCAATGTCAAGAAGTATAATGTATGTGTAATTGGAGTCCCGGGAGAAGAGCAGAGAGAAGGAGAACATAAAGAATATTTGAAGAAATAATGGTAGGAATTTTCCCAAATTTGATGAAAATTATACACTCACAGTTAAGAAGCTGAACAAAACCCAAATAAACATAAAGAATAAAAAAATAAAATCATACCAAGGCCCATCATAATCAAATTCCTTAAAAGTAGTGATAGAGAGAAACTCTTAAAAGCAATGGATGCTGGGGGTGCATTGCATATAAAGAAGCAAAGATAAGAATGACATCAGATCTCTGGTCAGAAATTAACCAAAGTGGAAGACAATGGAGCAACATTTATATTGTTGCCAGTTATTATCAAGTTGATTCTGACTCATGGCAGCTCATGCATACAGAGTGGAACTGCTTCATAGGGTTTGTAAAGTTGTTAACATTTTGGAAGCAGATTGCCATGCCTGTCTTCTGAGACTCCACTGGGTGTGTTTGAACCACAAACCTTTGGCCAGTAGTTAAGTACTGTTTGCACCACCCAGTCTATAGTTCTACACTCAACAAAAATATCCTTCAAAAATGAAGGTAAAATAAAGGCTATTTTTGGATAAGCTAAAGTTGAGAGAATGTACCAACAGACCAGCACTATAAAAAATATTAAGAGAACTTTTTTTATTTAGAAGAAAAATGATACTAGATGGAAATTTAGACTACACAAAGGAATGAAGAGGCCCCAAATGGTAAATGTGTGGGAAGATATGAAAGATTTTTTTCTAATCTTTAGCCTTTCAAAAATAGTGTCTGAAAATTTAAACCTATGTACTGTGGTTACATGAAAACAAAATATATGACAACAATAGAGCAAAGGAGAGGAGGGGAGAAATGAAAGCATACTGTCTCAGGTTTTGTATATGTGTGAAGTAATATGTTTGAAGTAAACTATACTAAATAAAAGATGTATATTGTAAACCTAGAGCACCATTTAAAAAAGTGATAAAGAGATATGGTCCATAACCCAAAAATAGAGATAGAATGGAATGATTAAAAAAAAAAAAAAATCCAGAAGATGGCAGGGAAAAAGGAATAAAGAACAAATGAGACAAATAGAAGAAAAAAGGAAGATGATAGTTTTCAATTCAAACATATTGATAGTAACATTAAATGTAAATGATATAAAAAACCAAACTTACTGCTGTCAAGTCGGATCCGACTCTTAGCGACCCCTCCTTGGGTTTCTGAGGTGGTATCACTACGGAAGTAGATTGCCCCATCTTCCTTCTGAGGAGTGGCTGGTGGGTTTGAACTGCCAGCCTTCTTGTTAGCAGTCAAGTGCCTTAGGCACTACGCCACCATTGCTCCTAAATGATATAAAAATTTTGTTTAAAAGGCGAAAATGGTCAGCTAACGAAACAAGAGCTACCTTTAAGTTGTCCTAAAGAAACTCACTTTAACTATAAAGACCCAGATAGATTAAAAGTGAAAGAACAGAAATGATATTCCATGCAAACACTAATCCAATGAAAGGTGAAGTGGCTATATTAATATTAGATAAAGTAGACTTTGGGCAAGGAATATTGCCAGAGGTAAAGAAAAGCATTGCATAATGATAAAGGAATTAGTTTATCAAGAACATGCTATAATATTAAAAATGTGTGTTCTTAATAACAAAACTTTAAAAACATGAAAAAAGCACTGATAGAACTAGAAGGAGAAATAAACAAATGCACAGTTATACTTGGAGATTTCAGCAGCCCTCTCTCAGCAATAGATAAATCAAGTAGACAAAAAATAAGTAAGTGTACAGAAGATTTGAACAACACTTAACAACTAACTGGACCTAAGTGATAGTTATAGAACCCTCCACCCAGCAACTGCAGAATACACCTTCTTTTCAAGTATGAAATGCTTATGAAGGCACACAATCTGGTAGGCCATAAAACAAGTCTAAATACATTTTTTAAAAAAAAGATTAAGTTCATAAAAAGTATGTTTTCTGACAAAAATGAATTGAAGTAGAAATTAATAATGGGAAGATATCTTGAAAATCCAAAAATATTTGGAAATTAAACAACATACTTCTATATAACCCATGGGTCAAGAAAGAAATCACAAGAGACATTAGAAGATATATTGAACTAACTGAAACTCAAAACACAACACACTAAAATCTGTGGGAAACAGATAAACCAGTGGTTAGAGTGGAATTTATAGCATTAAAATGCTTATATTAGAAAAGAAAGAAGATCTGAAATCAGTGATCTAAGTTTCTTTCTTGTAAATAGAAAAAATTAAATCCAAAGCAAAAAGTAGAGAGTAATAATAATAATAAGAAGAAGAAGAACTGAAACTAGTGGACAAACAATAGAGAAAAATCAGTGAACCCAAAGCTGGTTCTTTGAGAACATAAATAAGGTCAATAAATCTCTAGCTAGGCTGATTAGGAAATTGAGAGAGGACACAAATAATCAACACCAGGAATGAAAGAGAGGACATGACTACCGATCCTACAGACGTTGACAGAGTAGTAAGACTGTTACAAAAAATATATATGCCAAGAAATTTGACAACTTAGACAAATTGGACAAGTTGCTTAAGAGACATAATCTACCAAAGTTGAATAGTCTTTATATTCATTGAAGAAATTGAATTTGTAGTTAAAGTTTTCCCACTAAAAAACTCCAGGTCCAGGTAGCTTCAGTGTTGAATCCCAGCAAACATTTTAAGAATGAAATAATAACAACTCTATACAAACACTAGGAGCTCTGGTAGCATAGTGGCTAAGACACTTGCCTGCTAACCAGACGGCTGGCGGTTCTAACCCACCAGCCACTCCTCGGAAGGAAGGTTGGGCAATCCTACTTCCGTAGTGATACTGCCTCGGAAACCCAAGGAGGGGTCGCTATGAGTCGGGGCCGACTCAATGGCACATAACAACAACAACAACGACATACAAACACTGCCAGAAATCGAAGATGCGGGAATATTTCTCAGCTTATTTTATGAGGCCACCATTGCACTGATATCAGACCAGAAAAACAACATTGCAAAAAAAGAAAACTATAAACTAATATCCCTCATGAACATGTATACAAAAATCCTTGGTAGTGACCCCTCCTTGTGTTTCCGAAGCGGTATCTCTACGGAAGTAGGTTGCCCAGCCTCCTTCCCAGAAGTAGTTGGTGGGTTTGAACCGCCAGCCTTCTGGTTAGCAGTCAGATGCCTTAGGTACTCTGCCACCAGAGCTCCCAATGAAATATTAGTAAATCAAATCCAGTAATATACATTAAAAAATAGTACACTGTAACCAAGTGGGGTTTTTCACAGGAATGCAAAATTGTCTTAACATATGAAAATCAAACTCTATAATTCAACATACTAGCAAATTAAAAAGGAAAACCCGTATGATCATCTCAGTAAATTCAGAAAAAGCTTTTGACAGAATTTCATATCTATTTATGATAAGACCTCAGCAAATTAAGAAGAGAATTTCTACAGCTTACATCTTATTTACTCGTCAATGTCTGCATGCATTCCCAAGCAGGTCTGTGCAGTCTTGTCTTGACAATTTTATCTTTGAATTTGTGTTTTGTAATTGAAGTCAGTGGAGGTAGTGCAAAAGGTTAAGTGCCTGGCTACTAACTGGAAGGTTGGTGCTCAAACCTACCTAGAAGTACCTGGGAAGAAAGGCCTGGTGATTTACTTCTGAAAACTCAGTCATTGAAAACCCTATGGAGCACAGCTCAGAAAAGAAGGATGAGAATGACTGCATACCTCAAAGAATGTTATCAGTGTCCCTGAATTGTACATGTAGAAATTGTTGAATTGACCTGTGTTCTCCTGTGTATAGCATCAGCAACAACAGAAATTTAAAAGAGAAATCCCTGTGGAGCACAGTGCCCCTCGGATGTGCATGGGCTGCCATGAGTTGGAATTGCCTCGGCAGCAGCTGGTCTGGTTTTGGTTTTGGAGCAACAGAGCATGCAAGTGAGCAGAGGAATTACACACATATGTGTGTCTGTCATTTCTTGCCATCCCATTGCTTATAGTGCTTTGCAGTGCCCAGCAGCTCAGAAACTATGCAGTTGTTCTGTTGTTGCTGTTGGACACACGTGTGGGAGTTCAACAAGATGCAAAACAAATACAAAGTAAACATGTTGTATCTCCTTCCAAGTAGGTCGAGATGCTCACAGTCCTGAGAGGCCACACTTTCTGTTCAGACTAGAACTTGCTTCAGACACTGAAAAAAAGGCAGTGGCGTTCGAGGAAGCATGAACATCCAAGGAACCCTTTCATACCCTTTCTCACTCTTGATACTTCTCTGTATTCGCCAACTACTTACACAGAAAGTGATGACATAGAAGGAGAGGGAAAGATAGGGCAACCCATGGTTCCTTGTCCTTTTGGCCCTTGCTTGCTTATTAGTAAGCTGAGCTTAGAGAGTGTTGATAGAATGAGCATGTATCAAGATGGGAAACAGTTGAGTTCATTTGTGCAACATTTCCACTACTATGGTAAGAATGAGATACAAATGTATACATGAGCTATGAAATAAATATTGCATCATTTTGCTGATTCTGCATATGAGCTAAATGCTCCAATGTTGTTGTTAGGTGCCATCGAGTCAGCTCCAAATCATAATGACCCTGTGTAGAACAGAATGAAACAATGCTTGGTCCTGCACCCTCCTCACAACTTGGCTGTGGTTGAGCCCATCATCACAGCCATTGTGTCAGTCCATCTCATTGAGGGTCTTCCCCTTTTACACTGATCCTCTACCAAGCATAATATGCTTCTCTAGGGACTGATCTCTTCTGACAGCATGACCAAAGTACATGAGATGAAGTCTCATGTACTTTTCAAACTTCTAAGGGGCATTCCAGCTGTACTTCTTCCAAGACAGATTAGTTCGTTCTTCTGGCAGTCCATGGTATTCTCAGTATTCTTTACCAACACTACGATTCAAATGCATCAATTCTTCTTCGATCTTCCTTATTTATTGTTGAGCTTTCACATGCATATGAGGCGATTGAAAATCGTGGCTTGGGTCAAGTGCACCTTTGTTTTCAAAGTGATGTCTTTGCTCTTTAACACTTTAAAGACATCTTTTACAGGGGATTTGCCCAGTGCAATATAACATGTGATTTCTTGACTTCTGCTTCCATGAGCATTGATTGTGGATCCAAATAAAATGAACTCTCTGACAACTTCAGTCTTCTCTCCATTGATCATGATGTTGCTTACTGGTCCAGTTGTGAGGATTTTTGTTTTCCTTATGTGGAGGAGTAATCCATACTGGAGGCTGTAGTCTTTGATTTTCAGCAGTAAGAGTTTCAAGTCTTCTTTGCTTTCAGTAACAAAGTTGTGCCACTTGCACATCACAGGTTGTTAATGAGCCTTTCTCCAATCCTGATGCTATGTTCTTCTTCATATAGTCCAGCTTCTTGGACTATTTGCTCAGCATACAGATTGAATAGTATGGTGAAAGGACACATCCCTGATACACACGTTTCCTGATTTTAAACCATTCAGTATCCCCTTGTCTGTTTGAACGATTGCCTCTTGGTCTGTGCACAGGTTCTTCATGAGTACAATTAAGCATTTTGGAGTTCCCATTATTTACAATGGTATCCATAATTTTTTAATATCCATACAGTCAAAACCCTTTGTGTAGTCAATAAAACACAGGACATCTTTTGTATTCTTTGCTTTCAGCCAAGATCCATCTGACATCACCAATGACATCCTTTGTTCCATGCCCTCTTCTGAATCCAGCTTGAATTTCTTTTTAAATTTTTTTTTTTTAAATGCTATCTATTACTTTTATAAAGTAACAAAAATAGACAAAATTAATCTATAGTGATAAGAGGCAGGATACTGGTTGTCTTTGGGAAGCAGCCACTGGAGGAGGGATGGGAGGCCTTCTGGGATGCTGGTCATGCTTTTTTTTTTTTAACTCTTAAGTTTTGTGCATTTTTCTGTATTTATGTTATATTTAAATAAAAGTTTATTTTTAAAAAATGCTATCTATCTAATAGTGTTCCCTCCCCTCCCCTCTCACCCCGGTAACCAACAAAGAAAATTTCCTTCCATATATAAACCTTTCCTTGGCTTTTTACAAAAGCGGACTAATACAATATTTGTCCTTCTGGGATTGACTTATTTCACTCGGCATAATGTCCTCCGAGTTTATACATGTTATGTGGTGCTTTGCAGATTCTATGTTATTCGTTAGGGTTGCATAGTATTCCATTGTGTGTATGTACCATAGTTTAGTTATCCATTCTTCAGTTGATGGACAGCTTGAATTTCTGGCTGTTCCCTATCAGTTTACTTCACCAGAATTTTACTTTTCTGTGATAGTAATGATATGGTTCAATAATTTCTGCATTCTTTTGGATCACTTTTCTTTGGTATGGGCACAAATATGCATCTTTTTCAGTTGGTTGGCCAGGTAGCTGTCTTCCAAATTTCTTGGCATAAACGAATGAGCACCTCCAAAGCGGCATCCATTTGTTCAAACATCTCAATGGGTATTCCCTCAATTCCTGGGACCTTGTTTTTCACTAATTCCTTCAATGCAGTTTGGAGTTCTTCCTTTAACACCATTGGTTCTTGACCATATGCTACCTCCTGAAATGGCTGAATGTCAACCATTTCTTTCTGGTATGTTGTTGTTGTTGTTGTTATGTGCCGTCGAGTCAGCCCCGACTCATAGCGACCCCTCCTTGGGTTTCCGAGGCAGTATCACTGCGGAAGTAGGATTGCCCAACCTTCCTTCCGAGATAGTGACTGTGTATTCCTTTCATCTTCTTTCAGTGCTTCCTGCTTTGTTCAATATTTTGCCCATGTTGTTGTTGTTGTTGTTGTTATGTGCTGTCGAGTCAGACCCGACTCATAGCGACCCTTCTCCTTGGGTTTCTGTGGCAGTATCACTACAGAAGTAGATTGCCCCATCTTTCTTTCGAGGAGTGGCTCCTTTAATAATGCAACTTGAGGACTGAATTTTTTCTTCAGGTGTTTCAGCATGAGAAATGCCTAATGTGTTCTTCCCTTTTGATTTTCTAATTCTAGGTCTTTGCACATTTCTTTGTAATACATTACTTTGTCTTTCTTGAGCCACCCTTTGAAATCTTCTGTTCAGCTCTTTTATTTCATCATTTCTTCCATTTGCTTTAGCTACTCTCCATTCAAGAACAAGTTCCAGAATCTTTTCTGACATCCATTTTTGTCTTTTCTTCTTTTCCTATCTTTCTAATGATCTTTTTCTTCCTTTGTGTTTGATGTTCTTGATGTCATCCCAAAACTCATCTGGTCATCACTCACTGGTGTTCAATGCATCAAATCTATTCTTGAGATGGTCTCTAAATTCAGGTGGGATTTACCTAAGTTTGAATTTGGCTCTTGTAGACTTATTTTAATTTTCTTCAGCTTCAGCTTGAGATTGCATATGATATTGTAATAAACTAAACTTTCTGCCATCAAGTTGATTCAGACTCACAGCAGCCCTCATTGAGTTTCTGAGATAGTAATCGTTATGGAAGTAGATTTCCCTATCTTCCTTCTGTGGAGCTGCTGGTGGGTTTGAACTGCCAGTCTTCTGCTTAGCAGTCAAATGCCAGAGCTCCTTGTGATATTGTAATATAAATCCTAAAGTATATCAATGCTGTAGCCATGCTATTATAGTCTAAATAATATAATCCATTCGGAAGGAAGATGGGGCCATCTACTTCCGTAGTGTTACTGCCTCAGAAACCCAAGGAGGGGTTGCTATGAGTCAGGTCTGACTCAACGGCACATAACAACAACAACAGCAATATAATCCATTGCTTACTAGTGTGTCAGTTAGGAATGCTTTCAGTTACAAGTGAAAGAAAGCCCAAATGTTAAGCAAGCCAGTTTATTTTTCCCATATAACAGAAGTCCTGAGTGTTGTGGTCTAGGGCTGGTATTCTTTTTTCTTTATTTATTTATTTATTTTAAATTTTATTTTGATTTGGGTGAAGATTTACAGAGCAAATTCACTTTTCATACAACAATTCACATATACTTTGTCTCATGTTATTGACCACAATTTACCACAATGTAACAGCTCCCCTCCCACTTCCTCCCCATAGTTACCTCTTCCCAGTGTCCATCCCTCCATACTCTCCTGCCACCTGAGCTGTCTCCCTGTACATAAGCAAGGGCTGGTATTCTTGTTTAGTGGTGTCATCATCGACTTGAGCTCTTTCTGCTCCATCTTCCTTAGAGTTTTGGCTTTTGTCCTCATGCTTGTCACCTCAGAGTCACAAGGTGGCTTCTGTGTGTCTAGACGTCATACCCATAGTCCAGTCAGGAAGAAAGAGGCAGATGAAGGAGAGAACGATTTCTCATCATAAGGTAGTATTGACTTTTTAGCACTTTATAGTAGACTTCTCCTCACATCTCACTAGCCAGAACTTGACTACTCACTCACCATTGGGCCTTTGCTGGCCCAGGGATGCAGGTTTAGACTAAGCACATCTTGCTCCTTCTTTTCCTGAGATCAAGAAGTGTCTGTGTGCTCCCAGGACATAGAGGGCCTGGTTAGCAGGAAGAAGCAGGAAGATAGTTTTGGACGGGCAGTCGACAGATTCTGCCCATGTGTTTGTCATGGTTTTGTGTGTGCATTGCCTCTACTCCCTGTTAACATTATGAACTTAAAAGCAAGAACTCTATTATATTTTTTCCATAACTCATAGTGTTTGAAACAAATCAATAATAATTTAGCTTTATTTATAAAGTTCTTTCTCATAGGTTGTATCATTTGATCCTTTGAAGTAAGCAGCAGCCCTTTGAAGCTGTATTGAAGCTGTTAGCCTCATTTTCTACAGGAGGAAATTGAAGAAGGAGGTTAGGGACTTGCTCAAAACTAGTACAATAGGGGCTTGTCTGGCTTTAAATCCAGAGCTCATTCAATGCATCACACTGTCTCCTGTTGTAGGGGCTAGAGGAAGACTTGTTGATAGATGGCTCGAAGGTTAGTTGATGTCCCCAGTTACCAGGCAGCCATTGTGGGCTGGGTAAGAACTTGATAAGTGCAGCAGGGCAAGTGTTGTAGTAATGGGGTTCCCAGTGTGAGCTGGGCAAAGGGACTGGACAGGAGTTGAGCCCTCCAGCTGGGCACCATGTGGAACTCCACTGTGAAAACTAGAAATCCAGTCAGCATGCAGAGGACAAGGGTAGAATTATAATTGGTATCTCAAAGATTTGACCATAAGTGGAGGAGAGGCAGCCAAACAGTGCAGAGTTGTATGGGGGAATGACCTGACATCACAGAATCTCATTTAAATAGTAAAATGCAGTGATAAGGTTATACTACACAGTCTAGTGGTTTCCAGATAAAACTGGCTGCACCAGAGTGCTCTGGGTGGAGAAGAGAGCTTTATTCAGAATATATATTCCAGGGTCTACTTCAAATAAACTAAAGTGGAATATCTGAAGGTAGAGCCTTTACAATATAAACACAGACAGGTTCAGGAACCATTGCTACTCATCACCTTTCCAGATGATGAAAATAAACTTGACACATTAAATGAGACTAGGAAAGCAGGAGAATTATAAAAATACAGTAGTAATATTGGGAATTTGTAATATGCATAATAATAATTTATTGAGACCATATTTTGGGCACAGTACTGTACTGAGGGCTTTTTACACATTATCTCACAAACCATCCCAAGATAGGGACTGTTACAGTTCACTTTCCACAGAGGAGGAGTCAAGCTTAACACAGTTGTGACCTCCCAGGGTCACAGCCAGTCAGTGGTGGAGTTGAAATTCTACCCCAGCCTGACTTCAAGCGCATGTTTCTAGCCATTGTGCTTTACTGTCTTGCAGCGTGTACCTTGCCAAGATAAAATGTAGAAGGAGAGGCTTTAGTTGGCACAAATGGTCACTGGGGTACCCACAGAGGAAGGACGCACAGGAAATGTGGCATCCAGGAGCGAGCTGGGAGCGGGCGTGGAGCCATTGTGGGCAGACCGCTATATAATGCTGATGACGTGGTTAAATCCCACGCTTGCCACTGAGATGAGGAAGAGCAAAGATGTCCAGGTGTAAAAATGTGTAATGTCGATAAGTGGAAACATCAGACTAGCACAAAAGGGAAATATTTTAGAAGTCAGGAACCTCTCAGGAAGCCAGAGGAAGATTCTAGAACCCTTGGAAGCTCCAAATATGTGAGTTCCCAGGATGAGAATGTTGCAGCCAACTCAGTGACCAGTCTCTGAGGGAAGGAAAAATGGCTGCTCTCGACAAGTGGAGAAAAGTGAGGAGATCTTTGAGCAGAAGGGGAAGAAAAGTAAATGGTTTCAAAGACCCAAAAGTAAGCCATGTGAGGGGTGGTCAGGTTTTGAAGAAAGTAATTGGTTCTTTATGCCAACAGGGCCCAACTATTTATTCAGCAGAGCTCCAGGTTATTGGTGTCAGGCCACACGAGTCAGCTGGCAGTGCAGCTTCTCAGCTGCGGTTGCCTTGCCAGCAGGACTAAACCCTTTGCTCCTCCCCTAGGGAAGCTCATCAGAGTAATAGAGAGTGATGGTTCTGTGGGGATAACCTTGAGCCGGCTCCAGTTTATAATTTGCAAATGTTGGGACTGAATGATTAGTGACCATTGATTGGCAACACGCCTATCATGGGGGTGAGGGTCCTCTGCCATTACTCCTAGTGCCTGTGACCCTGCAGTTCAGAACCCCTGCATGTCATGAAGCCAAGCGGAAGGGCAGAGAGTGAGCCTCAGTTGGCTTTTGTGCCCAGGTCTTTTTTTTTTTTGAAGGTTTATCTTCTCGGCTGGCCCTTTGAAAGATTTGGTTGGAGGTGTGTTACTTAAAAACGGAAGCGTAGACAGGATGATTTAAACGTGCTTGATGAACCAGCTATAGAGGGCTCTGGTGGGCGAGGACAAAGCAGAGCTTGAGGGCTTCCAGGTGGAACAGCTGATCAGGAGGCTCACCACTCTGGGTGTCTACTGTGTTTGCCCTGGACTAGGCCACTAAGCAGAAGGTTGGCAGTTAGAATCAACCCAGTGGCACCGAGGAAGAAAGGCGTGGCAATCTACTTCTGTAAAATAAGGGGGAAAAAAATAATTTCTTGTCCAGTTGATTCCGTCGTACGGTGACCTCTTATGCTTTAGAGTAAAACTGACTCTGTAGTGTTTTCAGTAGCTGTGACTTTTTGGAGGTGGACCTTCCAGAGCACCTCTGTGGGGGTGTGAACCGCCAGCCTTTTGGTTAGTATTTGAGTGCTTCACTGTTCGCACCACTCAGGGACACTGTAAGATTTCCATAGACAGGTGTCTCTATCCTGAAAGTCTCCAGGTTCTGGTGACAGAGTGTTCCAAGTGGAACAATATGAAATTTCAGATTGCATTTATTGTCCTTTTATTGTCTCTTAACAAAAGGAATACATATCATTAGAGAAAGATTGGAGTTCAGGGAGGGTGTGTGTGCGCAAACAGTTAACAGGTTTGGCTGCCATTGAAAAATCATTGAAACATCAGCCGTTGAAAACCTGATGGAGGAAGCAGTTCTGCTCTGATACACGATGAGGCCACTGTGAGTCAGAATTGACCTGACAGCAACTAGTGTGATATGATCAGGAGGCAAGAAGAAAACAAAAATTATCCCGAAATTCTCCTCCCCTGCAAGACAACCACTGTTAACATTTAGTGTTTCTGTTTCTGACCTATTTCATTTTTACCAAAAGGAGATTAGAGTGTGGCTGCATTTTTCAACTTTCCTTACTCTTAATAATTCCTCTTTAACATATTGTTGTTGTGTGCCGTCGAGTCAGCCCTGACTCATAGCGACCCCTCCTTGGGTTTCCAAGGCAGTATCACTACGGAAGTAGGATTGCCCAACCTTCCTTCTGAGGAGTGGCTGATGGGTTTGAACCGCCAGCCATCTGGTGAGCAGTCAAGTGCCTTAGCTACTATGCTACCAGAGCTCCCTCTTTAACATATACTCACTTCATTAAACATTGGAACAAGGGGAATGTGTGATCACTCAGGGCTTGGGGTGGGGGGTGCGTCATCAAAGAAGGCTCCTGGAGGAGTTAAGGAAAGTTCAGTTAGATTTTGAAGAAAGGACTGAACGTGGCCAAGCAGAAGGGGAAGCATTTTCATCAAGGAGCCGTTCACTTTGGGGCAGCATGCATGGGTGGGTGTGTTTGCATGATACATTGAGACCACGGGCTCACCGTGAGGGTTGGCATTTCCCTCCTTCCTTCTTCCATGCCTTCCTTTTTTCCTTTCTTCCTCGGTCCTCCATTTATCCATTCCTTCACCCAGTAGTCATCGAGAGCCTCGTGTGTGCCAGGCAGTTGCTTAGCTGCTGGGGCCGCAGTAGTGATTGGTACAGATTTTGTCCCTGCTCTAGTGGAGTTTACATTATAATGGACAGACACATCTGCTTTACTTGAAGACAAATATTTTTTAATATTCTAAAAACAGTAATATGGATATGGATTTTGTGGAATAGAATACAAAAAAATGGTATGAATTATCAAGAAAATATGAGGCTCCCCCTCCCCCAGGGTGGGGCAGCTCTCAGTTGAGCTGTTGGAGGTACTTTGGGGGAAAAGTTTGAGAACTCTCAGTGTGGGCTGCAGTGCGTACAGATGTGGGGAGTGCCCCCTGGCTCTAGGACTCATTGAGTGCATCAGATTAGCTAAAACAGATGGCTTACATCAGGGAAGGCTTACATCAGGGAATTTTGGGAGATCTTTAGAAAAGACCATAAGGGCCAGATTATGTTGGACTTCAGATGCCAGGATGAGGATTATTTTGACCTTTACTTTTAAGACCCTTGGGAGCCATTGAGGTTTTTGAACAGGAGGCAACATTTGCAAAAAGATATTTTTGGAAGGTTATTGTGGGATCAAAGAGGGTGGATTGGCAGGACCAGAGGACCAGAGAGCAAGTCTCTTCCCCAGCCCCGTTGGGAAGGTGAGGGTTTGGGCTAGGTGGTGGTGGGAAGAGTGATAAGACCCAGGGGCATTTGTCAGGAAAGACCAGAAGGGATTAATGACCCACTGGAGGTGCAGAAGGAACACCAGAGACAGATCACACAGATGTGAGCCTGAGACACAGGGAGGATGGACTGGCATTGCTTCAAGTACTCAGCAAGAATTTACCGAGCATTTACACTGTGTTGAGTGCTGTGTTATAGTTATCTGGAGACAGAATTGGGTGAGATGTGGTCCCATACCTCAGCTGGCAGAAATGGGACCCTCAGGTCGGAGCTGTTAGGGAGAGACCTCTGGCTGTACCTTGGAATCACCTGGGAGCTTTTTAAAAATATGCATGCCAGGCCCTCTGAGTTAACTGTTTTGCCCAGGCAAGGTTTTTGTTAGGTTGTTTTAAGCTCATAGGTGATTCTTGGAGTCCCTGGGTGGTGCTAAAAGTTACTGTGCTCAGCTGCCAACCAAAAGGTTGGAGGTTTGATTCAACCCAGAGGAGCCTCGGAAGAAAGGCTTGGAGATCTATTTCTGAAAAGTCAGCCACTGAAAACTTTATAGAGCACAGTTCCACTGTGACACACATGGGGTCTCCATGAGTCAGAATCAACTTGACAGCAAGGAGAAAAAGATGATTCTAAGGTGCAGACAGGATTGGCAACCATTGAACTAGGATAAAGGGAGCCTATCCAGGTGGAGCTCTTTCAAGAACTGAAGTACAGAACTGAAATTTAAGTGAAGTGATAGTTTGTCGGGCCTTTGAATTTTGGAATTTGAAAGGCTTTGTTTGTCATGTGACTAAGACCAATGAAAGCACCCATCCATTACCTGGCAAGTTCTTTCCAGACCAGAGTCTCTGCGATGGTGAGTATGTGCTAACTTTATGAGGAGCCAGGAGGTGGGGGACAGTAGGAGAAAGGGTTGGGACAGGAAGAAGGAAACCTGAAAGATGACTTAAAATCTGAATTGAAAATCAGGACAATTGAATTAAATGCAAGAGAAACCATTCACAGACGGAAAACAGCTCAGGGGATGTGGCTTTGAATGTATGAAAGAGATGCTGGTGAGACAGAGATAGACAGTAAGGAGGTACCCTAACTTGGCGGGTGAACCAAGATGATTATCAGAAAATGAAAACGAACAAATGGACAGAAGAATAATAGGGGATAGTGACAGGAGGTGACCTACAGTAATTGTGTACATTGAGAGCTTGGTTTCATGAGCCAGGAAGGCTGGTGAATCTTTGCTTTACTTTAGTATTTATTACACCATCTGATACAGTGACTCAGGAGAGGAGAATCCCTTGGGGGAATGCAAATATGCAGATTTCTGGGATCATCAGGTTGGGGTGGGACCCAGGACCCCCATTATTTATTTATTGTGCTTTGGGTGCAAATTTTTGAAGCAGATTTGTTTTACATTCAATGGTTCATGCACATTTGATTTCACGCCCCATTACCATCCCCAACCATAAATAACTTTCCTCCCCTCTCCTCTCTGTGACCACAGTTTTCCCTTTATGTGGATGCTGCCTTTCTGATGTCTCACAGCTGGTTGTTCTAAGGGGTGCATCTCCCTAGAGTAGGTATTCTGCTTGTAGGTCTTTCTACTGTTGGGCTAAGAGCCAACCCACGAAAGTGAGTCAGTTTATAGGCCCGAAGGATAAACCAGGGCCATAGTCTCAGGAGTTTGACCAGTCTCTATGCAACTAGGAATCCTGGTCATTTTTGCGTTTTTTAATTTTGTTCCACATTTTTCCTCCCACTGTATCCAGAATCTCCAATTTTGATCCCTTTTCGAGTGGTTGGCATTAGTAGGTGGGCACCATCTAGTTCTTTTGGTCTTGGGATCCATCGTATCTTTGGACTAATTGTTTCCAGATGCCTTTGCTTTTCTTCACTCTTCTTTGCTTGAGACGAGAGGAGACCAATAGTTGCATCGTAGGTGGCCGTTCAAAAGCTTTTAAGACCCCAGTCGCTACTCACCAAAGTAGGATGTAGAACAAGATTTGTTTTGTACTGTGTTGCGCCAATTGAGCACAATGTCTCCCAAGAGTATGGTCCCGAGCCCACAGGCCCAGGACCCCCATTTTTAATACGTTCTCCTTGGATGCTGTTGCACTTAGTTCAGAAACTCTGCACTAGAAAAAATAGAAATTAAGGAATAATCACTGAAGGGTTGAGTCTGGACCAGTGACTGAAAAAACTATGCCAGATGTCCCTGGGAACGTGCTCTGAGAGGCTGTGGGGAGAGTGCAGCCCATCCGGAAGTGCTGAGGGAGAGAAGAAAGGAAAATTGAATTCCCAAGGAGGGGGCTGTGATTCAGGAGAGCAGAGTGATGCTGCTGTCTGCAGCTGAGAATGAGCAAGGCATTTTACTCTCAAGATCTGACTCATTTTCTGAACTGAAACCTAAGGAGCCTGAGAATCCTGAAAGATTTTGCTCGGTTCCTTGGGTTCGTTCAAGGAAAAAAAAAAAAAAAAAAAGTATGACTTTAATGTTTTTCTGTGATCAGTGATCTTGTGCCTTCAGATTTTCACGTGTTAAGTTTGTGTGATGTTCATATTTCTGATATTCTAAAATCCTATGTCTCTATATTCTTCTTCCTCTGGGCTGGTGCATTTGTTTTCCTATTCAATCAAAGACAATTCCAGAAAAGCAGGGGATCTATGCTGTAAATGCTCCTAGTATTGCTTAGAAGTAAGGAAACGTGAGTAGGAATCAGGAACCATACTGTCATTCTGACTGCTCTCAGAAGTGATGGTAGTTGTCAGCTGCTGTCACGTTGGCCTCGGACTCATGGTGACCCCATGTACAACTGGTTAGGACCCTTGTGATCATAGGGTTTTTCATTGGCTGATTTTTGGGAGTAGATCACCAGGCCTTTCTTCCTACTCTCTCTTAGACTTGAAGGTTTGCTGAAACCTGTTCAGCATCATAGCAGTATCCAAGCCCTACTGACAGACAGGTAGTGGCTGTGCATGAGGTGCATTGGCTAGGAATTGAACCAGGGTCATGGAAGATGAAAATTCCACCACTGAACACCACTGCCCTTGACTCTCAGAGGCAGGTAGCTCACTATTTTTTGCCTCTCCTTCATTTAATATTGGTCATCAGTTACAAATTGGTTTACATTTTATCATCCAGAATTCACTTATTAAAGCATCTCCCTGCCTTCAGTTCTGATTGCCATCTGATTCTGACTCATAGCGACCCCTGTTGGGTTTTGAAGCAATAAATCTTTACAGAAGTAGATTGCCTCATCTTCCTCCCACAGAGCAGCTGGTAGGTTTGAACTGCTGACCTCCTGGTTAGCAACCAAATGGTTTACCCACTACGCCACCAGAGCTCCATATATTGAAGTATACACATATATAAAAGTTCCATGTTCTCAGACTGTGTGAACATTCACAGTGGTGTATGTGCAGCTTGTTTACTCATGTTGGAAGGCTGTTGCTGACCTGCCTTCCTGTCCCTCAGTCTTAAGCTGTTTCTCCTCTGTTTGCTGGTAGCTGCTTTACCCCCAGGAGATTTGAGCTCCTTGAGGTCATTTTTTAATCTCCAGTACCTAGCACAGTATCTGCCGCTTACTGAGAACTCAATAGTGTTGAATTGACCACTTTTTAAAGAAGGATCCGAAGTCAAACATGATTAAAGGATTTTAAAATACAATCTTTTAAGTAGAATTGGAATCATTTGGCCTGGAGAAAGACACCAATGTGACTAAATAATGCGTCTCACCTCAACAAGTGAAGACATAGCACTGTGGCCCGCTGTTTTCTGTTTCAGTGGTGAAACGAGAGAAGGGAAGCTTTGGATCAGGTCCTCCGTCTGAGATAGAGACCCTTTTGAGAATCTGTTGAAAGCAATAGTCTTACTTGCCAAAAAGGGCAAAGCATAAAATGTCCCCCTGGTGCTAGCGGTCCACTAACTGCCTCCATAGCCAGTCCGTGGACTTTAAGTGAATAACCTCTGAGTTAGTATAAGGCACTGAATGTGAGGTGTCCTTTCCTGCATGGAATTAGAAGGGAGACCAGATGACCTTCTCTGGTCTTAATCGTCTCTACCTGTCTTCTTATCGTGGGTGCATTTGTCAGGTTCCTGGCTTTATGTTCAGCAAATGTCAGTAGCATTATCCTCTCATCACAGCAGCTCTGCAGTAATACCACAATAAATCTGCTTGTTCAAGCACTTATCCTCAGAGTTCATTATTCAATTTAAACGTTTAAGAAAAAAAGCTCCATGTGAATCCTCAGGAATCAAAAAGGAAGAAGGCATTGTTTTACCCTAAGGCCTGCAGAGGTGGCCCCACCTGCACTGCCTAGAGGTGCCGCAGGCTCTGGCTGGCCTTCCTTGGGTTGGAGAAGGCTGCTTGCCTTCACAGGTGCCTTCTCTGCTCCTTCCATTCCCCTAGATCCTTGGAGATTTTTTTTTCCAAAACATCTAAGTAAGTTTTAATGAAGAGAGGCTCCAGTGTGGCCTTGCCTCCAGGAGCAGCGCCACGAGGTCTCTGAGGGCGGCCTAACAGCCAGCACTGACTCCAAGCATGGCTCTCTCTCTCCCTGGGTTTCTCTTCTCCCCGGTTCTGGAGTGTTCTGGAATACTCGGGCCAGAAGCCAGCCCAGGCAAGAGAGCCGCCAACCTGCTTCCAGCAGGGTGGCATCCCTTTTGAAGCCCTGCTTAGAGCAGCGCCCTTGTCCCGTGGACAGTTAGAAATCATGCAGGATATTTTTGATTCATAAATTTCCAAGAAGGAGGACTTTGTGAAGCAGTTTTCTCACAATTGTGTTTCTGGGATATGGGGTTATTATAAACACTATCAGGATGTCATGGGTTAGATGAATGTTTTTGTCTGATTATTTACCCATTTGGGAGATTAATTCATTTTATTCTTTAAATGTCATGTTAAAAACAAACAATTGTCTTAAAGTATTTCCAGAAAATTGTCTTAAAATAAGTTATTTCCAGAAAGTAACTTTAGGATTAAGAAAACTTAAAAAAAAAAAAAAAAAATCTCCAAATAGATCTCAGTGGCTGGCCACTTCTGTCATCACAGAGCGCCCGGTCATGCTGCCCAGTCTAAGAGGGTACCCTAGAGCAGGACTCGTCACCTTATATGTGTGTGGAGCAGTCACTCAGGGACCTTATGAAAATTCAGGGAGACAGGAGTCAGCATTGGTAGCAAGTTCCCAGTGGTGCCGCTGCACAGTGGTCAGGACTACAGTGGGAAGTGAGAGTCCAAGCAGCAAGTGAGTGTCTCACTGACCTCAGTGCTGCCTGGGCCAGGGAACCCGATTTTCTTCTGTAGGGAGCTCTGGTAGCACAGTGCCTAAGGTGTCTGACTGCTAACCAGAAGGTTGGTGGTTCAAACCCACCAGCCACTCCATGGAAGGAAGACTGGGCGATCTACTTCCGTAAAGGTTTACCGCTTCTGAAACCCAGTGGGGTTGCTGTGAGTCGGAATCAACTTGATGGCAGTGAATTTAGTTTTTTTGGTGAGGGAGAGACCCATTTCCATAATGATGGATGTGTGTGTGCAAAATACTTATATATAGCTGGAGCTCTTGTAAGAACTTGTTACTGATCATTACAGAGAGGAGTAAGTCTCCTTGGCATGTTTGTTCACCAAATGTGGTATCAAAAGGTTGAGTTTGTGTTCCAGAGAGGCTCCTATCTTTCTCTGATACCCTGATGGGATGTGATCCCTTAGCCACTCAGAACTCTCTTTGTACCTCCACCTCATACTGTGGTATTTCTCATTCTCCCCACTGCCCCTAGCCTGTAGGTTCCTCAGGGCAATGGCTGAACCTCATTTCTCTTTGTTCTTAGGAGAGAGGTGGGGCCAGGGAGGGATGGAGCAGTGGCAGGTGGGTGTCAATTAGAAGGCTGGGGGCAGCAAAGCCTGGATTTCCCATCTTCTTCTCAGAGCTGTGAGGAGCCAACAGGTAGATGAGGAGTCCACCAGCAGGGTTTTACTACCTCAGCCCAACAGCTGTTAGTTTCCTGAGCACCTACGCTGGGATGGGCTCTGGAGATGTAGGGATCAGGAGGACAGCCGCCAGGACCAGCGTAGACAGTGGAGAGAGTGGGGGGCAGGAGAAGCTGTGTGTGATGCAGGCCTGAGGTTTCAGAGAGGAGACCTGAGCAGGCTCACAGGGCGGAACAGGCACACCAACGCTGCTGTGCTGGGTCTACTGCCAGGAGTCCACCCATGGGAAGGCTGGGCCACAGAGTGTAGGCCACACTGGTGGGGAGAGCACAGTGGGGGGTGCAGGGAAGGCAGCCCTGGAGGGAGAAGACACAAGTTTCAAAAAGGAGGCCCCCTACCCCTTCTTCTTACCCTGGGATGGGAACACGGAAAAACCAATCTGAGACCAGCAGAGCTCCAGGCTCAGTTTGGAGAAACCCGGTTGTCATAGTGACCTGAGGGAGCATTTCAAATACTCACTAGGACTCAAGTGTTCCCTTGTGGCCTAATTTTTTTTTTTTCCTGGATTCTTAAAAGATAATGAGGGGCAATAATTTACTTGTTTTAGAGAAATGACAGCACCATCCCACCCACCCCACTCTCAACACCAAAACCTTCCCTGAGGGGTCACTGGTCTGATCCTTGGACCTGCTCCCCTATGGGGGCTCCTGGAGGAATGGGGTCATGATCACAGTAGTTCCTTAGCAACAACACAGTGCTGGACTCATCCTGAATAGATGAAACTTCAAACCTGTCTTGAGTGTTGAGAAGCACATCAATTTGCTAAGTGGGAGGACACATGTATTTATAAATATTGAAGAAGAATTTCCTGAGTTTTAAGAGCTTAACAGTACTGACCACTGTCATGTGTGAAAATGCTGTGGAAAATCTGTAGCCCAATTTTTTTGTTTCAGATTTAAAATATGCACCCGACCTCCATCCCCCACATGAGTGCTCTAAGGCTGGAATCTCTACTTTGAGTTTTAAAAATACCTAATATCCTTTCTGGAAAAAAGGTGGGGCTATAAATATGTAAATAGATAAACTGAAGAATACTTTTTTAGGTGGGACTTGGACTATAGAATAATAGGATATGAGTGTAGGAAGAGACCTGGTGCTCTGCTTGTGAGGCCTTGAAAACATCTCAATTCCTGCATCTGTAACTTGGGAGTAATACTACCTACCTCACAGATTGAAAATGATGCTGTTACAGGGATAGCACATGCCTAGGGCATCATGTGATGTTGAGGTGATGTTACAGGTAGGGAAACTGAGGCTGGAGGAGGGTTCCTAGCCCTGGCCACACTTAGGATCACCGGGAGCTTGTACAAACTCCTGCTGCCTGCATCTACCCCACCAGTTGCATAAGCACTTCCAGCGGAGCCAGGCATGGGTATGTCATCATTACCACAGGTGACTGTGATGTGTGAGTGTTGAGAACCCCTCCCGCTGCCAGGGCAGCGTCTCCTGATTGCTCTCAAATCTTCCTCCCCAAAGTAGACTCTTGCTTTCTGGCTTGGGGTTTCCTCATCTTGGCATAGTCACCCTAATGGCCTTGTGCCCTGGACTCAGGAGCTGACACAAACCTCTGAGGGCACATGTTGCCTCCCAGAACACATGTGTTCTTCTTACCACTCTCCATCAGGGATGGGGGTTGCCCACTTTCTTCTAAGCCTCTATGAGCCATTGTTGTGTGAGAGCAAGAGTCTACCCAAGTGGAACAGAAGCACCAGGACTCCTGAGGGACCCTCCTCTCAGTTGAGGCAAATTTGGAGCATTGAGGGGAGCATTAAGAAACCCAACACCTGGTACTCCCGAGAGAATTGCCTACAAACAGTTGTGCTCACAGGAGGTAAAATTCTCCAGCATGGATGGGACCTGCAGGACCCATATGACCCTCCAGAGCATGGCACAGATTGCCCTTTGCCTCCACATCCCTGGTACCAGCCTTCCTGGGGCCAGGCATCAGCCAAGAGTGCAGGTCGGGAGTGCAGGCCAGGAAGAGGATGAGGCTCTTTGACTCACAGGACCCTCAGGGGCAGCATGACTCCTTGGTCAACCTGGGAACAGACCTGCCTTTCACTCCTCCACCCTGGCTGAGTCCAGGCCTCTCTGGAACAGGTCATCTCTAAAGCCAGCCTCTGCACTCAGAAGTGTCCCTAGGATGTGGCCAGGCAAGGCCTAGGGGAGGAGAGGAGGAAGTCCAGAGCTCAGAGCCCTTCCCTGGTCCAGTGTGACAGCCAAGGCTAATTGGCACCAGGGCTAGCTTTAGAAATGCCCTTTCTAAAGACAGCCTATGGGCCCTGGGCAGCCCTGCTGGTCTGGAGCTTGGTGTCTAGGCATACACCTCCATGCAAGTGTGGATCCCAGAAGCTTGCTTCCCAGGTAGCCTCTGCCTGACCCCCAGAACCCAGAGCCTTATAAGCCCAAAGACCCTCACACTGTCAGGCGCTCTATCTAGATGCTATGTGGCTTTGGCAGAGTGCAATGGTGTGGCACCCCTAGCCAGGACTCCTTTGTGGACTCACAGGGCACCAACCTGACCTTGTCAGCCAATTGGGCCCACCTTCTGGAAACATGAGCCTTGGCATAGGGGTTTCCAAGGCCACATAGCCCACAGGAGGGCGTTCTTAGACCCCAAGCCAGATTCTGGCCTTGAGACCCAGCATAGTCATGCTTTGCGTTTGTTTTGACTCAGCACAAGCTGGCAGCTTTTCTGACTATTTGGTGTTTAATGTGTGGCTTGAGGCTGTACTGATACTGACCATCAGGATGGGGAGTGGTGGTACAATGCCCCTGCAGGAAAAATAAGAGACATTCCATAAGACTTTGGTGTAGGTGATGAGGCTACTGGGCCCATGGGCACGAGTCATTAGATGCTGGAACTAGCTAGCAAAGGACCTGGTGAAATCTGCACCCATTGACGCTATGACCAGCATCAAGATACTCCTCATGTTAATTCATGTGTTCAGTGGGCCTGTATTGAGGGCCCCTGGGGCTAGCATCTCAACTGAGTACAAATAGTTAGGGAGCCTTCCACTGGGTACATGATGGTGCTGTGAGGGGGCCTTAATGATAAGCACCAAGGAAACACATAAACAGTTCAGAGGCTATAAGGTGCCCAGAAAATTAATGTCGGAACTCATCTCCCTTATTGTCCATTCAACCATGTTGTTGTTCTTAGGTGCTGTTGAATTGGTTCCGACTCATAGTTACGCTATGTACAAAAGAATGAAACACTGCTTGATCCTCCATCCTCCAGTCCAGCTTGAGGCTCCATCCTCACAGTCATTATATTTGAGGTCATTATTGCAACCACGGTGTCAATCCATCTTGTTGAGGGTCTTCCTTTATTTCACTGACCCTCTACTTTACCAAGGAGCTCTGGTGGCATAGTGCCTAAGGCATTTGACTGCTAACTAGAAGGCTGGCTGTTCAAACCCACCAGCCACTCCTCGAAAGGAAGGTTGAACAATCTATTTCCATAGTGATACCACCTCAGAAACCCAAGGAGGGGTCGCTATGAGTCGGATCCAACTCGAGGGCAGTGGGTTTGGTTTGGTTTGGTTTTTCTACTTTACCAAGCATAATGTTTTTCTCCAGTAGCTGGCCCCTCCTGATGAAACCACACCCCATAGTGGAAGTTTTGTCCTTCCTCTGGGAGGACCTCAGGGAATCAGGGGGAGGGTGGGGAGCTGACACCAAGAAGTACAAGGAACCAGACTGAGAAGTAGTCCTGACTGGAAGAAGGCTCATCTCCAGTGGTCTTGAAAAAGTGGGAGGAATTGGTCTTGGTCTAGCTCAAATGGGGTCTTGTCAGAGATAGGAGGCACTGAAGCCAGAGTCAGGATCTTGGGTGTGGTTTGGATGCGCAGGCCCCTATCCATTGTTCCAGGTCTATAGTCCAGCAGCTTGTAGGAGTGGGTTACTGCCCTGGGAAACACCTAGGTAGAGTCTACAAGGTGCCAGGACGAGGAAAAGGGCTCTCAAAGCTCAAGCAGCCCTTTGTGTCAAATCACTGAGCTTGCAACAGGGGGCGAACTTCGGGTCCCACAGCCTTACTGTCCCCTTCCTGCAGCTTCAGGTTGGCTCCTTAGCAGACCTGGATGCTGATACTGGTTGCCTCCTCACAGCTGGCAGCTGGGTTTGGTTGAGAGGATGCATGGGAATCTCAGAAACCTCTAAACCCACAGCACATGTGTAAGGTAGCATTGTGACAGCTGAATGAGCCAGGCCCTCGTCAGGTCTCTTGTGATATCCCAAATGGTCTGCAGCTTTTAGAATTGCACATTCCTGGTTGCTGGGACCTGGATTTTGTATGCTGTCTTTGTTACCAATGGGTTTAAAGAATAGAAACTTATTTTCTCATGATTCTGGAGACTAGAAATCCAAATCAGGATCTGACTCCTCCTGTGGCCTCTCTTCTGGTTTCTGATATCTGCTGGTGATCCTTACTGTTCCTTTGCTTGTAGATGGATCCTTACATGACATCTGTCTTCCTCTTGTATGGATTTCTGTGCCTCCAAACAAAAAACCAAACTCACTGCCATTGAGTTGATTCTGACTCATAGCCACCCTCTTCAGGTTTCCTGAGGTGGTAAATCTTTATGGAAATAGATTGCTCAGTCTGCCTTCTGCAAAGCAGCTGGTGGGTTTGAACTGCCAACCTTCTGGTTGACAGTCTGATGCCTTAGACAGTATGCCTCCAGAGCTCCTTATCTATGCCTACTCTGCTCTTTTTATAAGACACCACTTATCTACCAGGTCCCATAGATAAGGTTACCCGATTAGGGTTTTAGGACCCACCCTACTCTGTTATAAACAACAACAACTACTCTGGTTATAACCTCATTAACATAACAAAAGAAAAAGTCTATTTCCAACCTGTCATACTTATAGGTGTGAGGGTTAGGACTTCAACACACATATTTTGGGGAGTTAGTTCAATCCATAACATATGTCCTCCTCACCCTTCCTCTTCAGCTAATCCACACAGTGCCTAAAGGCACATACATGCTTATTAAGTGTTAGTTGAACAATGAGAGGCTGCCCAGGTCTCCTGGTTGAGGGGATTGGCTGGCTTGACTGAGGGGATTGGCTGGCTTAACTAAAGTGAAAAACAGGAGGGGTGAAAAGCAGCCTCTCAAGTGGTCTTCAGGCCTGTACCCTGGGTCTCATGGAATCTCTGTGCCTTCCAGGCCTGGCGCTCTGCCTTGGGTGGGCCCCACCCATCCATGGGAAACTTAGAGATTGATTTTGGTCACTATTCGCCCTCTTCTCCATCCTTTTTCCTGGAGATCTGCCTTCACCATTGTCCTTTTCTCTTCCCTTTGGGTCCAGATCCTGGCCAACATCTTCCTCTACCTGTGTGCTATCATTGTGGGCATCATGTCCTACTACATGGCAGACCGCAAGCACCGCAAGGCCTTCCTGGAGGCCCGCCAGTCACTAGAGGTGAAGATGAACCTGGAGGAGCAGAGCCAACAGCAGGTGAGGCTCTTTCAGGGCAGCCTTGGGCCTTGGCTAGTTCAGGCCTGAAGCTTGAGTTCAAAGACTGTGGTTTGGGAGGAGGGACCTGTCGGGAGGGAGTGGAGCCCAGTGCAGTAGCCCCAGGGACTCCAGGATGAGGTGATAGCCTTCTAAAGCTGGGCTCCTGGGCTCCTGTCATTAGAGGGCTCCTTCTGGATTTCAGAGAGCTTCCAGGACTCATCAGAGTCTCTTGTTCAAGATTTATTCCTAAATCTTCCCTTTGCTTGACCTAAACCTCTCCCTGTTTTTTAAATTTAAAATGTACCTCTTTAAAGAAATGCATTGCCCAAGCAGACAGCAATGATTCTCTGTATTCCTTCCTCAGGTGAAAAGTTTTTACTCATTTATTCTGAATTATTTTAATCCATGGGCATCACGATGTGTTATTCCTCCTCTGGCTTCCTCTTTCACTCTTTCTGGTCCAGCTGTAGGTTCTCACTGGATGCCGAAGAGCCATTGTCCTCTCAATGTAGTAGGTTGGGCCTCCGCAGGACAGATGGGGTCCCAACCCATCTCACAGCCTCAGGAGACCTGGGTGAGGTCCCAGTAGTCTCACACTCTCCACCCAGGAACTCTCAGTTTCTCTCACACAGGGCGATCTCCCCACTTACTTCCTGTTCTTAATTGCTTATGAAGAAGTAAACCCGCCCAGTCCCCAGGGCCCTGCTGCTGTTTACATTGTTCCATTTAGAGAAGTGCCTGTCTGTCCCTGCTCTTTGTTTACTGGCTTTAATCCAGCCTAATCCATGACCCCAGTGGTCCTCCCAGTTTTCATGTGATTTAAAAAAAACCAAAAAAACCATTGGCATCAGATTGATTACTGGTCACAGGCAACTCTATCCCCTTGTGTTTTCAAGGTTGCAAATCTTTTTAAAAAATTGTTCTTAATCTTATTTATTTATTACTTTTGTTGGGTGAAAACATATGCAACACATTCGCCAACATAACAACTTCCCATTTACAGCTCAAGGACATTGATGACATTTTTCATGTTGTGCCACCGTTACTGCTATCCTTTTCCAAAGTATTCTTCCACCATCAGCATGAATTCAGTGCCACACAAACAAAATCTTCTCCTTTCCTCCTTCCTCCTACCCCTAGTAACCACTAATAATATTTGGTATATATATATATGTATAT
>NW_006921645.1:11983046-11989696 GCF_000298275.1 Orycteropus afer afer | reverse complement strand
CATATATATATATATACATATATATATATCCCACACGTATCTAGGAATTTAGCTTCCCCTTCCCTCCTATTACCAGGGATAGGTAACCAACAAAGTTTCCTTTCATGTATAACTTTTCCTTGACTTTTTACAATAGTGAACTAATACAGTATTGTCCTTCTGGATTGACTTATTTCACTCTAATGTCCTCCAAGTTCACCCACATTATGTAGTGTTTTGCAGATTCTGCATTATTCTTTAGGGTTGCATAGTATTCCATTCTGTGTATGTACCACAGTTTCTTTATCCATTTCTTTGTTGTTGGGTACTTAGATTGTTTCCATCTCTTTGCTATTGTGAATAATGCCTCAGCGAGCATGGTGTGCATATCTGTTCGTGTCCTGCCTCTCACTTCTTTAGAATGCATGCCTAGTAACGGGATTGCTAGATCAAATGGTATTTCTATTTCCAGATTTTTAAGGAATCACCATACTGATTTCCACAGTGGTTCTATCATTTTACAGTCTCACCAGCAATGTAGGTTTCCAATCTCTTCACATCCTTACCAGCATTTGTTTTTTTGTGTCTTGTTGAACTTTGCTATCAATGCTGGGGTGAGATGGTATCTCATTGTTGTTTTGACATGAATCTCTCTAATGGCTAATGATCACGAACATTCTTCATGTATTTGTTGGCTGCCTGAATATTTTCTTTGGTGAAATGTCTGTCCATATCTTCTGCCTATTTTTTAATTGAATTGTTTGTCCTTTTGATATTGAGGTGTTGGAGTTTTCTATAAATTTTAGAGATAAGTCCTTTGTCTGATATGTCATTGCCAAATATTTTTCCCCAATCTGTATGTTGTCTTTTTACTCTTTTGGAGAAGTCTTTTGATGCACATAAGAATTTAATTTTCAGAAGGTCCCAATCCTCTAGTTTATCTTCTGCTGTTTGTGCATCTTGGGTTATGCTTAATAGTCTATTTATGCCATAAATCAGGGCCCCTAAGTTTGCCCCTATTTTTTCTTTGCTGACCATTATAGTTTTAGGTTTCACATTTAAGTGGTTGATCCATCTGGAGTTCGTTTTTGTGTATGGTGTGAGGTATGGTTCTTGTTTCATTTTTCTGCAAATAGATATCCATTTTTTCCAGCACCATTTGTGAAAGAGACCCTCTCTTCCCTGTTGAATGGATTTTGACCCTTTGTCAAAGATCAGTTGACCATTGGTTGATGGATCTATTTCTGGGTTCTCAAGTCTACTCCACTGATCTATGTGTCTGTTGACATACCAATACCAGGTTGTTGTATTTTTTTTTTTTGGCAGTGTTCCCTCCCCTCCCCTTCAATCCCTGGCCAGTACCAGGCTGTTCTGACAACTGTGATTCTGTAGTAGGTTTTGAGATCTGGGAGTGTGAGACCTTCTACTTTGTTCTTCTTCAGTAGTGCTTTGCTTATCTGATGTCGCTTTCCTTTCCATATAAAATTAGTGATTGTTTTTTCCATGTCTTTACAGAATTTTGATGGAATCTGGATTGGAATTGCACTGAATCTATAGATTGCTTTGTGTAGTATTGACATTTTTCCAATGCTTAGGCTTCCTATCCATGAGCATGATATGTTCTTCCATTTATGTAGATCTCTTATAGTTTCTTGAGGTAGTGTTTTGTAGTTATCATTGTATAGGTCTTTTGTGTTCCTGGTAAGATTTATTCCCAAAGGCATTTGACTGCTAACCAGAAGGCTGTTAGTTCAAACCCACCAGCCACTCCTCGGAAGGAAGGTTGGGCAATCTACTTCCATAGTGATACCGCCTTGGAAACCCAAGAAGGGGTCACGATGAGTCGGATCCGACTCCACAGCAGTGAGTTTTTTGGTCTTGTCTTTTTGGTAGCTATTGTAAATGGTATTGATTTCCTTTTCAGGGACTTTTTTTGCTGATGTATAGGAATCCAACCGATTTTTGTATGTTGTTCTTGTATCCTGCCACTCTGCTAAATCAATCTTTAAATAAGTTCCATTAGTTTTCTTGCTGAGTCTCTTGGATTTTCTATATATAGGATCATATCGTCTGCAAATAGGGATAGTTTTATTTCTTCCTTACTAATTTGGATGACTTTGATTTCTCTTTCTTGTCTTATTGCCCTGGCTAGGACTCCCAATACAGTGTTGAATAAGAATGGTAATAGAGGGTATTCTTGTCTGGTTCCTCTTCATAAGGGGAATGATTTCAGTCTCTCTCCATTGAGATTAATGTTGGCTATTGAGTTTGCATATATGCCCTGTATTATGTTGAAGAATTTCCTTTCTATTCCTATTTTGCTGAGAGTTTTTATCAAGAATAGGTGTTAGATTTTTTCAAATGCCTTTTCTGCATCTATTTTATTTATGTGATGGATTAAATTGGTTGTTTTTCTAATGTTGAACCATTCTTGCTTACCTAGTATGAATCCCACTTGGTCATGATGCATTATTTTTTTGATATGTTGTCAGAGTCTGTTGGCTAGGATTTTGTTGAAGATTTTTATGTCTATATTCATGAGGGATATTGGTCTGTAATTTTCCTTTTCAGTGGTGTCTTTGCCTGGTTTTGGTATCAGGGTTATACTTGCTTCATAAAATGAATTTGGGAGAATTCCGTCCTTTTCTGTGTTCTGAAATAGTTTGAGTAGGATTGGTGTCAGCTCTTCTCTGAATGATTGGTAGAATTCTCCAGTGAAACATTCTGGGCCAGGACTTTTTTTTGTTGGTAATTCTTTTATGATCTGTTCAATTTCTTCTTTTGTTACGAGTCTGTTCAAGTTTTCTACCTCAGTCTATTTTAGTTTAGGTAAGTAGTGTGTTTCTATAAATATCTCCGTTTCTTCTAGGTTTTCAAAGTTGTTGAAATACAGTTCTTCATGGTATCCTGATATTACTTTCTTTTATTTCTGTTGCTTCTGTTATGACATCAGCCCTTTCATTTCTTATTGGTGTTATTTGCATCTTCGCCTTTTCCTTTGTTAAGTTTTCCAGTGGTTTGTCAATTTTATTAATCTTTTCAAAGAATCAACTTCTAATTTTCTATGTTTTTCTATTTTCTGTTTCATTTATTTCTGCTTGAATCTTTATTATTTCTTTTCTTCTGATGACTATAGCCTTTTTTTGTTGCTCTTTTTCTGATTGTTGGAGATATTGGGTTAAGGTGTTGACTTTGGCTTTTTCTTCTTTTTTGATGTGTGTATCTATTGTTATAAATTGCCCTCTGATCACTGCTTTTGCTGTGTACCAAAGATTTTGATATGTTGTGTTTTCATTCTCATTTGATTCCAGGAATTTTTTATTTCATTTTTTATTACTTCTATTACCCAGTCATTTTTGAGGAGGGTGTTATTCAGTTTCCATGCATTTGCTCTTTTTCCATTGGTCTTCCTAGTATTGATTTCTAATTTTATAGCATTGTGATCTGAGGAGATGCTTTGCAGTATTTCAGTGTTTTTAAATTTATTGAGGCTTGCTTTGTAGCCTAACATATGACTGATCCTGGAGAATGTTCCATATGTGTTGGAAAAGAATGTATATTTTGCTGTTGTTGGGTGAAGTGCTCTATAGATGTCTATAGATCAAGATGGTTGATCGTATTGTTTAGTTCTTCTACATACTTGTTGAGCTTCTTTCAAATTGTTCTATCTTTGATTGAAAGTGGTGTATTAAAGTTTCCTACTATGCCTGTAGAGTCATCTATTTGTCTTTTCAATTCTGTTAAAGTCTGCTTTATATATTTCGTGGCTTTTTCTTTGGATGTGTATGTATTTATTATGGTTATGTTCTCTTGTTCAAGTGATCCTTTAATCATTATATAATGTCCTTCCTTGTCTCTTATGGTGGTTTTTGTCTTAAAGTCATTTTATCAGAAATTAATATTGTCACTCCTGCTCTCTTTTAGTTGCCGTTTGCTTGGTGTATCTTTTTCCAACCTTTTATTTTTAGTCTATTTAATCCTTTCAGTGTAATTATCAACAAGTATGAATTTATTGATGTCATTTTGTTATGTGTTTTTTTGTGATGTTGCTGATTTCTTTGCTCTGTATAATTTTCTGTGCTAAGCTCATTTTGTTTATGAGTCATCTTATCATCTCCTTCATTGCTATTGTTTTGTTGTTGTTGTTACATGCCGTTGAGTCATCTCTAACTCATAGCGACCTTACATACAACAGAACAAAATGCTGCCTGGTTCTGTGCCAGCCTCCCGATCTCTACTGTACCAAAGCCCATTGCTGCAGCCACAGTGTCAATCCATCTTGTTGAGGGCCTTCCCCTCTTTCATTGACCCTCCACTTTACTAAGTATGACATCCTTTTCCAGAGCATGGTCCCTTCTAACAACATCACCTAAGTAGGTCAGATGGAGTCTGGGTGTTCTCTCTTCCAAGGAGCATTCCAGCTGCACCTCTTCCAGGACAGATTTGTTAGTTCTTGTAGCAGTCCATGGTACTTTCAGCATTTTTCACCAACATGACAACTCAAAAGCATCAACTTTTCTTCAGTCTTTCTTCTTCATTGTCTAGCCCTTACATGCATATGAGGTGATTGAAAGTACCATGGCTTGCGTTAGGCTCATCTTAGTCTTCAAGGAGATATCTTTGCTCTTTAGCACTTGAAAGAGGTCTTTTGCAGCAGATTTGCCCAATGCAATACGTCTTTTATGTCTTGACTGCTGCTTCCATTGGCAATGATTGTAGAACCAAGTAATATGAAGTCTTTGACAATTTGAACCTTTTCTCCATTTATCATGATGCTGCTTATTGGTCCAGTTGTGAGGATTTTTGTTTTCTTTATGTTGAGGGCTAATCCATACTGTAGACTGTAGTTTTCAGTCTTCCTCAGTAAGTGCTTCAAGTCATCCTCACTTTCAGCAAGCAAAGTTTTGTCATCTGTGTATCTCAGGTTGTTAATGAGTCTTCCTCCAATCCTGATGCCACATTCTTCTTCATATAGTGCAGTTTCTCAGATCATTTGCTCAGAATACAAATTGAATAAGTATGGTGAAAGGAGACAACCCTAACACACTCCCTTCCTGATTTTAAACCATGCAGTATCCCCTTGTTCTGTTTAAATGACAGCCTTCTGGTCTGTCCAGTTCCTCATGAGTACACTTAAGTGTTCTGGAATTCCCATTCTTTTCAATATTATCCACAATTTGTTATGATCCACACAATCAAATGCCTTTGCATAGTCAATAAAACACAAGTAAACATCTTTCTGATATTTTTTGCTTTCAACCAAGATCCATCTGACATCGGCAATGATTTCCCTTGTTCCATGTCCTCTTCTGAATCCAGCTTGCATTTCTGGAAGTTCTCTGTCAGTATACTGGTGCAGCCATTTTTTAATTATCTTCAGTAAGATTTTACTTCCATGTGGTATCAATGACATTGTTTGATAATTTCCACATTCTGTGGGATTACCTTTCTTTGGAATGGGTACAAATATGGATCTTTTCCAGTCAGTTGGCCAGGTATCTGTCTTCCAGATCTCTTGGCATAGCTGTGTGAGTGCCTCCAGTGTGGCATCTGTTTGTTGAGACGTCTCAATGAGTATTCTGTCAATTCCCAGAGCCTTGTTTTTCGCCAATTCCTTTAGTGCACCTTCAACTTCTTCCCTCAATACCATTGGTTCTTGATCATATGCCACCTCTTTAAATGGATAATCATCGACCAGTTCTTTTTGGTACAGTGACTCTGTGTATTCCATCCATCTTCTTTTAATGTTTCCTGCATCATTCAACATATTGCCTATGGAATCTTTCAGTATTGCAATTGGAGGCTTAATTTTTTCCTCAGTTCTTTCTGCTTGAGAAATGCTGAGTGTGTTCTTCCCTTTTGGTTTTCTAACTCCAGGTCTTTGCACATTTCATTATAATAATTGACTTTGTCTTCTCAAGCTGCTCTTTCAAATCTTCTGTTCAGACCTTTTATCCTGTTGATTCTTACATTTGCTTTAGCTACTCTTCATTCAAGGACAAGTTTCAGAATCTCTTCTGACATATATTTTGATCTTTTCTTCCTTTCCTGCCTTTGTTTTAGTATTTGCTAAATATTTGTGTTTGTCTTCTTTTTTATTTCGATGCAAAGGTTTATTATTTTTCTTTGAGGTTATCCTGTATTTTATAATTTCCTTACAAGTTTAAAACAGTCTGTTCTATCTTGCAGTTGTCTTGACTTCTTCACCATTTAGAAATTCTGTAGCAACACTATTTTTTCCCTCTTTTTGGTTTGTAATTGTCCTCATTTACCAATTGATGTTGCTGGTTTCCTGTTTATAGTCTTGTAAGCTGGTTTTCCTTTGGATACTTCTATAACTGGGTTAGGAGCTCTGGTGGTGCCGTGCCTAAGGCATTTGACTGCTAACCAGAAAGCTGGTGGTTCAAACCCACCAGCACTCCTCGGAAGGAAGGTTGGACAATCCTACTTCCATAGTGATAACTGCCTCGGAAACCCAAGGAGGGGTCGCTAGGAGTCGGGGCCGACTCGATGGCAAGTAACAACAACAACAACATAACTGGGTTGGCTTCTGGGTTATGTCATCATGTGTGTTAATCATCAGTTGTTTCTTGCTGTTGTTGGTTCTCTGTCCAAAGGACTCCCTTTATTTTGTAAGATTGGCCTGGTTTTAACAAATTCCCTTAATTTCT
>NW_006921645.1:11979008-11982661 GCF_000298275.1 Orycteropus afer afer | reverse complement strand
CTGTTTGGGGTCCATTGAACTTCTTGAATGGATATATTCTCATCTTTTATCATATCAGGGAAAATTCTCTTCCAACAAATATTCAATAATTTTCTCTATAATTTTCTCTGTCTCTTCCTGTTCTGGAATTCCAATTACATATAGGTTATTCCTCTTGATGGTATCCCAAATGAATCTTAGGCTGTCTTCATTATGTTTTGATCTTTTATCTGATTCATCCCTCAACAAAGTAGAATTAAAGTATTTTTCCTCAATCTCATTAGTTTTGTCTTCCATTGATATGATTCTGCTTCTTTGCCCATTCAATTTGTCATCTGTTTCTGAAATCTTAGTATTAATTTTCTGATTTCTGGTTGTTGTTTTTTGTATCATTTCTAATTTTTTCTTTATTTTGTCAATTTGTTCTTGTATTGTTTTCTTAAATTGTTCTAGAGTCTTGTCTGTGGTTTCCTTCATTTTGTCAATGTATTCCTTGATCTGTCTTTCAGTCTGTTGAAGGGACCCATATATAATTCTTTATCAGGGGGTTCCAATGTTGCTTCTCCCTCAGGGATGTTTTCTGGGTTTGTATCTGGGTCCCTTGCTTCTATGACTTTTATCTTGCTTTTTTGTGTGGACTATGATGGTCTATTATCTCCAGGACATTGTGATGTTGTTGTATTTGTTTAATTTGTGGTTGTATGTTGGTGTGACTCATGCAAGATTTTTTTTTTCCTTTATTTTATTTTGTTTTATCTGTGTGAGCAGAGTACTGTGCTCCTCTATTCGCTAGTTGTTAGCACTTAGGCACTTACCCCCTGTCTCCTGGTGGGTGTGATAGAGAATGAGAATGTGTGCACTGATCACTATTAGCTGTTCATAAAGAGCAGTTGAGGGCAAGTTGAGCTGATATTGGCTGCTGTCTATCATTGGTCAGTTGGTGCAAAAGCAAGTAGTGGCCCTCACTCAATGGGTGGGGATGCAGGAGGTGCAGGTATGGTTGGTTTGTGTGGGAATTTTTGCTGTCTGCCACTCCTTTAGACAAAATGAGAATGATAAAAAAAAAAAAAAAAAAAAAAAAAAAACCACAAAAAACTCAAACCATATAAACAAACAGGAACAATTGCAAAAGAAAATGCAATGAGAAAAATTTTCAAAATAAATTTTAAAAAGGTAAAAGAAAGATAATACAAAACAGAGAGAAAAATAAAAAAAGCCACAATATCAGAGAAGGGACAAATGAGAGAAATGAGCAAGAGTGAAAGAATAAGGAGAACTACAAAGAGAAAAAACAAGGGATGGGAAGAACCAAAAGAAAGAAAAAAGAAGGAAACCAGGAAAAGGAAGAGAAAAAAAAAAAAAAAAGAGCCAGAGATGGGCAACAGGGAAAGAAACAAACAAAAAAGAGAAAGGAGGAAGATAAAAAGAATAATTTAACAACAAAAACAAAACTATCAGGGGTAGGGCACAGCACTCGGGCTCTGCCAGGGCACGTAGTGGGATGGAACCCCTGCAGTTCAAGAAGGTGGAGATGGGGGGATGGCCACACCTCTGTTCACCAAGAGGACATGGATCACACCTCTCCCGTCATCAGTCTCCAGTGCAGTTGTCTGTGCTGTCCTCAGCAGCAGAGCCCACTCTCAGGTCCCAGTCCAAGCAAGAACGCCATCCACACACACTCAAAGTGGCTGCGCTGGCTGCTTTCAAACACTGAAAATGGCTGTACCTGCAGGACACCCACCAGCAGTCCACAGGTCTGCCTGTCCCCTTCCTCGCTGTTCTCCCTTCTACTGGTCAGGCACCAATGCAGTCCTTGCCCATCCAGCCTTGGTGAGCACAGCCGATTCTTAGGTTGCTATTGGGAAATATTCGAAATGGCTGTGCCCCCAGGATAGCCAGCAGTCTAGTCTGCAGCTCCGTTTGTCTCCTTACTCACTGTTTCATTCAGATTCTTCTAGTTGATATTTAATCCACTTCTTTATCCTTCCCTTCAAAGCTCAGGGTTCCAGGATCATCATCTGTATTAGTTTCAATTGGTTTCTCATTGCTTTGTTGCAGAGGCTCTGTGTAGTTTGACTGCCTATTCCACCATCTTACCAGAACTCCTCCTGATTCCATAGGGTTTTCAGTAGCTGTGAACTTTTGGAGCTGGATCGTTAGGGCTTTCTTCCAAAGCATCTCTGTGTGGGTTTGAACCACCAGCCTTTTGGTTAGTATTTGAGTGCTTAACTGTTTCATCTGCCCAGGGACTCTGTAAGGTTTCCATAGATAGGTGTCTCTATCCTGAAAGTCCCCAGGTTCTGCTGGCCATCAGGGTGTTCCCCTGTTTTGCAACTCTCCAGGTTACAAATCTTTACAGAAGCAGATTCCCATATTTTTCTCCCATGGAGCAGCTGATGAGTTTGAACTGCCGACCTTTTGGTTAGCAATCAAGTGCTTTACCACTGCACCACTAGGGCTTCTCCCTTGTGACTCAGTCTTTTACATAGTCTTATGTCTGGATTCATCTCAAATATGTTTTGACAGTCTCCAGAATTTACATGTACCAATTTCCTGTATTGATAAGTTTATTTTCTCTTTCAAACCAAATTCCAATAGGTTGAAGATACATGGTTTACCCCCATCTAGGAGCTCTGGTGGAATAGTGCCTAAAGCACTTGACTGCTATCCAGAAGGCTGGCAGTTCAAACCCATCAGCCACTCCTTGGAAGGTTGGACAATCTACTTCTGTAGTGATACCGCCCCAGAAACCCAAGGAGGAGTCACTATGAGTCAGGTCCAACTCCACGGCACATAACAACAACAACAACCCCCATCTAGGAACCATGTAATCATGTCATTTTGAGTTCAGGAGGTTAAATTTGTTCTAGATTCACTAATATTCTGTTTTCATAGACCCTGGCAGTCAGGCAAATAGGATCATAATCTTGTGGGCCACTCTGAAACCCTTGGCTTGGGAGGGCCCATTGGTAGGCCTCATATTCTCTAAACAGTGCTTTTTAAAGGCACACACTAAGTTAGTTAGCTGAAGGGTCCCAGTTTCCCTGTCCTGGAATTGTTTTCTTTCTCTATTTACCAGTGAGATCTAGAAGCTTCAACTTACTTCTTTGAGAAGACAAGTTTTAGAAGGGGAATGTCCCACACTTCCATTGTGATAAAGGCCCAGGCTTAGTGATCCATCAGTTTTGTTGTCCTTCTCCTCGTCCCTCTAGCCTATGGTTATTGAGGAGCTGCTGCTGCTGCTGCTGCTGCTGCTTTGAAGGCGATTAAAGGACCCTGCTTTACTAGTTTTACAGAGGCCCTTGTTTCTCACTTGCATCTGGTCTCTCGGACTGTGGAGGTATCCCTCGTAGATTCCCAGTATTAAGAAAATGTGTGTGTCACCACTCAGCCAGGCAGTTTTCACCACATCTATCTCTGTCATTCCTGTCTGTCTCAGTGTATAATCCAGGACAGCTGCAATCACATTGAACAGTGCTTGGTTGGCAGCGTCTCCTGGTGTGGCGAGGAAGGCTCTGTTTTCCACTCTGCATCTGCTGTTGTCTGTGTGACAACTTAAGTTGTCTACTTTGTAGAGCCTGCCTTTTCTCATCTGCCAAGTGGAGCTATTGACACTTGTTCTGCAGGGTTTCTTGAAGGTCAAATGAGAAAGAGGCAGAGGTGCTTTGTAACCT
>NW_006921645.1:11971192-11978908 GCF_000298275.1 Orycteropus afer afer | reverse complement strand
AGCGACCCCTCCTTGGGTTTCCGAGGCAGTATCACTACGGAAGTAGGATTGCCCAACCTTCCTTCCGAGGAGTGGCTGGTGGGTTTGAACTGCCAGCCGTCTGGTTAGCAGGCAAGTGTCTTAGCCACTATGCTACCGGAGCTCCGAGCTTGAAAAACAATGACAGGCAGGCCATGGTGGACAGGCCAGGAAGCCTTCCTTCCAGTGCCTAGGCCCACCTGCTCCCTCTGGGCAGTTCAGTGCCAGGAATCTGGAGTCCAGCCAGGACACCTACTCCTGGGGGAATCCAGGACTCAAGGACACTGCAGAGCAGCAGGGGTGCTACCCCCTGCCCTGGCCATACTGGTGCTTTTATGCATTTTTCAGCCCATCTCTGTACCAACAGAACCAACACCCAGCTCTACACCCAGCCCCAGGAGGGAAGCCTGGTTAGATGGAAGGGTTTTGTTGTAACACATTTTAATTCAACATATGTTTTAAGCCTCACAAGACATTATTGTTATCATCTTATACAGTTAATACTTTGCCACATTTTTACCCTCTCAGTTGCTTTCCATCCCATCATTTTCCTACTGCCTCCTTAAAGAATTTCCTGTACTGTTTCCTTTGGTACAGCTCTGTTGACAATAACTTATCTCTATTTCTAATTGCCTGGAGATGTATTTATTTTGTTTTGACTTTTGAAAGACACTTTTTGCTGGATGTGGAACTCGGTTGCCAGGCTTTATTCTTTCTGCACTTTGAGGGTGTCATCCATGATCCCTTGGCCCCATCATTTCTCTTGAAATGCCAACTGTCAGGAGCTCTGCTGTACCTTTGATAGTCAGTGCATAGTTTTTTCCTTTTGAGCTTAAAAAACTTTCTCTTTGGTTTTGAGCAGTTTTACAGTGATGTGCCTGGGAGTTGTCTTTGTCATTCTCTGCATAGGATTCAAAGAGCTTCTTGAATCAATGGCTGGATATTGCTCATTGGTTTATACAGATTTTCAATCAGTATCTTTTCATTGCTTCTGCCCTATTCCCTCCTTTCTTTTTGAAACTCTAGATACCTTTGTTAGACATTTTTACCACATTCCATAAGTCTCTCATTTTTTTTCCCAATATCTTCCTTTTTTTTTTTTTCCTTTCTTGTGTTGCAAGATTGGATATTTTTTTACTGACCTAGCTCTTATGGCATACTGCCTAAGGCATTTGACTGCTAACCAGAAGGCTGGTGGTTCAAACCTACCAGCCACTCCTCAGAAGGAAGATTAGGCAATCTACTTCCATAGTGATACTGTCTTGGAAACCCAAGGAGGGGTCGTGGTTCTATGAGTCAGATCCAACTCAATGGCAGTGAGGGTTTTTGTTGTTGTTGTTGTTAACTTCCAGTTTAAGTAGCATTTCAAACCCACCAGCCACTCCGCAGAAGGAAGACTGGGCAGTCTGCTTCCATAAAGTCCTACCACCCGGAAACCCAGTGGGGGTTGCTATGAATCAGAATCGACTCGATGGCAGTGGGTTTTTGTTTTTGTTTAACTTCCAGTTTGTTTATTAGTCCTCTCTTCCTCTGCTTTGTCAAATCCATGTTTGGACTTACCCATTGAAGCCTTCATTTCAGGCATTGTATTTTTTTCGTTTCTAGAACTTTAAAAAAAAAATAGATTACAGTTCCCTAGTTAAAATTCTCCATTCTGTCATCTCTATATATATTTTTAAACATTTACAGTAAAACTTGCAAGAGCCAGAACTTGTGTAAGGTGGAAACCTGTCAGTGAAGGAAAACTGAAATATTTTCCACTAATGGAGAGTGAGAGAAAAATGGTAAGACTGCACCCTGTAAAAGGCTGAAAATTTGCGAGGCTCAGAAAAACAAGGCCATCCCATCAAGTTCTAGCCCTCACAGGTTTCACTGTATTTTAAAGCCCCTCACTGACCACCATCATATCTGGGATACTAACAGCTCTGCTTTTCTCTGTTGGTTTTTGGTCCGCTTTCCTAGGATGCTGAGTGAGCCCTTTTTTTGCATGCTGGTCATTGTGTATGAAAATACTGTTGTTGTTATTTGCCATCAAGTCGGACCCGACTCATAGCAACCCCTCCTTGGGTTTCTGAGGCAATATCACTATGGAAGTAGATTGTCCAACTTTCTTTCCGAGGAGTGGCTGGTGGATTTGAACCGCCAGCCTTCTGGTTAGCAGTCAAGTGCCTTAGGCACTACGGCACGAGAGCTCCTATGAAAATACTAGTGGCTCGAATGATGTTGCTTCTCTCCAGAGAGGATTTACTTTTCTTCCAGCAAGTAGTTAGAGGAGGGGCAGATTCCTGATCCAATAGGGGTTAAGACGATTTGAGGTTGGGCTTCAGTCCATATGGGAGCTGATCTATTTGTGTTTTGTGCCGCCTCCTTGGAAACAGCCTTCAGGGGTCTTAACTGAATTCTGGTCCTCCTCGTGGGGGGCTCTGATTTCTAGTCCCATGAGACTGCTTTTTTGTTCAGCCTTTAGCTGTCACTTTCAGCTTGGCTTCTGGTCTTTTGTGCCCTTCAGCTTAGGAATTGGCAAATGCTTCAAGGGAAATTGTCATTAGCTGCTTTTGAGTTGATCCCTATTCATGATGACCTTGTGCACAATGGAAAGAAACACTGTTGGGTTGCAGTTTGGACCTTGGTGATCCATAAAGTTTTCATTGGCTGATTTTTGGAAGTAGATCACCAGCCCTGTCTTCCTAGTCCATCTTGGTCTGGAAGCTATGCTGAAACTTATTCAACATGATAGCAACACACAGGCCTCCACTGACAGGCGGGTGGTGGCCACACAGGGGATTCATTGGCAGGAAACCGAACTGATGTCTCCTACCCGGAAGGCAGGAGTTCTACCACTGAACCACCACTGCTCACTTCAGGGGAATAGTGGCACTGAAAGTCAGCTCCCTTTTCTGTGGTTCAATCTTCTTTGGGATCTCAGCTCCTCTACCTGGGACCCTTGCTCTCCTGTCCTATTTCTCCAGCCCTTGAAACCTCTGGCCATTGCTCTCTCTTCAGCCTGTCAGCCCAGATCACATGGGGAAAAGTGGCAGAGTGTGTTAGGCTCATATAAATGTCTTTTTCTTCTCTCTGAGATCCTGGCCCCTTAAATCCTGGCTGTCTTGGCTGTTTCCCAGTGCCTTCGAACAGCTGTGTTTTGTTTTGTTTTTTATCCACCTTTTATAATTGTATTTGGCTGAGGGATTGGTCTGATATAAGCTGCTCTAGCAAAAGTTGAACATTATTTTAAGTTTCCTAAAAATATATTTTTAAATAGGTAACAAAGTGTATGGATTAAAATTATAAAGGTATGAGAAGTGTATATCATGAAAAGTATATTCCCCAGCCACCCAGTTCCCCATCCCACAAACAAGCACAGTTGTCTTCCTGGTATAGCCAAGATACTCTATTTATTAATAAACGTGTATATAGACTTTTCACAATCACACTAAAACACACTGCCATTGAGTCACTTCCTACTCATAGTGACCCCTCCTTGGGTTTCTTTTTCTTTTCTTTTCTTTTCTTTTTTAAATATGGAAGCCTTCACAGATTTGCATGTCATCCTTGTGCAGGGGTCATGTTAATCTTTTCTGTATCATTCCAATTTTAGTATATATGCTGCCGAAGCGAGCACCTTCGGGTTTCTGAGGCGGTATCTCTAGGGAAGTGGATTGCCCAGGCTACCTTCCAAGAGGTGGCTGGTGGGTTTGAACTGTCAGCCTTTTAGTTAGCAGTCAGATGCCTTAGGCACTATACCACCACACGCACACTAATGGTAGCATATTCATTCTTCTGCAATCAGTCTTTTCACCTGCCAACTTAGAAAGCATTCTGAGTCCATACTGCATTGCCTCCGTCTTTTTAATGATTGTGCTGTATTCCATTAGATAGAAGCAACATGTTATTTAACCAGGTTTCTATAGCTAGACTTTTCCAGTCTTTCACCATTGCAAACATTACTGTAATAAATATCCTTGTAGGGACACCATGTTTTACACATGCAAATATATCTGAGGAATAAAAATCTGGAAGTGGGATTGCTGGATCAAGGGAATATGCATTTTTAATGTTAATAAATACTACTCATTTGTCTTATGCAGACTTAACCAATTTATACTCCTCCCAGCAATGAATGAGGGTGTACTTCAACACTTAAAAGTTTCCTTGTTTATCTAGAAAATACTTCCTTCCTTTTGGAATCCCTGAAGCTTTTCCAGAGATCCCTATTTGAAACCTCAGCCCTAGGCAACAGGCCCCACAGCAGACACAACATCCTGTGAGCTGCTTCCCTGCCTGTCATTTGGCTCGAGTCACAGCCAGGTAAACTGAGGTTGGGAAGATTTTTTTTTATTAGTGTACACTGTACAATATTTGGTAAGAATAGGCAAATGTAAAGAAAAAAATACCAGTAGAAACATATACCTTCAAGTCTCTCTCTTTTTTTTTTCTTAACTTCTGTTTTAAAAAGGAATCTAACCATGTTTTTTCCTGATTATAAAAGTGACATTCTCATAATAAAAACAACAACAACAAAACCAGTTGTTGTTGAGTTGTTTCCAACGCATAGGGACCCCATATGGGCGGAGTAGAACTGCTCCACAGGGTTTTCAAGGCTGTGACCTTTTGGAAGCAGATCACCCAGGCTGTTTTTCAAGGCACCCTTGGGTGGGTTCAAACCATCAACCTTTTGGTTAGTAGTTGAACAGTTACCCATTTTTGCTGCCCAGTACTCCATGTTCTCATATAGTGTAGCAGTTAATCACAGCAATTAAGAACCAGGTATTTTGAGTTCTTCTGCCTATGTCATACTGTTACTATGGAAACACAATTTGAAGGGTATAGCATAGTGCTTGGACAAATAGGCACTGAAAGTATCTACTGTCATCATTATTATTGCTGGATAAAATTTTGAAAATACAGAAAAGCATAAAAGAGACCACCAAAACCTCCCATAACTGGGTTTTTTTTAAAAAATATTTAAAAAATACAGTATGATAAATGAGATTCTTGATTAAGCCCCCAGTGAGCCCTGGGACAGCCCAAGCAGCAGTGCCCTGTCCTTGGTCATTAGGCCAGACCTCTGCACACTCCTTTTGTCCCAGGCCTGCTCCTCTCCCTGTGACCAACGCCAGGGTCTCGAACCTGCACCAAAGGGGACTCCCCAGTGGTGAACTCAGGCCTGGGATGTGACTCCAATTTCCTGCCAATGTTTTCTGGCAGACAGCAAGCCTGGCTTTCCTACCTTCTTGCTGTATGATGTTGGCATATTGCCTCTGATCCTTCATTTACTCTTCAGAAAAATTGGAATAAAAGTAATACCATCATCATGGGGTTGTTTGGAAATCAAATGAAGTAAGAGCTCTGAGGTAAGTTGATACCACGAAGCCCCCCAGTACTGGCAGCTCTCACACTGGCCCTTGCCAGTGTGATTGCAGGAGGGGTGGTGAGGCCAGCGGGTTCTGGCTGGCAGGCGTACTCTTCCCTGTGGTTCCAGTTGGGCAGAGGTTGCTCCTTCCCCAGACGCCAGGGCTGACGTTCTAAGTGCGTGGAGCTGTGGGCTGAGTTTACATCCCAGGGGTGTTGGTAAATGCGTCTTTGGAGCTGAGTTCAGGCTGGTAATAGGGGTCACACAATCCCATCGCCATTTCCTCCTTGTGAGAATGAAAATGAAGTAATAGATGTGAAAACACTTTGTGAGCGGGCTGCAGAAAGCATACCAGAGGAAACAAGCAAGTTTGGACGTGATGGCCACATGGTAAAGGAGCCATGTGAAGTTGATGCCACAGCGAGCCATCAGTGTTCTTGGAGTTTTAAAATTCTCAATTGAGAAATAAGTCCTCAATACACCCTTGTAGAAAAGATATTCATCTGGTATTTTGTTTTTAGGGCCTATATCTCACGTTTTCTTTTGTTGGAATGTGTATTAGTTTTCTAGGGCTGCTGTAACAAAATACCACAAACTGGGTAACTTATTAAAAGAAAAAAAACAAACACTGCCATCGAGTTCATTCCAAATCAGCAACCCTATAGAACAGAGTATAATCGCCCCCTAGGGTTTCCAAGGCTGTAGATCTTTATGGAAGCAGACTGACTCATCTTTTCCTGCGAAGCAGCTGGGTTCAAACTGCCAACCTTTTGGTTTGCAGCAGAATACTTTAAGCACAGAAATGTATTGTCTCACAGTTCTGGAGGCAGGGAATCCAAATCAACATGTGCTCCCTCCATAAATCTCTAGAGGAAGACTTTTTCCTTCTCTCAGCTCATGGTAGCTCCAGGTGCTCCTTGACCTGAGAAGTGTCTTCACATGGCCATCTTTCCTCTATCTCTGTGTCTGTTCTCTTTTATAAGGATACCACTCATATTGGATCAGGACTCACTCTACATGATAACTGGTGGTGTTGTTAGTTGTCCTGGAATCAACTCTGCCTCATGGTGACCATGTGTATGATGGAATGAAATGTTGCCCAGTCCTGTGCCACCTCTCTGATTGTTGGTATGTTTGAGTCCATTGTTAGGCTGTTATGCCAACCCATCCAATTGAAAGTCCCCCTCATTTTCACTGACCCTCTGCTTTGCCAAATATGATGTACTTTTCTAGTGATTGGTCTGTCATGATTATATGTCCAGCACTGAGTGTTAGCATTTCAACGTATCGTTTTGTGGGGGGCACAGGTCAGTCCATAAAAGCATAAATGTATCTTGTTTTCTAAATTGCCTTAAGAGGAAACGCATTGTCTGCTGGAGGGCAATGTGCAGTGATGGCTGCTGTCTGCTTTCAAGCATGTCGGTCTCCTTGGGGAGCCTCATCCTCTTCTGCTGAAGAGTGAGGTGTAGGGATGAGCTGGCATCAAGGACTCATTGTCATGATTCTCTTAGTCTGTTCTCTTCAGTGTTATTCCCCAGGAAGTTGTCCTTTCCTTTGTGAAGATGACCACCCTCTTGGTAATAAGAACCTAGATTGGTGGGCAGACAGCCCTTGTGCCTTGGGAAAGTGCAGAGCACCCCAGTGTCTTACGCACATCTCTCCCCTTATGCATCTTCACCAGAGTGGATATGCCTGGAGCGTCAAGGGCATGTCAAAATGAGGGAGCAGGCAGGAGGCAGCATCTGGGTAATGAATGGATCAAGGTTTCAGATTCCAACTGGCTTTGCTGCTTTACCCTCCTTGGCTTTAGTAGCCTCTTCTGTAAGGTAGGGTGGGCCTGGCCATCTCTGAGGTCTGATATTGACTGAAAGTTCTGTAAGTGTGGCCTTGGCAAGCACTCTGAGGGTAGTTACCTTGCTGCTGTGCTTGCATCTTTCCTGTGAGGTGGGGCTACCAAGGTGGACTTTAAGCCTCTCCCCAGCCTCCCCTCAGTGCCACGGGAGTGGAGGGCAGAGCAGAAGTCCCAGAGGAAGGAACTGGAGTTGTTTTTCTTTATTCCCTTATGACCATGTTTCAGGGTTTAGTTGGGGACCTTGTGGATTTCTAAGTGCCCTGCCTGCCACATGGCAACAGCAGACATCCAATCAGTACGTCTACCAATACACACCTGTTGCCAGGTATAGACTATAGAATTATGAGACTTTCTGAATCACACACTAAGAATTACTCTCCAAAGAGTTTTAGGATGTGGTAGAAGGAGGAGGTAAGGAGAGGATGGAACATCAACAAGACTATATGGCCAAGGCAGGCCTATACTCCCTTCCTTTTTTTTTTTTTTTTTTTTT
>NW_006921645.1:11969332-11971092 GCF_000298275.1 Orycteropus afer afer | reverse complement strand
CCTTTTTTTTTTTTTTTTTTTTTTAAGTTGTGATTTGGGTGAAAGTTTACACAGCAAATTCATTTTCCATTCAATGGTTCCTAGACATTTTGTTTCATAACATTGCACAGTGTAGGAGATCTCTTCTCACTTCCTTCCTAGGGTTACCTTTTCCCTGTGTCCTTCTTTCCTATGCACTCCTGCCCTCTAAGCTATCTGTTTGCACAAATGCTGCCCTTCTGGTCTCCTATGATTGATTGTTGTAAGAAGTGTACCTACCTGGTGTAAATGTTCACCTTGTATGCCTGTCTGCTGTTTGGCTGGAAGTTAAGGCATGTCATTGAGTTAATTCCAGGCCTGAAGGATGATGACAAGGGGCCGTAGCCTCAGGGGTTTCACCAGTCTCTATCAGACCAGTAAGCCTGGTCTTTTTTTTTAAATGATTTTGGCTTTTGTTCATTTTTCTCCTATTTTATCCAGGATCTCTAATTTTGATCCCTTTCTTAGTGTTTGGCAGTGGTAGCCCAGCACCATCTAGTTCTTCTGGTCCCAGGGTCATGTCGGCTGAGGTCCACTAGACTATTGGACTAATTGTTGCCATGCATCTTTGAGCTTCTTCACTCTTCTTCGCTTTGGACGAGGAGAGACCAGTTGTTACATCTTAGATGGCCACTGGTAAACTTTTAAGATTCCAGTAGCCACTCACCAAAGTAGGATGTAGAACAGTCTTTTTTGTGTGGTATGTTATGCCAGTTAAGCTTGATGTCCCTTGCAAGCATGGTCCTGAGCCCACAGGCCCAGCGACTTACTCCCTCAAGGTGTTTGGCTGTGGCTAAGAAGTTATAACTTTTCCCCCTGTTAGCTCTATTACATATATGAACATTCTTATAGTACATAAAATGCATATGTAGAAATATCGCCTGCCAAACTTATATATTCCCTTTTGCCTACTCACACCTGATCATTTTGTCTGTCTACCTATGTATGCACTCATAGATTAACATCTGTTATTACTGGTAATGCAATATTGTGTATGTAAAAGTATTTACCTTTGTTAACTGTACCTCTTGTGCACCTCTCTGTGTCTTCCTTTTCCTTAATGTTATTGTATGGTCACTTGCTTTTGGTATATTGCCTTTCCCTTGATGCAAATCAATACCTGTCTCTTTCCTATCTAGCAACTTTCTCTCCCCTCCCCTCCCATACCTGGTAATCAAACAAGAAAATTTCCTTTCATATGTAAACCTTTCCTTGACTTTTTACAATAGTGGACTCATACAATACTTATCCTTCTGTAAATATTTCACTCAGTGTAATATCCTCCAAGTTCATCCATGTTATGAGGTGTTTCATAGATTCTTCATTATTTTTTAGTGTTGCATAGCATTCCATTGTGTGTATGTACCGTAGTTTGGTTATCCATTTGTTTGTTGATGGGTACTTATCGTTTCCATCTCTTTGCTACTGTGAATAGTGCTGCAGTGATATGGGTGTGCACATATCTATTCATACCTCAGCTATCACTTCTTTAGGGTATATACCTGGTAGTGGGATTACTGAATCAAATGGTATTTCTCTTACCTACTTTTTAAGGAAGCACCGTACCATTTTCCACAGTAGTTATACGATTTTACAGTCCCACCAGTAGTGTGTGAGAGTCCCAATCTCTCTACCTCCTCACCAGCATTTGTTATTGTTTTGGTTACCTCTAGTGCCATTCTTCTGGTAGCATAGCGCCTAAGGCACATGACTGCTAACCAGAAGGCTGGCAGTTCAAACCC
>NW_006921645.1:11962263-11968737 GCF_000298275.1 Orycteropus afer afer | reverse complement strand
TCTGCCTCCTGCTCCCGGCCCACTGGAGCTAGAGGCATTTCTTCACTCAGACAGCTGCTGGCTGCTGAGGCTGAGAAGTCCCAAGGTTGACAAGTAAAAAGGCACAGTCCTGTTGTTACCAAACCACACAGCAGGCCATTAACTTAAGTCCGCTGACAGTCCCAAGGTCAGCAGAGCATAGCAGGCTGCTGAACAACAACACGGCTACATGCAGGGTCCAAGCGTGCCTTATGCTAGAGACCATTCTCAAAGCTTCTTCTTATATATAGGAAGCAGACCATATACCCAAAGGCAGCTACTCAGCTGCTTGTAGTAGATCCCACATGATGTTGATTGCCAGTCTCATCATGGGGAATAACTACCACCAGCTGCCCAGCCACACAACCAGCCCCAGCCAAGTTGACACACAAACATAACTACCACACCCATTAACAGTCCCTAGATTGGCAGACAACATGGCAGGCTGTTGCATAATGACTTGGCTACGTGCTGGATTCAAGTGTGCCAAAAGGCTAGAGACCATTCCCAAAGCTTCTCCTTATGCACAGGAAGCAGCCCACATCCCTAAGGCAGCTACTCAGCTTCTCGCTGCAGATTACACCATGGAGTTAATTGCCAGTCTCATCATGGGGAATAACTACTACCAGCTGCCCAGCCACTCAAAACCAGTCCCAGCCAAGCTGACATACAATCTTATCTACCACAGTTATTTTCTGTCTTGAACTTTGCTGTTATTGCTGGGGTGAGATCTTTCATTGTTATTTTGATTTGCATCTCTAATAGCTAATGATCATGAGCATTTCTTCATGTGTTTGTTGGACACCTGAATACTTTCTTTGGTGAAGTGTCTGTTGATGTCTTCTGCCCATTTTTCAATTGGATTGTTTGTCTTTTTGATGTTGAGGTATTGGAGTTTTCTATAAATTTTAGAGATAAGTCCCTTGTTGGATATATTGTTGCCAAATATTTTTTTTCTCAATGTATAGTTTCTCCTTTTACTCTTTTGGAGAAGTTTTTTGATATGCATAAGAATTTAATGTTTAGAAGCCCCAGTTATCTAGTTTATTTTCTGCTGTTTGTGCATTTTTGGTTATGTTTGATAATCTATTTATACCATATATTAGGGCCCCTAAATTTGCCCCTATTTTTTCTTTGATGAACTTTATAGTTTTAGATTTTACAGTTAAGTCTTTGGTTCATCTTGAGTTAGTTTTTGTGTATGGTGTATGGTATGGATCTTATTTCATATTTCTTCAAGTTGGATATCCAGTTTTGCCAGCACCATTTGTTAAAGAGACTGTCTCTTCTCCATTTAATGGGTTTTAGCCCTTTGTTGAAGATCAGCTGTCCATAGGTGAATGGATCTATTTCTGAGTTCTCAAGTCTGTCCCACAGGTTGATGTGTCTTTTGTTGTATCAATACCACTGTTTTTACTACTGTGTCTGTATAGTAGGTTTTGAGATTGCGGAGTGTGAGACCCAATCTTTGTTCTTCTTCAACAGTGCTTTGCTTATCTGAGGGCTCTTTCATTTCTATATAAAATTATTGATTGGTTTTTGCATGTCCTTAAAGAATGTTGATGGGATCTGGATTGGGATTGCCTGACTGTATAGATTGCTTTGGGAAGTATTGATGTTTTCACAATGTTCAGTCTTCCTATCCATGAGCATGATATGTTCTTCTGTTTATATAGGCCTCTTATAGGAGCTCTGGTAGTGTAGTGCCTACGGCACTTGACTGCTAAACAAAAGGCTGGTGGTTCAAACCTACCAGCCACTCCTCGGAAGGAAGGTTGGACAATCTACTTCCATAGTGATACCGCCTTGGAAACCCAAGGAGGGGTTGCGATGAGTCAGATCCGACTTAATGGCATATAACAACAAGAACAAAACTTACAGTTTCTTGTAGTAGTCTTTTGTAGTTTGTATAGGTCTTTTATGTCCCTGGTAAGATTTATTCCTAAATATTTTATCTTTTTGGTAGCTATTGTAAATGGTATTGTTTTCCTTATTTCCTTTTCAGAGATGTCTTTGTTGATGTAGAGGAATCTGATTTTTGTATGTAGATCTTGTATCCTGCCATTTTGCTGAATCTTTCAGTTAGTTCCAAGAGTTTTCTTGCTGAGTCTCTCGGTTTTTCTGTATATAGGATGATGTCATCTGCAAATAGAGATAGTTTTACTTCTTCCTTACCAATTTGGATAACTTTGATTTCCCTTTCTTGCCTTATTGCCCTGGCTAGGTCTTCTGATACAATGTTGAATAGAAGTGGTGATAGAGGGCATCCATCCTTCCCCGGTTCCCATTCAAAAGGGGAATACTTTCAATCTCTTTCCATTGGGTATAATGTTTGGTTGTTGATTTTGTGCTATTATGGTTATGCCCTTTACTGTGTCGAGGAATTTTCCATCTATTCCTATTTTTCAGAGAGTTTTTCTCAGGACTAGGTGTTGGATTTTATCAGATGCCTTTTCTGCATCAGTTGATATGATCATGTGGTTCTGTTCCTGTGTTTTATTTATGTGATGGATTATGTTGGATTTTTTTTTTTTTAATGTTGAACCATCCTTGCATACCTGGTATGAATGCCACTTGGTAATGATGTATTATCTTTTGGATATGCTGTTGGAGTCTGTTGGCTAGGTTTTGTTAAAGATTTTTGCATCTATATTCGTGAGGGATATTGGTGTGTAGTTTTCCTTTTTAGTGATGTCTTTGCCTGGTTTGGGTGTCAGAGTTATGCTTGCTTTGTAAAATAAATTTAGGAGCATTCTATCCTTTTCTATGTTCTGGAATAGTTTGAGTAGGTTTGGTGTCAGCTCTTTTCTGAATGTCTGGTAGAATTCTCCAGTGAGCCATCTGGAACAAGACATTTTTTGTTGGTGGTTGTTTTTTAATGACCTGTTCAATTTCTTCTTTTGTTATGAGTCTGTTCAGATTTTCTAACTCAGTCTATATTAGTTTAGATAAGTAGTGTGTTGCTAGAAATCTGTCCATTTCTTTAGGTTTTCAAATTTGTTGGAGTACAGTTCTTCATAGTATTTTGACATTATCCTTTTAATTTCAGTTGGTTCTGTTTTGACATCACCCATTTTATTTTCTATTCATGTTATTTGTATCTTCTTCTTTTCCTTTATTAAATATGCCAGTGATTTGTTGATTTTATTACTCTTTTCAGAGAACCAACTTCTAGTCTTGTTGATTCTATTGTTTTTCTGTTTCATTTATTTCTGCTCAAATCTTTATTAATTAGCTTTTTTTAAAATGCTCTTTTTCTAATTGTTGGAGATGTTGGGGCAAGTAAGGTGTTGATTTGGGCTCACTTTTCTTTTTTGATGTGTGCATTAATGCTATAAATTGCCTTCTGATCACTGTTTTTGCTGTGTCCCAATGATTTTGCTATGTGTGTTTTCATTCTCATTTGATTCAAGGAATTTTTTAAGTTCATTTTTTTATTTCTTCTGTTTACCCAGTATTTTTTTAAAGAGGGGGTTATTCAGTTTCTATGTGTTTTGCTTGATCTTCCTAATTCTATAACATTGTGATCTGAGAAGATGCTGATGCTTTGCAGTATTTTGATTTTTTATTTTAATTTTTTGATGCTTGCTTTGTGGCCTAACATATGGTCTGTTCTGTTCCATGTGCCCTGTAAAAGAATGTATATTGTACTTTTGTTGGGTAAAGTGCTCTGTGTGTGTCTATAAGGTTAAGGTGATTGTATTGTTTAGGTCTTCTGTATCTTTGTTGAGTTTCTTTCTAGTTGTTCTATCATTCATTGAAAGTGGTACGTTAAAGTTTCCTATTATTACCATGGAGTCATCGGTTTCTCTTTTCAATTCTGTTAAAGTCTGGCTTATGTACTTTGGGGCTCTTTTATTTGGTGCATAGATATTTATTACGGTTATGTCCGCTTGTTTGATTGATACTTTAATGTCCTTCCTTGTCTCTTACAGTGGTTTTTGTCTTAAAGACTATTTTATCAGAAATCAATATTGCCACCCCTGCTTTGTTGTTGTTGTTGTTGTTTTGCTTCATTTCCTTGTGATCATATTCTATTAGCTCAATAGGCCCTCAGCTGCCTCTACATTCAGGGAAGAGAATGTCCCCACCTTCAGAAAGGAGGAGGTTGTGACTCAGAGCATCTGGAAAGAGATCCTAGGGCTGACAGCAGGGATCAATGTCAGAAATTCATTCACTGCCCCCTCTGGGTCCCAATGAAGACCAGTACACCGGTCGGCATTATCCATGAAAGTACGATTCCCTGGGGAAGGTGGTTTGGGTGGACACCAGATGTGTTTCCATTCAGCTCTTTAGGGAATACTCACAGACTGAATAGCTGCTTCCCTCAGCCTCTCCTTCTACCTTTAAGCAGCATTCAAGGCCACTCGTGACCAGGGGTGGTATTTCTTCTTTGTGCTGTGGTGACTTTCTGTGCTTGAACAGGTCCCAGAGGGAAGAACCACCTACACTTACCATGACTTCTCTCCTGGGAGCCCAGAGCTACCATTTCATAAGCTTAGCTTCCATTTTTTATCTTTCTGAATGTCCGTCCTCTGACCTTTACCCAAGGCCATTTTACTCTTCCCCTCAAAACTGTTTGCTATGAGGATAAGGTTCTTCCTGGATTTAATTCTCACAAAGACCTGGGAGGGGACCTGGCATCCTTCCTGGTGACAGTTTGACTTGGGAGATCTGATAACCAAGAGAGCCAGTCAGGTGGTCCATGGACCATATCTGGCCTGTGGGTATCTATTTTGTTTGATCTCTCTCACCCCTTGCCAGACACACACACAGATTTTGAAAAGTTCTATCCTTAAATATTTTAATATTCTATATAGACCTTTGACACTGTTTTGAGGAAGTTGGTGGGGAGAGGGGAATCAGGGTAAGAGACAGAATGTGTGTTCAGCTGCCTTTGGCTTAGAGTGAGCGTTCAATGTTGGTTCTCACAGTGCCCACTACTGTCCTGGCAACAGCGATGTTGGGGCCAGGGAAGCCTGCCTCCTTGCATAGTAAGTGAAAGTTGGGAGAGGAGGCTGGGTGTGGAGAGTAGAAGGAGTGTTGCTTCACCTATCCATGGAAGTTCACCTCCTCCTCTTTGCAAGATGGCAGGCTGAAGTGTTACCAACATTGTAATGCAGGTGGGTCAGGTCCATCATCTGTTTGGTGAGAACCCCAGAAACCTCCCCATATTAGCCTCAAAATATACCTACTTTCTTAACATCTTCACACGAATATAAAACCAAAAATCAAACCCACTGCCATTGAGTTGATTCCGACTCATAGTGACCCTACAGGACAGAGTTAAACTGCCCCATAGAGTTTTCAAGGCTGTAAATCTTTATGGAAGCAAAATGCCTCATTTTTCTCCTGTGGAGTGGCTGTTGAGTTTGAACCACCAACCTTTTGATTAGCAGCCCAATGCTTTAACAACTGCAGCACCAGAGTTAATCCTTCACATCAATATACGTGATATTTTTAAACTTTAGTCTTGAATGTTTCGGGGGGTGAAAAAAGGCAGCAGGTAAATTCCCCATGGTGTCAAGTATGAATTAGTACTTCCCTTGGGTCCAAATTTCTTTCTTTCTTTTTTTTTTTTTATTGTGATTTGGGTGAAGATTTACAGAAAAAATTCACTTTCCATACAGCAGTTCACATATATTTTGCCTCATGTCATTGACCACAGTTTACCACAATGCGAGAGCTCTCCTCCCACCTCCTCCCCATAGCCACCTCTTCCCAGTGTCCATTGCTCCATATACTCCTGCCCCCTGAGCTGTCTCCCTGTGCACAAGCAGCCCTTCTTTCTCCTATGATTGTTCTCTCCAAGGAGTGTATTTACCTGAGGTAAATGTTCAACTCATATGCCTGTCTTCTGTTTGGCTGGAAACCACAGGTATGGGTTCAGTGCCAGACCTGCAGGACAGCTAGAGGCCATAGTCTCAGTGGTTCTACCAGGTTCTATCGGACCAGCAAACCTGGTCCCCACCTTTTCTTTTTTCTCCAAATGATATTGAGTTTTGTTTCACATTGTTCTCCCTCTCTATAAAGGATCTGCTACATAGATCCCCTTCCAAGTGAATGACAGTGGTAGCTGGGCACCATCTAGTTCTTCTGGTCTCATAGTTGTATAGGCTGCAGATAGGACGGTGTACCAGTTTGCTAGGACTAACTGTTTCCATGAATTTTGGTTTTCTTCATTCTTCTTTGCTCTGGATGAGGAGGGACCCATTGTTGCATCTAGATGGCAGCTTGCTAGCTTTTAAGATCCTAGTCACTTCTTGCCAAAGTAGGAGGTGGAACAATGTTTTGTATAGTATGTTATGCTAGTTGAGCTTGATGTCCCCTGCGACTATGGTCCCAAGCCCACAGGTTCAATTACTCGGTCCCTCTGGGTAGCTGGCTGTGACCAAGCAGTGACCACAACCTTGCCCCTTGTTAGCTCTACTATACACCTGGGAATTCTGATCATTC
>NW_006921645.1:11872372-11957897 GCF_000298275.1 Orycteropus afer afer | reverse complement strand
ATGGTGTCCCTGGTTTCTTTGTTCCATATTATGTTCTGTGCTGAGTTCATTATGTTTATGAATCGTGTTATCATTTCCTTTGTTGCTGTTGTTTTAGTATATGGTGAATATTTGTGCTTGTCCTTTTTTTTTATTGTGATGTGAAGGTTTATCATTTTTCTTTGAGGTTACTCTGTGATTTATAATTTTATGCCCACGTTTAGAACAGTCCATTCTGTCTTGCAACTTTCTTAACTTCTTGGTTCCAACTTTCACCTCTCTGGTTTCACAGAAGGTTATACAATCTGGAGTGAGCAAAACAAATCCACATTTTATGTAATGCTGGGGATGAGCCCACAGATAAAAGTCAAAGAAGGACTCTTGGCATCTAGGAGGTGGTGATAACATTAGTGCTGACAGCTGTACATCTGTGTGGCTCAGGCCCTGGGGTTGTGCCAGGCGTGGGCAGGTCTTCAGCCCTTGCAGCATCGTTCACAGAGTCTTCACAGTACCTGCCACATGTGTCCAGTGTGGTCAGGTTGTGGTACATCCTGTCTTTATCTACCTGTAGGAAAGATGTTTTTATAGTAATAAGGATAATTTATTAAACTCAAATTTTTAGACACTTAAAATCCCTGGGCAAGCTTTTCTGGGATTATCTCATTAACCTTGGAGGGGAGCTGGCATCCCTCCTGGTGATGGCTTGACTTAGGAGAGCTGATAACCAGGAGAACCAGGCAGGTGGTCCCTGGATCTGATCTGTAGGTGCCTTTTATGTGACCACCCTTCCACCTTTTTTGTTGTTGTTGGACACTGTCAAGTTTTCTTCAACTCATAGCGACCCTGTGCACAGCAGAATGAAACACTGCCTGGTCCTGTGCCAGCCTCATGATTCCTGCTATACCTGAGCCCTTCGTTGCAACCACTATGTCAATCCATCTTGTTGAGGGCCTTCCCCTTCCTCACTGACCTTCCACTTTACCAAGCATGATATCCTTCTCCAGGGAATGGCTCCTTCTGATAACATGACCAAAGGAGGTGACACAGTGTCTGGCCATTCTTGCCTCCAAGGAGCATTCCAGCTGCACGTCCTCCAGAACAGATCTGTTAGTCCTTTTAGCAGTCCATGGTACTCTTAGCATTCTTCTCCAACACCACAACTCAAAAGCATCAACTCTTCTTCAGTCTTCCTTATTCACCTAGTTAGAGATATTTCTATACTTAAATATTTGCATAGTCTATATAAAAACCTGGACTTTTGACTCTTACTTGAGAAATGAAAATAGCTGGCAACAGAGGGCTTGGGGTCAGGTTGCATTGACATACTTGCTAAATGTCCTTAAGCCAATAACTTAAGCTCTATGAGCCTCAGTTTCTTTGTCTGTGAAATGGGACAAGAATAGGAAGGAGATCTGGTGGCATAGTGGTAAACACGTCTGGCTGCTAACCAAAAGTTCAGCAATTCCAACCCACCAGCCACTCCATGAGAGAAAGATGAGGCAGTCTGCTTCAGTAAGGATTTACAGCCTTGGAAACCCTATGGGGCAGTTCTGCTTTGTCCTACAGAGTTGCTATGAGTTTGAATCATCTCAGTGGTGGTGGGTTTTGAGTCCTCTAGGCACTGGGATGTGGCTGTAAACAGAACAGATTGTGGTGGAAGAGAGATTAAATGCATGAATCTACACTGCTGCTATGGAGGAAAACAAAGTGAGAGAAGGAGGATAGGAAGGGCTGGGGATGACAGGAGTTTGCTGTTGAGTATCATGTGGCCTGGGAAGGCTTTCTCATAAGGTGAGATTTGAGCAGAGACCTGAAGGAAGGGAGGACATGAGCCATGCAGTGTGCCAGACAGAGGGAGCAAAGTGCCAAGATGTGTTCATGGATCATCAAGGAGGTGAGGATAGGTGGAACAGAAGGAGTAAGGGGAAGGGAGATAGGAAGTAAGGCACAGAGGTGATGGGGGCCAGAACCTGTAGGGCCTTGTGAGAACCTTGGCTACTCCTCTCAGGGATGTTGGAGGGTTTTCATTTTAAATGGATCACTGGCTTCTGGTGAAGATGAGACAACAGAGGAAGCAGGGGAATAGTCAAGCTATGTAGTCATTCTAGTGTGAGAAGGATGGTGCCTCAGACCTGGATGGAGGTGGTTGGAGTGAGGAGAGGAAGGAGGACTTTGGGTATATTTTGAAGCCAAAGCCAACAAGATTTACTGTTGGACAAAATGGGAGATGGGAGAGTTAAGGGCTCAAGGATGACTCTCAGGATTTGAGCCTGGAAGCAACAAGAAGGGCAGAGTTGCCATTTTTTCCATAAATGAGAAGGTGAGTGGCATAGATGTGGGAGGGAAAGTCAGCCATGCTGAGTCACCTTGTAGAATCTAGGTGGAAAGCTAGGTGGGAAGTGCTCCAGCAGTTTCTGTGTATAGAGCTCATTTTGTGCACTAACCCCATGTGTGGCAGATTTAAGGTCTACATGTCTGTGTTTGCAGACTTCTGCATATGCCCCGCTGGGGTGAGGGTGCAGGCTCATATAGACAATGCCTGGTAGAGTGCTGGCAGGCTCAGTGCAAGCTGGGACAGGGCTGCACCTGGCTAACCTCAGATGTACTTTGTGTAGGTGAGTATGCTTCCAGGTACCATTTATGCATCCCAGAACTCCCACAGAGGTGCTCGGAACTTACCAGATGCTGGCCAAAGGCCTAAAGAGGAAAGTACTTGGTAGAAATGCCAGTCTCTGCAGTGACTGCCTCCCATGTCAGCCAGTGCCCTGGCTTGCCTGATTTGGAACATGGCATAGTGTACCCAAATTGGTAAAAGCAGCATGGGACAGCAGGACCCAGAGGACCTGGCTAGGGCCACACCTGGGATATGGTCTTGATAAGTCTGCAGAAAGAAGGAAGTCCTGAGTGTAAATCAAGTGCCTGGTGCAGAGTGGATGTGAAAGCGCTGAGGGAGGGCCCACAGGGCACCTGGAGAGACTCCTGAGACCTAGGGTTAGAGTTGGTGGTGAATGTGGATTCTCTTCTTTTCCTGAAGAGGTTGGGGACTTGGTGAATGTGGCAGGCAGGAAGGAAAGGATCTGGACCAAAGTGCAAGGACAGAGATGAGATTAGTGAGGCATGAGATTAGAAGGGTAGAGTAAGAAGTGATGGAGAAGATGTCGTGTTGGACAAAGTCCTCATCTGAGGAAGATTCTTTGCCCCTCATGTGGGGAGGACTAGAGTAAGGAGACCAGCCAGAAATGAGTTTGGGGGTTGAGCTGGAGTGGTGGCTGTGGGTAGAGAGTAAAGGAAGGTGGGAGGAACATTCAGAAAAAGCAACAAAAGATCAAACTCATTGCCATCAAGTAGATTCGACTCATAGCAACCCCTTCGTGGGTTTCCAAGGCAGTATCTCTGGAAGTAGATTGTCCAGTCTTCCTTCTGAGGAGTGGCTGGTGGGTTTGAACCTCCAGCCTTCTGGTTAGCAGCCAAATGCCTTAGGTACTATGCCACCAGAGCTCCCAAAACACAGCTATCCTGGCAAGATTTATGCCTCCTCATGAGGAGGCAAGAGGAAGAAGAGTCACCCTGTGCTTGCTCACCAGTGAATCCAAACCACCAGAAACCCCTTGAGGGTAGAGATTTCACTTGTTTAACTTGCTTAGACCTTCAGGCCCAGGGTAGCACTTAAGCTGCTTCCAAATCAAGGATGGAAGCAGGCAGTGTTAGCTTCCACAGCAGATGTGGCAGCACTCTTTCCTGCCTCGTCACAGCTGTGACCTCAGCATCCTTCTCAACACAGTGCTCCAGGCAGCTGCTGTCTGTCCCACAGGGTTGGCACATATGGCATTGTTAATTGCTGCTGTGTTCTAGAGCTATGCTGCCCAATATGGCAGCCATAGCCATATGTGACTATTTAAATTTAATTAAAATGAAATAAAATTTAAAAATTAGGTCATTAGTTGTACAAGCACATTTCAAGTGCTCAATAGCCACATGTAGGTAGTGGATACCCTATTGAACAGCACAGATTATAGAACATGTCTTTGATTGCAGAAAGTTCTGTGGGACAGCACTGCTGTAGACGGTAATGGCTGGCCCCTTGGGCTACATCTCCTAGTTGACAGCTCATTAACTCAACAGACCTCTAATGAGCACCTGAACCGGGCCAAGAACTCGGGCTCCAGGTACCTCACACGTGGCCTTCTTTGAGCCCAGAGGGCTGCCTCCTGAGATTGCGGTCACCTTGGCCCACACAGTGGCCCCTGCCTCAGGAAACTGCACAGGAGTCCAGGCCAGTGATCAGGGAGCACCCCTGCTCAGCACTCTGACAGGACAGGTGCTCTGGGCTGACTCTGGGTCTTTGTCATTTCAGTGCTGTTGGAGATGGCATGGCCTGGGAGTGACTTGTTAGTCTGGGGCCGCCAACACTGAGATTAAGTGCAGCCTTGCTTCTTTCTTGGAGCATGTCAGCTAGGAGACTCTGGAGATGTTGGCCTGGGACCTGTTCTCGTGCTGAATGGTCCTGTTTTCAAGATAAAAAATAACAAGCTCATGGCCCTTGAGTTGGTCCCGACTCATAGCAACCCTTTCTTGGGTTTCTGAGGTGGTATCCCTGTGGAAGTAGATTGCCCAGTCTTCCTTCCAAGGAGTGGCTGGTGGGTTTGAACCGCCAGCCTTCTGGTTAGCAGTCAGATCCCTTAGGCACTACGCCACCAGAGCAGCCTCTCCCTCCTCTGAACTCCCACAGCCTGTGGCTGAAGACTGTGTTCACTCAGCCTATAAGACCAAGTACTCTGCCTGCAACTGACCATGCTGCCCACACGAGGTCTTTTCAGTTCTGCTTACCTCTGACCTTCCCAGCACTAGCTCAAGGGCTTGCAGAGTTGACCATGACTATCCTTCCAGTGACTATCGCTGCAATCATATGGCAGTCCAGGAGTTTGCAGTTGTATGACTTTGTGGTTTTTCGTCCTCTGGTCTGGGAGAGACATGCTGTCTGGACTCTGGTCTCCAGAGCTAATGGGCCCTGTCCTACTGCTCTGTGTTTCCTATCTCCCACGTTGCCTCTGCTCAGATGGTTGGGCTAGCAGGGGCAGCCTGGTGGGATCCAGTTGCTTTTGCTTCCAAATGGCCTGGAAGCTCCACAAATCTGGATAAATCAGGACCAGGATAGACAGGTTTGCAGAACAGCTGTGGGTCTGCTCACTGCCTGTTATAGGTTACAGTGACATGTGTTTTTATGTGCGTACACATGCGCACACAGCACACACGTAATGTATGACATGCACAGGGATGCACATATCCCACACTCACCAGCTTCATATGCATTCCCCACACAGACACTACATAGTCACACACATACCTGGCTGCCTGGGCACTGTCCATCTCTCCTTCCTTCTACCCCTTTTACAAAGTGCCATAGAAACTTAGCTTCTCCTTAGCCAAGCTCATTTACCCAAATCCCTGCAGGATGCCTTGCTGTAATTAACTCCTGAATGCCTTGTCAGAGCATTAGCTGTAACTACTCAGGCCCCTGGGAACAAAGCTGGCCTCCTTCCTGTGTTTCAGTCCTGAGCCAATGCCAAGGAGAGGCCTGGAGGGTGTCACCCTGAAGAGAAATGGGCTTGACTGGTGCCTCCCAAAGTCTGGCGGAGGCCCTGCCCGGAGACTGCCCTGGCCAGGGGCTCCCGGCCCACCTGTGCAGCTCAGAGAGACCCTGTTTGCAAAAGAGGAGAGATTGCAGCCCAGGACACTGTGGCCTCTTCTCCAGGGACCAGGACATCCTCCATTCCAAGCCACCTCCACCCCTTCCCCCACCCCCCAGGGCTGTACACTGCGAGGGCAGCTCAGGTGCTTCCATACGGGCAGTTTTCTGTTCTACCCAGAAAGACTGCCAGGTACTTTGAATTTGAAGACTTATTCTTCCTTCTCTTTCTGAGTCAGCCCTGGTGGCTCTCTACCCAGTCAAGGACCATCAAATGTTGCAGGGCTGGGGAGAGACTGTAGGCAGCACTTACCCTGCCTTGTCTGTGCGGAGCCATATCACGGCACCCTGGGCCTTAGCTGCTAGAGTTTGGCCAGGATCCCACAGTTCTCTAGGCTACCCCGCACCCTGGGCCTGACCCCATTCTGTAACCTTCCCACCCAGCATCCAGGGATGGGTATGTACCACCTCTCAGGGCAGCAAGCTCCTTTCTGAACTGTGTTGGCTCTGAGAAGTTCTTCCTCCTCTGGAAGCCACAGGCTGTTCCCCTGTAGTCTTTCCATCTCAGCTTTCTTTCCTGGAGCCTAAGGAGCAGGTCTGATCCCTTTCCACACAATAGGTTTTCTCAGACTTGAGGTTTGCCCTGGGATCCTACAGAGCCCTGGCAGCTCATATGGCCTCTCAGTGCTGGTGCAGGCTCTCTGGCACCTTACAGTTACTCCCTGACAAGGCCTAGGTGATCAGTTTCCTTCCTGAGGGGCAGCCCCATGCTGAGGACCCAGCCTACAGAGGAGCTCCACCTTTTACCCTGTACTCATAGCTCAAGACCAGTGGCTTTTTAGGCAGCCACTCTCTGGTGGCATAGTAGGTAAAACATTTGGCTGCTAGCCAAAAGGTGGGCAGTTCAACCCCACCAGCTGCTCCATGGAAGAAGATGAGGCAATCTACTTCTAAAGATTTACAGCCTGGGGGACTCAATGAGGGTCACTATTAGTCAGAATCAATTTGATGGCAGTGAGTGTGGTTTTTGGTTTTTAGGCTGTGAATTCATTTTAAATCTAATGGCATCTCAAAGGCTAGACTTCGTTCCACCTCATGTTAATAAACTCTCTCCTATTCTTTTCTCCTGAAGTTGGTTTTGGGGACTGAAGTAAATTATTACATTTACGCCTATTGACTTTCATTCTGTGCATTTTACCAGATCTGGCTTAAAATCCATCTCAACTAATTGTTCTAGTGACATGCCATCCACACATCTTACAAACATATCCTCTGTATCTTCTGAAAAGAACCAAAGGGGACTTACCAAACCAGCCGCTGTCAAGTTGGCTCCAACTCATGGTGACCTCAAGTGTGTCACAGTAGAAATGGGGTTTTCAATGGCTGATTTTTTGGAAGTAAGTTGCCACAGTATTTTCGGAGGTACCGCTGGGAGGACTTTCACTTAGCAGCTGACCGCTAGCTATTTGCACCATCCAGGGACTTCAAGAGGGGCCTAAAAGATTCCCCATTTTATAGCTGCATTTCTGGTGTCACCCTAACCCTCAGCACAGGTCAGTCATCTTAGCTCTACCTTCCAAAGCCTTACATGATTAGACCCCTCCTCTTCCCACTGATAAGAAATTTTAAATCTTAAAATACTTTGTCTCTTCAGTGATGCCTTTGGAGTTAGTCACTACTATCTCCATATCTGTCACTTCTACCTCCAGTTCCTCCTTTTGGTGCAGAGCACCAAATTTTAAAAGTAGTTTCAAGTCAAGGAACTGTCATCTTCCTTCAGTCCAGTTCCCTGAAAAACTTCCACTCCCCATTGCCTGTCATAGTCCAAGAGTGAAGCATCCACATGCCAGGACATCAGCATCAGGTGGAGAGTCACTCTGAGCACACACGTGGGCACTCCTACCACTGCATACCTCGGAACACAGCGCTGGAGAAGGTGGCCTCTCTGCACACGTAAAGTTTTTACACAGGAGAGACTTAGACAAGCCCAAGGCACTTGACTGCTAACCAGAAGGCTGGAGGTTCAAACCCACCAGCCACTCATTGGAAGGAAGGTTGGGCAACCTACTTCCATAGTGATATCACCTCAGAAACCCAAGGAGGGGTCGCTATGAGTCCAGTTGACTTGACGGCAGTGAGTTTGGTTTGTTACATGATCACAAATTTTCAGCACAATGAAAATACATGATAATGAGGAATGAACATTTGAATCCAAACTACCAGGAGTTTGAAAGAGATGGGGTGCCAGTTTCAATTCAGTTTTGAAAACCACATTACAAATAACTGATTATAAACATATAAAAGCATTATGGGAAAAGGAAAAAAAAAAATTGTGAATGACTCTCCCCCTCCCTGTTTGTTCCTGACAAACTTCAATCACATCTTCCTCGATGCCCAGTTCTTTTGGAAGGTGATTATCAGTAGTTCTCCAGCTTTCAAAGAGGAGGAGCTTTGGGTCTTTGACAGTGTGAGTCTGAGTGTCTTGAAGTGTGTCAACCATTTTCATCTTGGAGTGAATCTCACTGCTGCCCTGTCCAAGGACTGTGAGTTTAACATACTGTCCTCCTTTCTTATTACCTAAGTCCTCAGTCCTCTGTGGAAGGTCTTGCCTCCTGGTCAGAAGCAGTGTTGGAGGCTTCTTCCTGGGCTTGTCTCTGCACAGCAGGGACCTCAGAAGGCAGAAGTCTCTTCCCCACACACAACACAACTGCTGCTCCTTTCCCCTCTCTTTCTTTTCCTTCAAATCTTGTCTCCTTGAGCTCTCTTAAAGTGAGGCTTCCAGAACCTTAATGTGCATACAGATCACCTGAGATTCTTGTTAAAATGCACATGGTTCTGATTCAGTGGGCTGGGGTGGGGCCCGAGAGTCTGTCTTGTAACAAGCCTCTAGGTGATGGTCCCTGGCTCACATTTAGGATTGTTGACTGGTTCAGAGTTGGTCAGCTCATGACTCACGGCATCCCCACCATCTCCATTATTGGATTGTTGGGATCCATCAGGTTTTCAGTGACTGATTTTTGGAAGTAGATCGCCAGGCATTTCTTCCTTGTTAATATTATCTGGAAGCTCCTGCATCATAGCAACACATAAGGCCCCAGTGGGAGATGGATGGTAGCTGTGCATGACTGGGAATTGAACCTAGGTCTCCCATACGGAAGCGAGAATTCTACCACTAAACCACCACCACCTAGTGACATCCTGAAGTCCTGTGGGATGGATCAGCTGAATGAGGGCACCTCCCTGTATCTAAACATCTGGTGAGTTACCATGGATTTCTGATTCTTCCTCTAACAGAATCAATAATGATTCTAAGTTTAAATTCCCCACATCTGATCGATTATTTTAAGTAAGGTGGCACTTCAGAGCACAGGCACTGGCTAGCTTCTCCAGTTGTCTTAAGGACTGGGCACATTCTCCCCTCTCATGCACAGGCCCTGTGGTGGGCATTTGGGGCTGTTCCAGCATTTCAGGTCCCTCACGCTTGGGCCCAGTTGTCACATTCAGAGTCCACTGTCGGTCACTGATGTCTGCTCTGAAGTAGGTCATCGCAGCACTGGCCCCTTCACCTTCCCTCAGCCTGTGAGGAGGGGAGTGAGGGTCAGGGGGTCAAGGGATCTGTCAAGCACAGAGCCAGATGTGAACTCCAACCCCTGCCTCAAGTCCACCCCAGCAGCACTCTCTTCCCTGCCTATTAATCTATAAACCTGCTCGGCTGTGACTATAGGAAGACTCCAGTGATGCCCCTGGGTGGTTTGGTATGTTGCTGAGGCCACTGTCCTGAAGCACTCACAAAATGTCAGCTGGGTCTTCTTCTGCCAGGAGGACCCCCATCACAAGTAGCTGGCCAGGTCTGACAAGGCCTGGGGCTGGCAGTACATTGTTATGACTTATTGAGGAATTTGGGTTTCTAGGGCAGCATGATTGGGGCCTCACTAGATTAGGTTTGGGCACTTATTGGACCTTCACAATTATAACAGGACAATGTCCAAAACAGATAAGAGAACTGGTGTGTGAAAAGCACAGCCTTTGCTAAAAAAATAAAAACAGGCACCATCCCAGGTATCAAAGACCCCTGAATTCTAGTTCTAGTTGCTCACCACCTCTGAGCAACCTGGAACAAGCCAGTTAACCCCTCCATACCTCCCTTTGGTCACCTGCAAAATGGAGACCGTGTTCTACATATAGGAAAAGGTTGGGTAGATGTGAAAACGTTGGGCGAGTTGGGGATGATTTTTTAATTATTATTTAATTTTTATTGTGATTTGGGTGAAGGTTTACAGAACAAATTCATTTTCCACACAGCAGTTCATACACATTTTGTTTCATGACATTGACTGCAATTCCCCACAAGTAACAGCTTTCTTTCCCCTTCCTGTAGTTACCTCTTCTCTGTGTCCTCCTTTCTTATGCACTCCTGTCCCCTGAACTATCTCCCTGTGCAAATACTGCCCTTCTGTTTTCTCATGATTGGTTGTTCTAAGGAGTGTATCTACCTAATGTAAATGTTCACTCCATATGCCTGTCTGTTGTTTGGCTAGAAGCCACTGGAATGAGTTTAGTTCCGGACCTGAATGGTAACTAGGGGCCATAGCCAGGTGAGTTGGGGATGATTGTGACTCCCAGTCAATAATGTCCCTCTCCCTGGTGAGTAGTTATATTGATGAAAATGGCAGAAAGCAGCCAGTGCAGGGTAGGTGTTCTATCTTTTGGCTACCTAAGCAGATGACTGTTTCCCCCATTTTTGCTGTGGGCCCCTTTTTTGCTTCATACCAGGCCATAGGTTTACTTTTTCAGTCTATGTCCAAGCAGACTTGAAAGTCCAGAGCCAGCCCTAGGACCCTGAAGGGATTTTTCCTTTTTTAAGAAAACTGATAGTTAGAAACAAACTGGAGCCAGGGTTAGGATCACAGCTGGAGGCAACTGCAAGCTTTGTGTTTATTTCTAGTTAAAACTATTTTTAAAAAAGAAAAAGAAACAGCAGCAATATAACAACCATATAAACCAAAAAACAAACCCACTGCCATTGGGTCGATTTTGACTCATAACAACCTCTACTGGGTTTCCAAGGCGGTAAATCTTTATGGAAGTAGATTGCCCAGTCTTCCTTCCGAGGAGTGGCTGGTGGGTTTGAACTGCCAGCCTTCTGGTTAGCAGTCAAATGCCTTAGGCACTGCACCACCAGAGTTCCTTAAACAACTGTATAGCAACTTTGAAAAACACTTAAACTTTTCCCTTAATTCCATTCTCCAAATTATTCTTGCTTATCTCCTTCTGTCATTCCTTATCTACACATATAAATATCCCAATATCACCTTCACAGAATAGTTTTGTATCTATCCATTTCTCTTGTCGTTTTCTTGTTGCAATAGTTTCATCATGATCATTTTGAAGGTTGTATAATATTCCACTCAGATGATGTGTCACAATTTAATCAGTCGTCTCCTGGGCATTAGGACTGCGTAAGTCCCACAGCCATTATCTTTGTGCACACATTGCTTTTTTACTTCCTTTGGGTTATTTTCTTTGGATAAATTCCTAGAAGGGCCATTAATGGGTCAAAGGCTTGGAACATTCCTATGCCTCCTGAGGCATATAGCAGCTGCTATTTTGGGAAGAGCAGGCTCTGTCCTGTGCTAGGGATACCAGGACATCCATTGGCTCTGGCCCTGTAGAGCCCCTTCCCACCCTCTTATACCCCCTGTGGGATGTATCAGACAAGTGCACTTGGATCCAGGCCTCCTTCCTCCCCTACAGTGACAGGTGTTGAGGTCTTTAACCTGGACCTTGGAAATGGATTTCTAAGAGCCTCTATGTGTTTGACCCCACTACTATTCATTGGGAGAAAGATGTGGCAGTCCGTTTCTGTAAATACTTACATACAGCCTTAGAAACCCTATGGGGCAGTTCTACTCTGTCGTTTAGGGTTGTGATGAGTCAGAATCGACTCAATGGCAGTGGGTTTTGTTTGGTTGGTTCTGAGTTTGGTTTGGTTTGGTTTGGTTTTTTTGGAAGTGTGTACACTCCAAGAATCTAGGAAAGGGCTTGGAATCTCTGAGCAAGTAAGTCTGCTCCAGTAGAGTAGCTTTCTGGAGAGGTGGTACAAGGCAGAGAGAAGGGTTGTGGGTGGAGATGGGTTGGAAGGGATGTTCTGGATGGGGGGGGGCAGAAGCAGAGAAGGTGAAGGGAGGAGCAAAGAAAAGCAAGCAGTCTACCTTGCCTACACTGGAGGAACTACAGAGAAGAGCAGTGGAAGATGGGGCCAGGAAGGCAGGTGGGACTGCAATGAGAAGAGCCTAGGTGGCCTGAGCAGTGTGGCGTGTGGAGCCAACACAGGGCTCTGGGAGCAGGGGCCATGCAGCCAGAGAGCACAGCTTCCTTTCAGAGGCCACATGGAAGGTAAACTGAAGAGGAGGAGGAGCAGAGCCTGCTGCCAAGAAAGCCTGTTCTGAAACTATTACAAAAACCCCCTTGAGTTGCAACATGAGCCTGGGGGGCCTCTGCCTGGGGAGGGAGGAGGGAGACGCTTTGCCTCCTTGCCTGCACCTTGACCCTATGGCCTCTTTTTCTCCCCTTTCTCATCTACCAAGTTCCATTGGTCTTTTCTTCTGTGTACACCTAGTTCTTATTTAAAATTATTCTTATCAGAATGCCTACTTATCCTTTTGAGATTGCCTAGAAGGCTGGAGGGAGCTCTGGTAGTGTAGTGCCTAAGGCACTTGACTGCTAACTAGAAGGCTGGCGGTTCAAACCCACCAGTCACTCCTCGCAAGGAAAGTTGGGCAATCTACTTCAGTAGTGATGTTGTTGTTGTTGTTATGTGCCGTCAAGTCGGACCCAACTCATAGCAACCCCTCCTTGGGTTTCCTTGGCGGTATCACTATGCAAGTAGATTGCCCCATCTTCCTTCCGAGGAGTGGCTGGTGGGTTTGAACTGCCAGCCTTCTGGTTAGCAGTCAAGTGCCTTAGGCACTGTGCTACCAGAGCTCCCCCTCCCAGAAACCCAAGGAGGAGTTGCTACGAGTAGGGTCCAACTCAATGACCGTGAGTATAAGATTTCCGAAAACCATGCTGTAAGGTCACAGTAAGGAGAAAAGGATGCACAAAAGTGAGGTTAAACAGAAGTTTTTATTCTGTGCTTCCAGGCGAGGTTTACAGGTCCCCGAGAGGGGCCCGGGCGAGGTTCATGGGTCCCTGAGAGGGGCCCGAGAAGTCACGCCGCCTGGTTGGGGAGGGTAGGGTTTATAGTCTTGTAGAGGACCTAAGTGGGGACACTAAGGAAATGGCAGGCTCCAATTAGTTGTTGGCATGGGTCTGCACCTAATTAGCATGAGGGGGCTTCACAGAAGGAAGTTTATCATCACATGGGGCTTTCCAGCCTGGGCGGGTTTTGTCACCTCAGTTGTCTTATCAGACGGTCTCATCGGGGCCTGACACCTGGAGGAAGCTGCTAACTGAAATGTTGGTGGCTTGAGTTTACTCTGAACTAACATTCCAACCTCTTTTAATGGATAAAGGGCGACATGATCCTCTTAGTTTCTTCCTGCTGAAAGGGGTCGGAGAGGGAGAGAGGGGTTTCATAGGTTGGAGTCTGAAAAGGTGGGGTCGTCAGTTGGCAACTTGGTGTAAGGATGTAGGAGAAGTTGATTCACCGTGACCCGAGATACTTCTTCAAGTCGGCTTCGGAGAAACCGCTACCTTGATAGTGACCCTGGGCTCAGCGAGAGTGATCAGGGTTTTTGAGTCCGGGCTCCTTCAGTCATCAGTGGCCAGGCCCAAGATTGTTGACAGTGGGTTAGTGGATGGGGAGGATGGCCCTCCATGCTTTGACACAGAGGGACAGTCACTCTTCCAATGTCCATTTAAACTAGACGCTGGACATGGGCCGGGGGGCGGTCAGCATCCAGCCGATCAGGGCTGAGGGCAGGATTTGGCCCAGTGCCCTTCCTTACTGCACTTGAAGTAGGAGCAGGGAGCCGCTGAGGAAGGAGGTCTTCTGCCACTATGTGCTGGCCTCAGGGCCTCTAGTAAGGCATTGGCCTGCAAGGTGGCCTTCTGGTGGGTCCTGGCTTCCCTATCTGCCTCCACTTTTTCTTCTTGGGTGTTAAAGACTTTAAAGGTCATATTTGCTAAGTCTCTGATGGGAGTTTGGGGTTCCTCTTCAGCTTTTTTTTCTATTGTTAGGAGTTGATTGGGTTATGAAATGAGTGGCTAGGACTGTGGTTTCAGTCGGAGAGGAGGGGTCTAGATGGGTAAATTGGGTGAGGGTTTAGGTTAATGGGTTCAGGAAGGTGGCTGGGTTTTCATTAGGAAGTTGGGTAATGTTTTGGAGTTTGTCAAAATTAATTGTTTTATGAGAGACAGTTTGCAGACCTGCTAGGAGGCATTGGAGTATTTTATTTTTGTGGGATCTCTGGTGTGTTTGGACTGGATGTCTGGAGAGGAAAGGGTGGGAGAGGCAGAGGAGGATGTCTGGGGAGATAGGTGAGACAGGAGGACAGGGAGTTGTAGGAGTAAGGGGAAGGGAGGAAGGTGCTGCTTGAGGGGGAGCGGGTTGTGCTGCAGAGTAAGGGAGAGGTCTGGGGAGTGGGGAAAGGTTTTCAGGTGGGTCAAAGAAGGAGGAAGAGGAAAATTGTTTGGTTTCAGAGGGGGAGAGAGGTTTGGGTTTGTAAGGTTTGGGTTTTTCGTGAGCAAGGAGGATTTGGGTGGTATTACATTTCAAGCACAATGAGGGCCGGGAGTGCAAACAAAAGAAGGCTTGGACATAGGGGACTTCCGGCCATTTGCCTGTGTGTCGGCAAAAATTGTCTAAGTCTGTAAGGATATTAAAGTCAAAAGTCCTGTGCTCTGGCCAGTGAGAGCTATTGTCTAGTTGGTACTGGGTCCATGCTGTGGTGGAGTAAAAGATGAGGTGTTTGGGACAGAGGTCCTGGTCTAGTAATACGGTCTTAAGGTTTGTTAATAAACACCCTAGAGGGGTTATTGGATCGATTTTGGAGTTTTGATTACCCATTGGTTCTGAGTTCTTTGGATAGGGTTCCCGGAACCCTATGCCAGTGGGACTGTTTTATGTAGGTGGACGTCTCCGCCTGACGTTAGACAGTCGAACGAGGAATACCCTCCGAGGAATGACCCTCAAGGGAGATTGGATGTCAGGCGTCCCCGAGCAACCAAACTCCCGGACTGTGAGGAGTTTCTGACGTGGTACCACGATTTTTCCCTGTGCCAGTGATGCAGCAAACTCCGGTGCAGCACTCAGACCTTTAGGCAAGTCAATTCCCCAAAAGTAATCACACTGGAGACATGTCCCGAGGACCAGTCAGATGCCCAGTTATCCGCTTCCCTCTCAGGGATTTAAGTGAGTCTTTGGCTAAGGTGTCTCTGTATAAACCCCGGAGCGGAGGGCAGAGCCACACCATTGTGCCGATCTGACTTCACACGGAAATCAACTGAGGGCCCACTCAGACTCTGCGACTTAGATCTTGGAGTGTCACAGAAACATTCACACAACTTTTCAATCAGATGTAGACAGATTACAACAGAACCAATTCAAACCATCTGGTGGTAGGCACTGGTTCATCGCCCAGAGCTAAAAAATTAAAATGGCCCACAGGATGGAGGACAACAGAATACAAAATGTATGTCCTCTGGTGGGCATTGAGTAAAGGGTAAGATGTGACTTACCGGCGGTGGATGTAGGGGGCCGGAATTCCCTGGTCTGGAGGGAAGAGGGAGAAGGGGAGTAAGAATTCCCTCAAGTTCTACTCCTCTTCCCAGGTTTCGGCACCAAATGTAAGGCCACGGTAAGGAGAAGAGGATGCACAAAAGTGAGGTTAAACAGAAGTTTTTATTCTGCGCTTCCGGGCGAGGTTTACGGGTCCCCGAGAGGGGCCCGGGCGAGGTTCATGGGTCCCTGAGAGGGGCCCGAGAAGTTGCGCTGCCTGGTTGGGGAGGGTAGAGTTTATAGTCTTGTAGAGGACCTAAGTGAGGACACTAAGGAAATGGCAGGATCCAATTAGTTGTTGGCATGGGTCTGCACCTAATTAGCATGAGGGGGCTTCACAAGAGGAAGTTTATCATCACATGGGGCTTTCCAGCCTGGGCGGGTTTTGTCACCTCAGTTGTCTTATCAGACGGTCGCATTGGGGCCTGACACCTGGAGGAAGATGCTAACTGAAATGTTGGTGGCTTGAGTTTACTCTGGCCTAACACATGCAAATAATTTAGTAGCCTTTATCTTCAACCACAGCTCCTTTCTTTTTATTTCCAAAATCAATATTTAATATTTTTCTGCTTCCAGAACTCATAAATGTGCTAGGAAAAACTTACAGAAATGTACAATGCAAAAAAATGAGAATTCCCCACTCCAGCTCTTCACTGATGTGGACGTTCTGAGCTCCTGGCTTTGGCTTTAGAGTCTCACTGCTTTTTGCTTCTGCTGTTGCTTTCTTCTGTGTAGGATGACAATCGTGGCGTCCCAGGCTATATGCTAGGAGTCAGGTGGGGCTGTCCCTGAGGAGGCCTGGCAGTGTCAGGGCCATGAGATACCTCACAGCACTGGATTGGATTCTGATGGCTTTGAGGGTCAAAGGGAGCCCAGAGGAGCTTTTCTGCAGGGACAGAGTTCTGGAGGAGAGGCCTGAGCAAGTGAGCTCTGGGAGCTGGGCTTACAGCAGGCAGGCTGGGGGAGGCCAGGACAAGGCTGTGAGTGACTTTCTTAAACCTCAGTGTCCCATGTGCCCTCCCTGCTCACACCACTGAGTAGACCTCCTCCCCACACATCTCACATATCCACAGCCTCCTCACGTTAGCATGTGCCACACACATGCACTTCGGTGTGAGAGGACAGACACACACAGACTGAAACTTGTATGGAAGTCAGGATTCTTCTCTATATCCGCTTCATCATATTCCACCTGGACTAAACAATAAGGCCTGGCTGAGTGACGGAAAGTGTTTTTGTTGGTCCTGGGACCTCCCATTGGAACTATTAATCTATAAACCTGTGGCCAACTTCAAAGCTCAGAGGAAGACTAGGCCTCATCTTTCTGAGACATCCAGTGTCTCAACAGCTTCAGTAACACTTCACTCAAGTGACGTAAGAGTATTACTATTATTGTTAAGTACCATTGAATTGGCTCTGACTCACATCGACCCCATGTATAGCAAAACGAAACACTGCCTGATCCAATGCCATCCTCAAAGTCATTGCTGTATTTGAGCCCATTGTTGCAGCCATTGTGTCAGTCCACCTCATTGAGAGTCTTCTTCTTTTTCACTGATCCTCTGCTTTACCGAGCAGGATGTCCTTCTGCAAGGACTGGTCCCTCCTGATAACATGTCCATGGTACATAAGATGAAGCCTTGCCATGCTCCCTTCCAAGGAGCATTCTGTAATTCTTCCAAGACAGATTTGTTTTTACTTCTGGTAGTCCCTGGTATATTCAGTATTTGTCACTAACACCACAATTCAAATGCATCAATTCTTCTTCAGTCTTCCTTTTTCATTGTTCAGCTTTCACATTCTTGTGAGCCTATTGAAAATACCTTCATTTGGGTCAGGCACACAGCTGAGTCCTCAAAGTTCTTTGTTTTTGACCACTTTAAAGAGATCTTTTGGACCAGATTTGCCTAATGCAATGCTTCATTTGATTTCTTGCTGCTGCTTCCATGGTGTTGATTGTGGTTCCAAATAAGATGAAATCCTTGACAACTTCAGTCATTTCTCCATTTATCATGATTTTGGTTGCTTTTTGGTCTAGTTATGAGGATTTTTGTTTAAATAGAGATGGAATCTATACTGAAAGCTGTAGTCTTTGATCTTCATCAGTTAGTGCTTCAAATCTTCTTCACTATCAGTAAGCAAGGTTGTGTCATCTGCATAGTGCAGGTTATTAACAAATCTTCCTCTAAGCCTGATTCTTTGGATGTTTCTTGCTTGGCATATAGACTGAATAACTATGGTGAAAGGATACAAACCTGATGGACACCTTTCCTGTTCCCCTTGTTTGTTCTTCTACCTCTTGGTCTATGTACAGGTTCTTCATGAGTACAATTAAGTTTCTGGAATTCTCCATTCTTTTCAATGTTAATCCACAATTTGTTATGATCCAAACAATCAAATGCCTTTGCATAGTCAATAAAACACAGGTCAACATCTTTCTGATATTCTCTGCTTTCAGCCAAGACCCATCTGACACCAGCAGTGATATCCCTCATTCCGGGTTCTCTTCTGAGTCCAGATTGACTTTCTGGCAGTTCCATCAATATACTGCTGCAATCAGTTTTTAATCAGAATAATTTTACTTACATGTGATATTAATGACACTGTTAGATAATTTCCTCATTCTGATGGATCACCTTTTTTTGGAATAGGTACATATGTGAATCTCTTCCAGTTGGTTGACCAGGTGGCTGCCTTCCAAATTCCTTGGTGTAGATGACTGAGCACTTCCAGTATTGCATCTATTTGTTGAAACCTCTCAACTGGTATTCTGTCAATTCCTAGAGCCTTGTTTTTCACCAATGCCTTTGGGGCAGCTTGGACTTCCTCCTTCAGTACCATTGGTTCTTTATTGCATATTACCCCCTGAAGTGGCTGAATGCTGACCAATTCTTTTTGGTACAGTGTATTCCTTCCATCTTCTTTTGATGCTTCCTGCATCATTCAATTTTTTATCCATAGAATCCTTCAGTATTGCAACTCATGGCTTGACTATTTTCTTCAGTTCTTTCAGCTTGAGAAATGCCAAGTGTGTTCTTCCCTTTGGGTTTTCTAACTCCAGGTCTTTGCACATTTCATTATAATACTGCACTTTGTCTTCTCCAGCTGCCCTTTGAAATCTTCTGTTCAGCTCTTTTATTTCCATTCACTTTAGCTACTCTCCTTTTAAGAGCAAGTGACAGAGTCTCTTCTGACATCCGTTCTGGTGTTTTCTTCCTTTCCTATCTTTTAAAGACCTTTTGCTTTTTTCATGTATGATGTTCTTGATGTCATTCTACAACTCGTCTTATCTTTGTTCATTAGTGTTCAGTGCATCAAATCTCTTCTTGAGATGGTCACTACATTCAAGTGTGATATATTCAAGGTCATAATTTGACACTCATGGACTTGTTATGATTTTCTTCAATTTTAGCTTGAACTTGCATGTGAGCAATTGATGGTCTGTTGCACAGTCAGCCCCTGGCCTTGTTTTGACTGATGATTTGAGCTGCTCCATTGTCTCTTTCCACAGATGTAGTAGATTTAATTCCTGTGTATTCCGTAGGTGAGGTCAACATGCATCGTCACAGTTATGTTGTTGAAAAAGGTATTTACAATGAATAAATCGTTGGTCTTGCAAAATTCTATTATGAGATTTCCCATGTTGTTTCTGTCACCAAGACCTTATTTTCCAAGTACTGATCCTTCTTGTCTATCACTTTGCCATACTGTGGTGGCTTTCATGTTGCTGTGATGCTGGAAGCTATGCCATCTGTATTTCAAATACCATCAGTGTCATCCATGGTGGACTGAATCTGCTGGAACTTCCAGACTAAGATAGAATGGGAAGAAAAACTTGGTGATCTATTTCTGAAAAAATAAGACAGTGAAAACCATAGGAATAGCAGTGGTAGATTGTCTGATATAGTGCTGGAAGATGAGCCCTTCAGGTTGGAAAGTACTCAAAATATGACTGGAGAAGAGCTGCCTCCTCAAAGTAGAGTCAACCTTAATGATGTGGATAGAGTAAAGCTTTCAGTATCTTTATTTGCTCATGGGGCATGAATCAAAATGAGAAGACACAGCTGCAAACACACATTAATAATCTGAACAGGGAATGTATGAAGGGTGAGTCAGGGAAAAATTAGAAAGTGTCAAAAATGAAGTAGAACACTTCAACATCAATATCCTAGGCATCAATAAGCTGAAATAGACTGTTATTGGCCTTTTTGGATTGGACAGTTGGTCATATGACCTACTATGCTGGAAATGACACACTGAAGAAAGAATGGCATTGCATTCATCATCAAAGAGAACCTTTCAGGATCTGTCCTGAAATACAGCACTGTCAGTGATAAGATAATATCCATACACCTACAGTGAAGACCAGTTAATATAACGATTATTCAGTTTTTTGCACCAACCACTAAAGCCCAAAGATGAAGAAATTGAGTTTTACCAACTTCAGCAGTCTAAAATTAATCAAACATGCAATCCAGATACATTACTAATTACTGACATAAGAGCAGCTACTGACTATATTGTCAGGAGCTCTGGTAGCATAGTGGCTAAAGCACTTGACTGCTAACCAGAAGGCTGGCGGTTCAAACCCACCAGCCACTCCTCGGAAGGAAGGTTGGGCAATCCTACTTCCGTAGTGATACTGCCTCGGAAACCCAAGGAGGGGTCGCTATGAGTCGGGGCCGACTCAACGGCACATAACAACAACAACAACAATATTGTCAGGCACTGCCCTAAGTGCATTACAGTAGTAAATCATTTAATTCTCCGTCTTACAGATGAGGAAATCAAGGCACAGGGAAGTCACGAACCCTGCACTATATCACTCAGTGCATGTGGCAGGGCTGGGGTCTCAGCCAGGCTGTGTGCTACTACCACCTACTGCCTCTGTGAGGGCTGGAGCATCCTAGGGTCACACACCCTGGTGTGGAGGGAGATTCTTGGAATTCTTGACTCAGAGGAGGCCCAACCCAGAGCTGAACCCACCCCCAGCTCCCCGCTGCCTCCCGCCAGCCAGCCCCTTGCCAGCCAGCCCCTCGGCTCTGTGAGGCCCCATGCTCCTCCCCTCAGGATCCCTAGCAGCTCTCTCCTGAGGCTGCCCTTAAGAGCTAAAACAAACCAAAAAACCAAACTCACTGGCGTTGAGTTGATTTCAACTCATAGTGACCCCTCCTTAGGTTTCTGAGGAGGCAGTATCTCTACGGAAGTAGACTGTCTAGTCTTCCTTCTGAGGAGTGGCTAGTGGGTTTGAATTGTCAGCCTTCTGGTTAGCAGTCAAATGCCTTAGGCACTATGCCACCAGAGCTCTCAGGACCAAAATCTCTGGCTTATCTTGAAAACCCTCCCTGAGGTTCATCTTTGTACCCAAGCTGAGAGCTTTCTCTGTGGTACCTGGTTAGGTAGATTCCAGAAGAGGCCTTCATGTCCACCCCACCCTCCACACTTCCCTTTGCATGGAGACCTCTGATGCTGCCAAGCCCTGCGGCGGCCTGAGCTTTACACACTTGCTTTGCCAGGGCTTCAGGGCCCAGGAGACCCAATTGCTACTCCCTGGGCTCAGGTGGAGTCAGGGCAGGGTGCACTGGGGTTATTTTGGTTTCTCATTCCTGAACTGTAATGATGCTGTGTATGAGGTCAATAACAGTGGAAAAGATATCACTGTGGAAATGGGAGGAATAGAGTAACACCCACTGCAAATACTTCAGGCAAAAGGGGACACACCTTGTTCTAAAGGTCTGATTCACCACAAGAAAAATGATTAGTTTTCCCTATGAACACAGAGATAGGGTCTCTGGAGCAGGTGGGGGCTCCAGGTCAACAAGTGTCCTAGGAGAAGGGAGGGGCTCCCCTCTGGTTTACTGGGCATGGAGGGAGGCCAGGGATGATCCTGTGGGCATTCTGGCTGCCTCATCCAGAGTAGGGGAATGTGAACCCTTTGGTTCTGTTCTCTGTCTCTGAGATCAGCCCCATCTCCTTCCCCAGAGCAGGTATGTCTGAAGTACAGGTTGAGCCCAGGTCTCTGTAGCCTCAGGCCCCACTGAACACAGCCAAAACCATGGGGCTGGGATCATGACTCTCTTTCCTGCCCAGGCTAGAATTGCTAGAGTCACTGCCTCAGACTGGAACCTGCAGGCTCCTTGTCACCTAGCCTCAGGTCTACTGTGGTCTAGTGATGACCGATCAGGCCCTAGGCACTGAGGACCAAGACACCAACTTTTAGTTTTCTGGCCACCCTGGATCCAGGTAACCCTTCACTCTGGATCCAGAGCTCCTTGACTGCCAGGGCCCACCGACCTCACTCTCCCTCAACAGCTGTCGTCATGGCAGCACTCTGGCCTGGGCTCAGGACCAGCCTGCTCACCAGCCACACCACCTGTCCTTGCAGCTCTCTGCCCCCTCCCACTGGCCTGTCAGCAGCTTCCTCTGTATCTCAGTCCCTGGACCCTCCCTCAGGTTCTCTAGGCCGACCTCCCTTTCTTTGCTGTCCTAGGGGCATCATTCATGCTTTCTCCTCATGGACCACACTTCCCTTGCCCTTTGACCTTTTATAATTCTGTCCTGCAAAACCTCTACTTAAGATTCTCCCTCAAGTTTCTACCCATCATCCTTCACCAGCCCTGTTCTCCCCCTTCTAAAGGTATTGTTCCCTTCCTGCCAAGACCCGCCTGCCTGAGAGTCTCCCACCTCTGACTCCCCACTCTCCAGCACCTTGTTCTACGTAGCACCACCCTCATGGTATTTCAGCTTTTAAAAGCCCTGCCTGTCAGCCTAAATTCCTCTCCGGTTTGCATCTGGATATATCTTCCCATCCATCAGCTTCCTGAGAATAGTCTGCACCTGTCTCTGCTCTCTCCTTTCCTTCTCCACCTACCGTGGCCCTCACTGTACTCAGAGAACTTTCCCCCAGTCACCAGGTGACCCATCTTCTCAAACCTAGTGAGTGGGCATTTTTCTGTCCCTGGGTGTGATCTCCCTGTAGCTTTTTCCAGCTTTGGCCATTCCTCTCCCAGGATTCTCCTTCGCTGACAGACACAATACCTGCTTGCTTGCTTTGTCTTCTCCAGTGACCACTCTTCTTCCATATCTGTCATGGGCTCAGCTTCCTCTGCTTGACCTTCTCTGCTCACCCAGAGCCCCAGCTTCACACCCATCCACAGCCATGGCATCCAGATGAGCAGAGCCAGCCCACATGTCTCCCCTCCAGGGAAACTCTACATGGAGATCTTCCAGGCTCTTCAGATTCAGCATGTCCCAAACCAAACCCCTATCTGTCCCCATATCTGTTTTCCCTCCTTTGTTCCTTATTTCAGAGATTGGCACCATCCTCCCCAAAATAAAAACACACAAACAGATAACAAAAAAACTTGAAATAGGCTTGTAAAATCATGTAAATCATTCCAGGAAGATAGAAGGAAGACCATCCTGTACCATCCTCCCAGATGCCCCAGCCACAGACTCATGACCCTCACGCCCAGTCTCTGTGTCCTGCAGATTCTGCTCCCCCCGAAGGTCCAGCCCCTGCCTGGTGCTCTTCTCTCAGGCACTCACTCCTCCTGCTTGGGCTCCATGGTAGCTGCTGACTGCTCTCACTTCTATCCCAGCCCCATATCCAAATCTGTCTTCCAGCATGATAATCCTAAACCACACAACGTTACTCTGCCAGTATCCACCATATCTTCGCACAGTGCTCAGGAAGGACTTCAGATGCCTTGTCTGGCACTCAAGATCCTTCATAATCTAAACCAGAGGTCAGGAAATTTTCTGAAAAGGGCCAAATGCTGGACTATACAGTCTGTGTTATACTACTCAACTCTGCCCTGGCAGTACAACAGTCATAGACAGTAAGTAAATGAGTGAGTGTGGCTGAGTGCCAGTAGAAATTTGATTTATAAACATAGGTTGTGCCTAGATTGGGCCATAGTTTGACTTCTGAATAAACCAAGCCTGGCCAGTGGCCAGTTTTTTAGAAGTAGACCTGGGCCACATCCTTCCTAGTCTGTCTTGGTCTGGCAGCTCTGCTGAAACCTGTCCACCATGGACATGGACACCATGGACACCATGTTGGTATTTGAAATACCAATGCATTGCTTCTAGCATCACAACAACATGCAAGCCACATAGTACAACAAACAAACAAATAGGCCACTTAGAACCTTATGAATGGCAGTGAAACATTGTCTGATAAAGTGCTGGAAGATGAGCCCCTCAGATCAGAAGGCACTCAGAATACAACTGGGGAAGAGCTGACTCTTCAAAGTAGAGTAAGTCGTAATGACATAGATGGAGTAAAGTTTTGGGGACATTGATTTGCTGATGGGCATGACTCAAACTGAGAAGAAACAGCTGCAAACATCCATTAATAATTGGAAGATGGCATGTACAAAATATGAATCAAGGAAAATTGGAAGTTGTAAAAAATGAAATGGAATGCATAAAGATTGGTATCTTAGGCATCAGTGAGCTGAAATGGACTGGTATTAGCCATTTTGAATTGGACAATCATATGGTCTGCTATGCTGAGAATGACAAATTGAAGAGGAATGGTGTCTCATTCATTGCCAAAAAGAACATTTCAAGATCTGTCCTGATGTACAATGCTGTCAGTGATAGGATAACATCACACCTGCAAAGAGGACTAGTTAATAGTTGTGATAGTTGAAGATGTGTCAACTTGGCTGGACTCCAGTTGTGAGTGGTGGTTCCCATGATGGGATCAGATGACTGAGTTCTGAGCGGCCGGTCTGCCCAAGGGGAGTTTCCCCAGGGGTGTGGCCTACCTGCAATGCTATTCCAAGGACAAGCTGGAAGAACGGCATTCCGGACTATATACTTCCTTGAGTGAGCGGCTCGCCGCTCGCCCTGGAGGTTTCGGATTCATCCTTTGTTGGGAACAGCAACCAGCGTGCTGCGTGCCAGCTTGATTCTCTCGGCTCTGTTGTGCTTACGGGAACCAGGCGGCTCCGGGCCTCATCTCCTCCAGAGATGAACTTTGTGGCTTGAACTCCTCTGCCGTGCATGCGAAAGCCAGGTGGCTCCATGCCCCATCCCCCTCCAGACACGAACTTTTCAGCTTGAACTTGTCGGCTTCTACACGCTTGTGAGCCATTTACCTAAGATAAATCTCTCTCTCTCTCTCTTTCTCTCTCTATAAATATATATATACACTTTGCTGGTTTTTGTGTTTCTCTAGAGAACCCAATCCAACACAATAGTACTATTATTTAAATTGGCGCACCAAGGCCAAAGCAAAAGGAGAAGAAATTGCAGATTTTTACCAACTTCTGTAGTCTGAAATTGACCAACATGCAACCAAGATATATGGATAATTACTGATGAGTGGGATGCAAAAGTTAGCAACAAGCATCAGTAGTTCAAAAGTATGGCCTTGGGAATAGAAATAACACCAGAGATCACATGATAGAATTTTGCAAGACTAATGACTTCTTCACTGCAAATACCTTTTTCAAGAGCATAAATGGCAACTATATGCATGGACCTTACCAGATGGAATACACAGGAATCACTTTGACTACATCAGTGGAAAGAGTCGGTGGAGAAGTTCAGTATCATTAGTTAGAACAAGACCAGAGTCTGACTGTGGAATGGGCCATCAATTTCTCATATACAAGTTCAAATTGAAGCTGAAGAAAATTAAAACAAGTCCACAAGAACCAAAATATGACCTTGGGTATATCCCATCTGAATTTAGAGACTATGTCAAGAACAGATTTGATGCATTCAACACCAGTTACTAAAGATCAGACAAGTTGTGGGATGACATCAAGGACATCATATGTGAAGAAAGCAAAAAGGTTATTAAAAAGAGAAGAAAGAAAAGACCAAAATGGATGTCACAAGTAACTCTGAAACTTGTTCTTGAATGGAGACTAGCTAAAGTGAATGGAAGAAATGATGAAGTAAAAGAGCTGAACAGAAGATTTTAAAGGTCAGCTCCAGAAGACAAAGTACTATAATGAAATGTGCAACAAGCTAGAGTTAGAAAATGAAAAGGGTAGAACACACTCAGCATTTCTCAAGCTGAAAGAACTGAAGAGAAACTTCAAGCCTCAAATTACAATATTGAAGGATTCTATGGGTAAAATACATAATTGAATACAACCCTGACACACTTCCTTCCTAGTTTTAAACCATCCAGTATCCTCTTGTTCTGTTCGAACAACAGCCTCCTGGTCTGTGTACAGCTTCCTCATGAGCACAATTAAGTGTTCCAGAATTCCCATTCTGGAAGGCCTTCAGTATGGATTATGCCTCAATGAAAAGAAAATAAAAATCTGCACAACTGGACCAATAAGCAACATCATGATAAATGGAGAAAAGATTGAAGTTGTCAAGGTTTTCATTTTACTTGTATCCACAATCAACACCAATGGAGGCAGTAGTCAAGAAGTCAAATGACATATTTCATTGGACAAATCTGCTGCAAAAACCTCTTTAAAGTGTTCAAAAACAAAGAAGTCACTTTGAGGACTTAAGTAGCCTCATATCCATGTGAGAGCTGGACGATGAATAAGGAAGACGGCAGAACTGATGCATTTGAGTTGTGGTGTTGGTGAAGAATATTGAATGTACCATGGACTGCTAGAAGAATGAACAAATCTGTTTTGGAGGAAATACAGTCAGAATCCTCCTAAGAAATGAGAATGACTCAACATCTCTTGTCATGTTATCAGAAAGGACGAGTCCATGGAGGATATTATGCTTAGTAAAGTAGAAGGTCAATGAAAAAGGGGAAGATGCTCAACGAGATGGGTTGACAGAGTGACTGCGACAATGGGCTCAAGCTTGGCAATGACTGTAAGGATGGCACAGGACTGGGCAGTGTTTTGTTCTGTTGTATGTAGGGTCGCTTTCAGTCAGAACTGAGTTGATGGCACCTAACAACAACACACTCTCTAGGTTTATTTTTCATTGCTTCTATCTCCATTGTACTGCTTGCAGGTCCCTGAGCCTGTCTCTTCTTTGCCTTCATATGTGTGGTTCCTCTGAATGTTCTTAGCATCTCAGTTGTCCAGCCTGACTTCTAGTAAGTCCTCCTTTCCTTCCCTGACATATTCTCATACCTTCCTTTTTTTAAAAAGCCCTTGGCTTTTACCTCTCTAATTATGGCACTTGTTACCCTCTATTGAAGTGGCTATACTCACCTGTCTCCCCAGAGGGTAGACACACTCTCACTGCTTTGTGTATGCTGGCACCTAGCACTGTGCTTTGGTATGTAGTAGGTCTTAAATCAAATTGAATCTGAATTTCTGGAAGGATTGGTTCTGTGCATGTTGTGGTGAGTGACACAAAGGTGACTAAGCAGTGACTTCTGCCCTTAGGAAGGTTACCTTGCAGGCGCGGAAGGAAGGCTGATGTGGGAGCAGTCACACTGCTAGTGAGGTTGTGGAGAACTCTGAGGCCCACAGCCAGGCTCTTACGTTCTTCCCAGAATTTGACTCCCCCAGGGCTCTGCAGTGCTCTCACATCCCTGAGCCTTCTCTCCTCCCTGGGCCCCAGTCTGCCTTGAGGTGTGGGATCTGAGCTTCGGGCCTCAGCAAGGTTCCTGACTGATGACATCTGTCACCAGAATGAGAGTGTTGCCTCCCAGAAGTGTCTGAACCTCACTGACCCACACCTTCCTTCTCACCTTCCTCCTCACAGGAGAATCTTATGCTTTCCATCCTGCCCAAGCATGTGGCAGATGAGATGTTGAAGGACATGAAGAAAGATGAGAGCCAGAAGGACCAGCAGCAGTTCAACACCATGTACATGTACCGTCACGAGAATGTCAGGTGCGCTCAACCTATCAGGCCTGGGCGCTGAGGGTAGATGGTATAGGGGTCTGTAGGATCTGCCCAGCACTGTGGGGTCTGAGAGTTTTCCCAAGGGACTAAGAGCAAGGGCTTCCCCACCTTGTGAGCCTCACTCAGCTCCTTCACTAAACTTCTCACTCCCTATGGAGAAACCTTGTTGATAGATGGTGTTAAAGCTGAAATGTGCTTTAGATTACCTCTGGTCCAACCTACCATTTTATGAAGGAGGAAACACACCCAGAGCGGGAAAGTGAATTCTATGAGGTATCCCACCATTTGGGGCTGACACTAGGGATAGAACCTTGACCTCTGATTCCAAAACCCAGGCTCCTTTTAGAAAGGGTACCAGGAACTTGGGGTGGGGAAAGTGAAGCAGTGTGGGGTGGACCTCAGGTACCAGGACTGGGGCATGGGGTCCTGGGAGAGTGAGGCCCCTTGAGGGGAAGTTCTCAGGACAACATGCAGTGTCAAAACTCTGCATTTGCCCTGGAAGGGCCAGGGTCTTGCTGCCTGTGGGTTGGGAGTAGGAGCTGATAGTGGAGTCAGGCATGCTGACTGGTGTCTTACCTGCCTGTGGGCTCCCGTCTTCCTCACAGCATCCTCTTTGCTGACATCGTGGGCTTCACCCAGCTCTCTTCTGCCTGCAGTGCCCAGGAACTTGTGAAGCTACTCAATGAGCTCTTTGCCCGCTTTGACAAGCTGGCAGCAGTAAGTGCCCTCGACCCTCACCTGGCATTCAAGATGGGGGCTGCTCATGTGGCTTGTGTCTGGCTTCCTTGGCTATTATGGTTCTCTCCTGCCTGTCCTTCCTCTGCTTTCTTTTCCACTCCTCCATGGCTCAAGAGGGACTTTGGAACCAGTCCATGCCCTTTCCTTTCAGAAATACCACCAGCTACGGATTAAGATCCTGGGTGACTGTTACTACTGCATCTGTGGCCTGCCTGACTACAGGGAGGACCATGCCGTCTGCTCCATCCTCATGGGACTGGCCATGGTAGAGGCCATCTCGTAAGTGGGAGAGCTCATGGGGACCTGAGGGGACCTTCGGAGGGAAGAAGCAAGCTGTCTATGCTAGTCTGTCATGATGCCAGTCAGCCACACAGCCCAGAACTTCCCAAGGTGGTCCATTCAATCCATTTGAGGTGTGTAATGCTGGCCAATTGGGATATAGCATTAATTGTTAGGTCACTCCATCCCTGGCTTTGGAAAGTTGGGATGTGGCATACCTTTATCACAACTGAAATTGCAAGCCTTTGGAGGATGCTTTTCCAGCCTTCATTCACATTATTGCCGTTTTCCATTGAAAGCTGCAGCATCATGAAATTCATCACCCCCTCACATTTGCGGGAGGCATGGACTTTTCTCCTCTAACTGTTTTCTTGTCTCTCCTTTCTGTTTTTTCTCACTAGTTATCTAGTGCTGCTGTAACAGAAATATCACAAACAAAAATTTATTTTCTCAGTTTAGGAGGCTAGAAGTCCAAATTCAGAGTGCCAGCTCTAGGGGAAGGCTTTCTCTGTTGGTTCTGGCAGAAGATCTTTGTCTCCTTGCTACATCTGTGGGCCCACAGATCTCCCTTGGAGATCTACATGAGTCTTGGCATCATTCGTCCCCTGGGTCTAGGAGGTTCTCAACACAGGGACCCTGGGTCCAAAGGATGCACTCCACTTCTGGTTCTTCTTTCTTGGTGATATGGAGGTCCTTCTAATCTCTATTCACTTGTTTGATCTCATTTATATCACAAAAGAAATTGACTCAAGGAACAGCCTAATCAATCCTATAGATTGTATCTTGCCTCATTAACATAACTGCCTCTAATCCTGCCTCTTTAACATTGTAAACCAAAAAAAAAAAACCAAACACACTGCCATTGGGTTGGATATGACTCACAGTGACCCCTCCTTGGGTTTCTGAGGCAGTATCACTACAGAAGTCGATTGCCCCATCTTCTGAGGAGTGGCTGGTGGGTTTGAACTGCCAGCCTTCTGGTTAGCAGTCAGATGCCTTAGGCACTACACCATCAGAGCTCCTCATTAACATAGAGGTTAGGATTTACAACATATAGTATAATTACATCAGATCACAAAAATGGAGGATAATTACATAATACTGAGAATCATGGGTGACACAGTTCAATCCATAACACCCCCCAGACAGAAGTTCAGAGGTCACCATCCCCTTCTCTTGATTTGGAGCCCTGGTGGCACAGTGGTTAAAACACTCTGCTGCTAACCAAAAATGGTCAGTGGTTTGAACTCCACTGGATAAAGATGAGGCAGTCTGCTTCCATAAAGATTTACAGCCTTGGAAACCCTATGGGGCGGTTCTCCTCTGTCCTGTAGGGTCACTATGACTTGGAATCAACTTGATGGCAGTGGGTTTCTATTGAATTAGAAAACAAAAAGGATAGCAATGAAACAATTCTTGAGACCACACAGCATGTGGGGTGGCAGGCAGCAGACATGGATCTGAACACTGGTCTCTACTCCCAACCAGGGCTCTTGCCTCCACTGTGGCCCTCTCCTTCTGTGAGCTATGAGGACATTAAACTCCATCTGCCCCTTGCTCTTTGCCATTGTTGTCACTGCTCCAGGTAGCATGGACATCCCTAGGAGGTAAGGTCTCTCCTGTGGACTTAAAGTTTCTGAGTGCATCCTGGGAGACATCAAGCATGAAAGTGGACAAGGTTACTCCTTGCTAAGGCCTGACACGCTGCAGGGATGGAGTCTAGGACAGTAGGGCACACTCCTCACCACCCACCTTGGAGGCAGTGACTTTACACTTTTTCCAAGTTACAAATTAAGTGTCTACCTACAAAGAAGCAAATGCTGCCTTTGCCTCAGGGGCAGTAGTTCAAGTGCAGAAACTAACTTACACTCCACTCACCACCCGGTACGTCTCTGAATCCTATTTGTTTCTTCCTGGAGTTTTCAAGGGAGGAGACAGTCACAACACTTTTGTTCTCATCTGTGTCTGTAACACCTATAATAGTTAGTGCCTGGCACAGGCTAGATGCTCAGTGAAATACTAATTTCAAACAAGAGTAAATGAATAGGGAGAAAAGAGAAACCTCAAGAAGAACCTCACTCTGGTTTACATCCCCCTCAAAAATGGACACTGGCCTGAGGTTGCTGAATCTGACCTCAGCCTGGGCTGAGGTGCTGGCCGGTTAACTCTGCTGCAAGTTGCTCAGTGCAAATGCAGGCAGAGTTCTGGTAGCAGTAGTAGGAAGAGGCTCCCCCTTAGTGTGGCAGGAAGCAGGTCAGTAGAATCCTTCTGAGAGAGGGAGGGCAGGGAGATAGCCATGGAGCTGAGGCCATGCCATGACCCCACCTTTCTGTGTATACTGGGCAGGTATGTACGGGAGAAAACACAGACCGGGGTGGACATGCGTGTGGGGGTGCACACGGGCACCGTGCTGGGTGGCGTCCTGGGTCAGAAGCGCTGGCAGTACGACGTGTGGTCTACCGATGTCACCGTGGCCAACAAGATGGAGTCAGGCGGCATCCCAGGGTGAGCGCCCCTCCAAGTGGGCAGGTGGGAGGGTTGAGGAGGGAATTGTCACCATACAGCCCTTGGGGCTGAGGCCCTGATGGGAGCAAAGTGTCTTTAGATGAGGACCTCCTCCCATCCTGCACCCGCTCATGGCTGAGGCTAGCCCTCCACTGGGTACCTGCCCCTGGGGCCTGGTGCTGGATGTGGCCTCCCCTGCCTGGCCCTTCATGGTGGTCCATCCTCCCACCCCTTTACCTACACATGTTGCTGCTTGGCTCTGACGATGTCACACTGCAGTTACTCCACTATGCCAAGTTCTCCCCCAGGGCTGACTTCATTCCTGGTAGTGGTCACAACAAGCTCTGAGGCAGTGGGTGCCACTCACAGAGCACTTGCGCATCTTGCATGAGCTCCTCCATAGGATAAGCCAGTTACTCAGGGGCGCGGGCCCTGCCCTCAGGGTGGACAGACTGAAGGAGAGCTTCACAGGTTCCCTCACTTCCTTGAGGATAAACCCATCCCTGGCTGACATTGACACCAGGGACATCTTTTCTGCCTGGACCAGGAAGTGGCTTTAGAAGTAGTTGTGAACTGTCCCTCATTAGGCACTCTTCAGAAATGGATGTTACAATCCATCACAGCAGGTGTCACAACTGAGAATCAGGAAAGGTGGGTAATACTTGCACCTTATGAATTGAGAGCTCAGACCAGACTGTTAAATTCCTTGTCTTATCTGATCATCCCACTAGCCCTGTGAAGTAGACATCTTCCTCCTGTTTTAACATTGAGGCTCAGAGAGGTGTCGGTGATATATCCCCACACAGCTCATTAGCAGCAGGACCTTCTAGAGCTCACTGAACAGCTCACTTGCCCATCTGCCCCAGTTCCTGGGAAGCATGCCCGACAGCAGCCAGGCCCCTCATGGTCCACGTGGCCTTCCCCTGGGAGTGGGCGAAGCCTTAGCCTGAGCTGAGGGGCTCTCTCTGCAACCTAGGCGCGTGCACATCTCCCAGAGCACCATGGACTGCCTGAAAGGAGAGTTTGATGTGGAGCCAGGTGATGGAGGCAGCCGCTGTGATTACCTAGAAGAAAAGGGCATTGAAACCTACCTCATCATTGCATCCAAGCCAGAGGTGAAGAAGAGAGCCATCCAGAATGGCCTCAATGGCTCGGTGAGTTCCCCACCCCATCACCTGAATTAAGGGAATGGAATGAAAGGGATTTGAAAAAGAGAGACTGTAGAAGAAGTGTTAGCAGGATTTGAAGATGGGTGACCGTGAGAGGTGAGACTAGTGATAGTGATCTCTCAGGGAAAGCTGCAGTACATCCCAAGACAAGGTCTGAAGGGGAGGTTATTGGAGATATCTGCATGGCACTCAGGAGAAGGTCTTGCATGGAAGGCTCAGTTGAAGCCATAGGAGTGATGTGGTCTCCAGAGGAGAGAACGTGCAAAGCAAAGTGGGGGGATGAGTAGTGGGAGGGATGGCAGCAGTGGAATTGGATAGGCCATTGAGGTAGGAGGAGAAGCAAAGCCACAGAAGGTTTCAAGAGTGAGAAATGAAGAGAACAGTCATGGAAGAATAGAAGGGATACGTATGTACAGGGAGACAGCTCGTGGGGTAGGAGGAGTGCATGGAGGGAAGGACACAGGGAAGAGGTAACTATGGGGAGGAAGGGAGAGGAAAGCTATTATATTGTGGGAAATTGCAGTCAATGTCATGAGACAGTGTATGTGAGGTGCTGTATGAAAAGTGAATTTGCTCTGTAAACTTTCACCCAAATCATAATAAAAATTAAAAAAAAAACAAGACAAGTGGATAATGAAGAAGGAATAGGACAGAAAGAAAACAAAGCCCTCCTGTGGTCCTGCCCTCTGGTCTGGCCTTTCCTAAACTTCTACAGAGAGATAGCCATGGAGCTGAGGCCATGCCATGACCCCACCTTTCTGTGTATACCGGGCAGGTATGTATAGGAGCTTCCCCAGGTTTTACCCACCAACCACAGACCTCCTGATAGTCCGGCTTATTAGAAGCCACCACCAACTGGCTGTGGCAGAAACTGATCCCTTTACCATCTTCTGTGGAACCTGGAAATTGTTTTTATGCCTTGTAATCTATCACTTAAAAACCCTTCATGGGAGTCCATCCGTTCAGCTTGGTGGCTCTTATAGATGGCATGTTGTTTAGGACAGTTCCATGGCTGCAGCTTTACCTAATTATGGCTAAAGAAAAGCCCGCTCTGATGACACCGAAGGAGCTGTGGCTGAAGAGGTGACTCCTGATAAAGTTGTTCTTTTTTTAAAAATTTTTAATTTTTATTGTGATTTGGGTGAAAGTTTAGAAAGAAAACTCATTTTCTATACAGCAGTTCCTACACATTTTGTCTCATGACCTTGGCTGCAATTTCCCACAATGTAACAGCTCTCTTCCTACTTCCTCCCTGTAGTTACCTTTCCCTGTGTCCTTCTTTCCTTTATATTCTGCCCCCTGAGCTATCTCCCTGTGCAAATACTGCCCTTCTGTTCTCCCACGATTGAGCATACTAAGGAGTGTATCTACCTGATCTAAATGTTCACCTTATATGCCTGTCTACTGTTTGGCTGGAAGCCATGGGAATGAGTTCAATTCCAGGCCTGAAGGGTAACTAGGGGCCATAGTCTCAGGGGTCTCACCAGGCTCTATCAGACCAGTAAACCTGGTCTTTTTTTATGATTTTGAATTTTGTTCCACATCATTCTCCCACTTTATCCAGAATCTCCTGCACTGATCCTTTTCCGAGTGGTTGACAGTGGTAGCTGGGCACTATCTAGTTCTTCTGGTCTCGTGGTCATGTAGGCTGAGGTTCACATGATCTACCAGTGAACTAATTGTTGGACTAATTGTTTCCATGCATCTTTGGTTTTCTTCATTCTTCTTTGCCAGATGAGAAGAGACCAACTGTTGCACCTAGATCGCCACTTGCAAGCTTTTAAGACCCTAGTTGGTACTCACCAATTAGGATGCAGAACAGTGTTTTTGTGTAGTGTATTATGGGAGTTGAGCTTGATGTCCCCCACAATTGTGGTCTCGAGCCCACAGGTCCAACAACTCAGTCCATCAGGGTGGTTGGCTGTGGCCAAGAAGTTACCATACTTTGTCCCCTGTTAGTTCTGTTTATATGGATATTCTTACAACACATACAAATACATGTGTAAAAATATTGTCTACCAAGCTTATATATGGTCATGGGTATATTCCCTTTTGCCTAGAGATACCTGATCATTCAGCCTATCTGCTCATCTATTTACTTGTAGATTCCTGATAAAGTTTTAAAGAAAAACTAAAGGGCTTCTCCCTTTCCCCAGGGGGCTTTCCATTCAACAAGTCTAATCATAACCACTATCTATTGAGCACTTGTCTGCATCCAATATTTCACATAATCCTCAAGACAACTCCATCAGACAGGGGCCATACTTGTACCCACTTTACAGAGGAGTAAATTGAGGCTTAGAAACCTTCCACAAGTTTGTAGATACAGCCAGTGACAAAGATGGAATTAGAAACCAAAGCCTATGCTCCCAACCAGCTCCCACATTACCTCCTAATTTTTGCAGAGTCCCTCCTGTGTGTAGGTTGTACTGACTTGGTACCTGGAGGAGCACAGAGGTCTATATGACGTGTTCTCCATTCTTGAGCAACTTAAAATCCCACTTGGTGCTAAGCATTAAAGCAAAGAACAGGACAAAGTATTTTGTGCTAAGTGTAAAGTCTGAGCTACAGTAAATGTTCTAAAGAATCCAGAACAGTAAAAAGTTGTCTTATAGAAAAGTGGGAAATTTTAGGATAGAAAGTAGTGCCCCATGAAATAAGAATTGACCTTGCCACAAAATTGACATGAGTTATTTTTATTTTTAATATGGATGTATATCTAATATACTTAATAAATGTCTCAAAGTTAACATGTCCAAAGCACAGTTCCTGGTCTTCCTCCCAATTCCATCAAAAAGTGCCCTTCCTTCAGTCTCTCCCTTTTAGTTAATGGCAACTGCATGCTTCTTGTTGCTCAGAGCAAAAGCTTTGAAGTCATCCTTGACATCTCCCGTTACAATCCATGTCCAAATTCTTTTGGCTCTCGCATCACTTCTCATACCTTACAGCCACCATCCTGTCCAGCCACCACTATCCTGTGCCTGGAGTACTGCAGTGGTCTGCCAGCCAGTCAGCCTGCTGCCGCCCTTGCCTCTCCATTCTCTTTCTTGACACAGCAGCCAGAGTCATCCTACTCAAATGTTGTATTAGTGTCCTAGGGCTGCCGTAACAAAGCACCATAAGATGGGTGGCTTAAAACAACAGTAGCTTATTGTCTCATAGTTACAGATTATGAAGTCTGAGATGGCAGAGCCGTGCTTTCTCTGAAGCTCTAGTGAGGATCCTTCCTTGCCTGTTCCAGCTTCTAGTGGTTCCTGGCAACTGTTGGCATTCTTTGACTTGTAATTGCATCACTCCAGTCTCTGCTTCTGTCTTCCCATGGCCTCTTCTCTCTTGTGTCTCTGTGTGTCTCTTCTTCACTTTTTATAAGGATCCCAGTCATACTAGCTTAGGGCCACTCTACTCCAGTATGACCTCATGTTAAATGATCACATCTTCAAAGACCCTATTTCCAAACTAGGTCGCAAGCAGTGAGGGTTAGGACTTCAACTTATCTTCTGGGTAGATACAATTCAGTCCATAACAAATATTAAATTATATCACTCCCCTGCAGAAAACCCTCCACTGGTCTTTCTCTCACCTAGAGCAAAAGCCGAAGTCCTGTAGGGGTCAGGAGACCCTACACAGTCTGGCCCCTGTACATCTGACTCATCGCCCTTTCCCCCTTTCACTTCCTCTGCTCCAGCAGCACAGACCTCCTTGCTGTTGTTCAAACACTCCAAGCATTCACTTGTCCCGGAACCTTTGCACTGGCTACATTCTCTTCCTGGAACCCTCTTCCCCTGAAAGGTTTGCTCCTTCAGGTCTTTACTGAATGTCATATTTAAAGTCACACCCCCAGTGAGCTCTCTGGCCTTCTCCTACTTTCTCTCTCTCCGAAGCACTTATTATCTTTATATGTACTGCATATTTTACTTGTTTAGTTATTTTCTGCCTTTCCTTATTAGAATGTAAGCTCTGGTAGGTCAAGGAGTTTTGTCTGCTCCCACAATATTTAGAAAGTTCCTGTCACACAGTAGGTACTCCATAAACACCTGTTAAACAGGTGAATGAGCTGATTCCTATGCCACAGTGTTTGACTTAAGTGTTGGGGAAATTGGTTTATGGACTCTGTTCAGACAGTTGGAAGGCATTTGACAGAGCTCTACACCAACAAAGACCTCGGTGAATCATTGTGTCACTGAATTATTGTTTTAGAAATAGGAGTAGGAATAGTTGGGTCTCTCTTACCTTTGGAAATTAATAGTAGGAATTGAGTCTAGAAAATACAGCATTTTTTAATTAGTGCTCTAGAGGAGAAACTGAATAGTGACATTTCTAAGGCATCTAAACTCTAGTGGGAAAATCCTGGAATGACAGCAGACCGACCACAGGCCCAGAGGAGTGGGCAGCTGGCAGTGTCTGGGGGCCCTGCTGACCACTCTTTCCACTGCAGGCCCTGCCAAATGGAGCACCACCATCCTCAAAGCCCAACTCTCCTGCCCTCATTGAGACCAAGGAGCCCAATGGGAACACTGCCGGCTCCACATTGGAGGAGGCCGAGGAGCATGAAGCCCAGGTGTGTGCAAGGCTGAGGGCCAGGAGGGGGACAGGGAGCAGGAGGCACCAAAGTGATGCAGGAAAAGCCCTGTGCTGGGGGTGGGAGACCTGGCTCCAGCCCGACTCCACTCCTTTTTAGCAATGAAGCCTGGAAAGGTCTTTTCCCCATGCTACCTCCTCATCATCTATAAGAGGTGGGGGTGGGGGGAGGCAAGAGGTGTTCACTGAGGCCTCATCCAGCTCTGATTTCCCAGAATCCTGTAGATTTGAGGTCACTGAGGATGTTGTTGTTGTTGTTGTTATGTGCTGTCGAGTCAGACCCGACTCATAGTGACCCCTCCTTGGGTTTCTGAGGCGGTATCTCAATGGAAGTAGATTGCCCAACCTTCCTTCCAAGGTGTGGCTGGTGGGTTTGAACTGCCAGGCTTCTGGTTAGCAGTCAAGTGCCTTAGGCACTATGCTACCAGAGCTCTCTCAGTGAGGATAGTCCTGGAAAATGCTACTCTCTAACCTTGCCTCACTGGATTATAGGCAGACAACCCATCGTTCCCCAACCCTCGCCGGAGGCTGCACCTTCAGGACCTGGCTGATCGTGTGGTAGATGCCTCTGAAGACGAGCATGAGCTTAACCAGCTGCTCAATGAGGCCCTGCTCGCACGAGAGTCTGCCCAGGTGTAAGTGGCCAACTGCAGATCTCCTGGCCCCTTACTCCTCAGCATGTGCCCTGTCCTGCCCTGCCTTGGGGTTCAGAAGACTACAGTCATCTTAAACATAGCCTGTTGTATTCCCCTCCCTGCTAGGCTGGGTAGATACAGTGTTTGAGTTTCACAGGGTTTATTTCCACTGCAGAGTAAAGAAGAGAAACACCTTCCTTCTGTCCATGCGGTTCATGGACCCCGAGATGGAAATCCGCTACTCAGTGGAGAAGGAAAAGCAGAGTGGGGCCGCCTTCAGCTGCTCCTGTGTTGTCCTGCTATGTACGGCCCTGGTTGAGATACTCATTGACCCTGGGTGAGCAAGGGGTGGTAGCAGGAACTGATGGGATGAGGGCTCTTTTCCAGGCCAGGCTGGGCAAGGAGAGGGAAAGGTGATGAGGTTCCTCATGGGGATGTGAGGGGTATGAGTGCCTCTGCCGGAGCCTGATGTTAGGGTGCAGGCCTTGTCTCTGTTCCTTGTTCCCCACTAGAACAGCCTTGACTGTGTGTTTCCATTCCCAGGGCTCAAGCTGACCTCAGACTCAGGGATACCATTCTCTCTGCCTCTGGTTCTGGAGCAGCATTAGGATCAAATGGAGATGACCAGGGCTGAGAGAGCTGAGGGGCCTAGAAAGGGATAGAGACCTTAACTGGATGTGCCCCAGAGTGGATCTTGGGACATGGAGACACAGGATGGGGACAGAGACACTGCCTTGACCTCAGTCACCAAGGCCAATCTGGCACCCCTTTCTTGGTTCATCTTAATAAAATCTGAGCCCAGGCCAAACAATCACCTCTGTAAAAGCAGCAGGTCCTCTGGGGCAAGGTGGAGTTATGGAGTCCTTGCCTCAGCTGTTGTGAAACCCAATTGGAGGATGACTACAACCATCTCCCCTCCCCATGGGCCACAAGCTGCTCACTCTTGCTCAGGGATTTCCTGCCAGAAAAGGCTGGGGTGTGGAGCCTGGGTCTGATTACAGTTTGGAGAGCTGTGAAGATCCTGGGACTCAGTCACATCGTTTCTGGACATGGCTTCCTTGCCTATTAGCTGTATGACTTAGGCAGATTACTGAAAGCTCATGGAGCATCAGTTTACTCATCTGTGAAATGAGGACTGTAATACTTGTCCCAACCCACTCTTAAGATTGTTAATATCAAATTCATAACATTTCCCAATTCATACATTATTAATTGCCTACTTTCTGCCTGGGGATAAAAGTCTGGGGATAGAACAGTGAACACAGTATTGCCCAGACATGCATCGATGGGGACTTGGGTCCAGCAGAAGACACAGAAGATGACCATAAGTGGTTGGACTCCAAAATTATCTGATGGATGGATTCTGAATACATTTTGAAGATAGAGCTGACAGGATTTGCTGACAGAATGATTGTTGGGTATGAAATAGTGGAGGCAATAATTTCTCCAGGGTTTTTCACTTAAGTAACTGGAAGGATAGAGTTGCCATTAACCAAGATGGAGAATGTAGAAAAGTGGTGTGGGGGTTCAAAGCTTAGGAGTTTTGTTTTGGACAAGTTAAGTTTGAGATGCCTAGGATACTAAATGGAGTTGTCAGTGGGTCAGCTGAATATATAATCTGGAGTTCAGGGCAAGGATGGTGTTGGAGATACCAACTTGGGAGTCATGACAAATCAGTTGTATTGGAAGCCATGAGACTTGAGGAGAGCATCAAGGGGAATGCAGGCTAAAAAGAGAAGTGGTTCAAGGTCCAGGCAAGGCACAGCAGTGTTTATAGATGGGGCAACAAGAAAGAACTAGCAAAGGATGGAAAAGATCCTGAAAACCAAGTGAGAAAAGTGTTTCAAGGAGGGACAAGGAGTAGCTGAGAATTGATCGTTGGATTTAGCAGCATGGAGGTCTCTTGACAAGAGCACAATTCAGTGGAGTGGTTGGAATGAACATCAAATGGGAATGGATTTGCAAATGGGGAGGAGAATTTGGAGACAGCAAGTGTCTTGGAGTTAATGAGATAAAAACAATGTGGAAGGACCTTGTCAACTGTAAAGCTTTGCGCAGTTGACAAAGAATAACTCCCGTTAGTCCTCAGCAATCAGGGAGCTGCCCACAAGAGACCTGGGTTCAATTTCTGATCAGTGCACCTCAAGTATAGCCCCCACCCATCTGTGGAAGCTTGGGTGTTGCTATGATGCTGAATAGGTTTCAGTGGAATTTTCAGACTAAGATGGGCTAGGAAGAAAGGCCTGTTGGTCTAATTCCAAAAATCAGCCATTGAAAACTGACTCACAGTGGTCCAGCCCACAACCAATCCTGGGGATGGCCCAGGAGCAGGCAGCATTTTGTTCTGTTGTGCAGAGGGTCACTGTGAGTTGGGGGCTGACTTGATGGCGGCTGACAACCACCACCTGTTCTGTACTCCCTTCTTTCTGTGATTCTCCTTCCCAAAAATCATTTCCCAAGTTTGTGTTATGCTCTTCCCAGGGCGCCTACAAGCCTTCCCCTGTCTGGGAAGTGCCCAATCAACTGTCACATCTGGGGACCGCTGCCCAGGCTCAGGCCCTGTACTTAGTTGGTGGCCCCCCTGGTCAGGTTCTTTACCTCATTCTGTACAGCAAGCAGTGACAACTCCCTGGCATCACATGGAGCATTTCGGGTACAGGCATATACCTTGTTTGGAGAGCCTTCCCTTCTCCTGTCTTCTTCTTTCACTCTCCTAACCCCTCACCCAATGTCACTAACCCCTCCCAGCTGGGTCCCCTTCCCAATTGTCTTCTCTCTCTTACAGGCTGATGACAAACTATGTGACTTTTGTGGTTGGGGAGATTCTGCTTCTGATCCTGACAGTCTGCTCATTGGCTGCCATCTTTCCTCGGGTAAGAAGCACTGCTTATTTTGGTTGAGAAGCCCCCCAGGAAGTGAGTGCTCCCTCCCGTAAAACTCAGTATTGACAGAGTTGTACCTCCCATCAAGTCTTTACCAATAGACTGTCTTCAGTTAGGCTCATTCAAGCATTTATCTGTTCATTCATTTATTGTGCATTCACTCATTCACTACCACTGGATAACCTGCTGTGGATTGGGCTCTGGCGCTGAAGGATGGGTGGGTGAGTAAGCCAGAGTCTAGATAAAGGGAAGCCTGTGTGGAGGCCCACCTGAGAGGTGGGCTGGCCCAGATTGTGAAGGACCTTGAAAATCAGACTAATAGAATCAGTACTTTCTCCTCTAGGCCCTGGGGTATGCCACATAGAATGTTTGGTCAGAGGACATGGGGAAAGTAGTGTTTTAGGAGAATTAATCTGGTGGGTGAGTGGCTTGTTGGGTATCTTGGAAGATTTAGGTATACTGTCCCAGGAATGGCAGGGGTAGTTAGGCAGAGATGGCAACCAGCTAGTATTCCTATTCCCTAACCTGGCCTCATCTCCCAGAAATAAGAAGCAGGCTACTGCTGGCTAGTGCTGCCCACGGCTTCCTGGGGTGGGCACTGTGTCTGCTCTGGAAAGGACTTTGATCTCTGGAAGCCATGGTATTTCACAGACCCCGCTAGCAGAACTGGTACAGGGTGCCCAGCACTCCTGTGCTTGCTTTTCAACTCTGCCCAACTCTTGTCAGTTTTCCATTGACTTGCACACAAAGCACTACTTTTTAGATTTCTATAACTAGAGTGTAGAAACAACCCAAGTCATTAGGAGCATGTCTACAGGAGAAGAGGCTGAGGAAGGCACCGGGCCCTTGAAATTCCATTTCTTCTAGGCCTTTCCTAAGAAGCTTGTGGCCTTCTCAACATGGATTGATCGGACCCGCTGGGCCAGGAACACCTGGGCCATGTTAGCCATCTTCATTCTGGTTTTGGCAAACGTCGTGGACATGGTGAGCTCCTGCTGCCCTTGTTGAAGGGACACCCCACTCTCGGGGGAGAAGGGCTTCCATATTGGCCAGCTTGAGCAGTCTGCCAACCCATTCCTCTACCAGTAGGAGAAGTTTGGAGTGGCACCTATGTTCCAAAACAGATCCCCTTGCCAAATGGAAGAAGTTTTCTCCCTGTCATCCAGGAAAACTCTGAGACTGACTTGTTTCCCTACAGCCCCTCCCTTGCCAGAATGCAAGAGTCCAAAGCCATGTGCCTGGCCCTGTGCTAGGCACTTTTCATTTAATCTTTATAGCCATCCTAAAAGGTTGGTATTATTATCTGCAGATTCATGTAACACAATCAAGCCACAGAAAGGGTAACTCACTTGTTCTAAGTCACACAGCCAGTCAGTGACAGAGCCAAGAACTGAAGCAGTTCTGAGTCCCAGTCCTGTGTTTTCTTCTTCCATACCTCTTGCTCAGGGGACACAGTACTCATTAGCATTCTCTATATCTCCAGTATTCCTTAGTGTGGCTAGTGCCATACCTGTTCCCCTAAAGGAGCTCTCCTCAGTTTAGCCTTCACCCATTTGAACACAGCCTGACCTTCCTAGAGGAGTGTTAGTGGGGATGGTAGCTTCATAGAACCCAGGTGGCTGGGGGCAGACCAAATCATCATCTGTTCTCTCCTCTCCTATACTCTGTCCTTAGTTCTTGGAGAAGTGAGGAGTCCCAGGAGGAGACAGCCCAATGCTTTCTTAGGGAGAAACGACAGGATCTATGGATTCACAGCCACTAGACATTACATTTACTGAGCATCTATGTCTGCTGTCATTGGTGCTCTCTTGTCAGTCATCATAGCTGTTCAACTTGGGTAGTACCAGTGTGCTCTCAAAAGGCCTACTTTTTTCAGATACAATGTTGTCATACTACTTGCTTTATAATTCTTAACAATTTAAACACGGGGAATAAAAGTAAGTGTGGAGACATATTCTGGCAACAATATGTAAAGTGAAAAAGCTCTAGGGTTGTAACCAATTGATCAAAAGTCCCAGTTAGCACCAGGAGTCAGGAGTTGCAGAACCTAACATGTAAATGGGTTGACAGTACCCACAGCCCAGGGAACAGAAGCCCCAGACCCCTGGCACTGTCAAAATAGACCTCTGTTTAACAGGGTCATGGACACTCTGTAGGACATGTGGAGATCCTGTCACCAGTGGAGAGGTGAAAAACTAGGGAGAGGGGAACACTTTGCATATGCTAGAAACACATGCTGAGAATCTCCCCAAAGGCAGACACGCTTAAGGGGGCGAAAGTTACAAAAAAGCAGATTTGATACAGCTTATGGATGCATGTTCTGTGGACTCTATCTGCCCAGTAGTGGGCGTGAGGTAGTGAGCTTCCATAGAATGGAAGTGCTTGTGCCAACACTGGCTGGTTATTGCCAGCAGCTATGAGTGGGAGTTGACTGACTGGCCCCCAGCCCCTCCTTAGGCAACAGCATGATGTGGGGAAGAGCATACTGGACTTAAAGCCCAAAGACTTGACTTCTAGTTCTGGTTTTGTTAGTGTTGGATTTTCAATTCATAGCAACCCCATGTGACAGAGTGGAACTGCCATAGGGTTTTCTAGGCTGTCATCTTTACAGAAACACATCTCCAGGGCTTCCTCACTCAGAGCCATCACATAGTTTCAAGCCACCAACCTTTTAGTTAGCAGCAGCCAAAAACTTAACTTTTGTGCCACTGAGGTTTCTAGTTCTGGTTTTACCACTTGTTAATTGTGCTGCTTGGGGTAAAGCCCAGATTCTCTGGATTTTCTGGGCTATGGAGACCTTAATAAAAATACAGATTTTTGTGAACATCAAATGAGATGATGGTAAAGCTCTTACTAGGAATTCATTACTAACTTTTGTCCCTGGTGAGTTCTCTCATCTTTCTTAGTGTTTCTGAGGGACCTGTGGGAGGGTGGGAAGTGGAAATGGAATGTATACTTGCCATGACATTGCCTCTCTGACTAGTGTTTGCTGTTCTCTTGCACCCTATATCCCCCTCCAGCTCAGTTGCCTCCAGTACTACACGGGCCCCAACAACATGACTGCAGGGATGGAAGCGGAGCAGTACGGCTGCATGGCAAACCCCAAGTATTACAACTATGTCGCTGTGCTGTCTCTCATCGCCACCATCATGCTGGTGCAGGTCAGCCACATGGTGAAGCTGACACTCATGCTGCTTGTCACAGGCGCGGTGGCCGTCATCAACCTCTATGCCTGGTGCCCCATCTTCGATGAATACGACCAAAGACGTTTTCAGGAGCATGAGTAAGATGAAGCCTGATAGAAAGCTGCCTCATCTCCTTTCCCCACCATCTGGTCCCCATTTCAAGGCCATAGGTCTGCCCTGAAGTGGCTTTCTGCCTCTAGGGCTCAGTGAAGGCTTGTATGGGAATCAGGGTTCATGGCTTGTCACTCCAGGTAGCTTTGACCTTGTGTTAGGTCACTTCCATTCTTAATGAGTGGAAGATCTGGGCTTCCTCAAGGTCTAGCTGGGCATCAGCCTCATGAACCCTGATGGGCCTGAGTGTGCTATCATCTCTCCCATAGTATTCCCGTCATCACCTTAGAGAAGATGCAAGTATTTTCCACCCTTGGGTTCAATGGGACTGACAGGTAAGTGTTACTACTTCCTCTTTCTTGTCAGTATTTGCACTCTGTTTCTTTTGTTGTTGTTGTTGTTGTTGTTGTTACATGCCGTCGAGTCGGCCCCGACTCATAGCGACCCCTCCTTGTGTTTCCAAGGCAGTATCACTACGGAAGTAGGATTGCCCAACCTTCCTTCCGAGGAGTGGCTGGTGGGTTTGAACCGCCAGCCGTCTGGTTAGCAGGCAAGTGTCTTAGCCACTATGCTACCAGAGCTCCCTGTTTCTTTTAGAGACAGGGAATACAGAATGACAAGCCCCATGATCTCACACTTTCAGAGGCACATAATCTGGGGTTGTGTGCAAGTTAGAGCAATGAAAAGGTGTTTCTAGAGTTGGCTGGGGAGAGGGTAGAATGCTGTTAGTTAGGACCTGGACATCCTGGCTGATTCTGAGTCAAAGGGAGTGATGCTGGGAGAGCAGCAGCAGTGCCATTTGCTGGGCTGGATGCAGATGAAGAGATGGAGCAGCCAAGTGGATAAGGGCCATGCTTTACTGCTTGGAAGGACAGGGAGCTAGCAGGAAAATGTAAAGGCAAGAACACAACATTCAGAGTTTGAAGACTTAGGTTATTATCCTGCCCTACTCAGAAGTCTCTGTGGAACCACAGTTTTCCTGAGTCTTGGTTTCATCTGTCAAGGACAGTATTAGACTAGTTCTTAAAGATCCCGTCTAGGTCTAAGGTTTTAGAATTTTATGATTCATTGATTTCACTAGACATTCAAGTAAATTTTGAGAAGACAGATCTGCTAATAGAAGACTGACAGAAAACTTGAATATGCTTTTCATAAAAGAAAAAGTCTAAATGACCAGCAATCCATGAAAAGGCATTCACGCTTATTAGTAATCAAGGAAGTGCAAGTTAAAACCACAGTGAGACACTATTACACATCTACCAGTTTGGCAGAAATTAAAAAGTCAGTCTAATAATATCAAATACAGTGGTAACTCATACATTCCTGGTGGGAGTATTAATTGGTATGGCCACTTTAGATAACAATTTGGAGTTATTAAGTAAAGCTGAAAAATAGATCTGTAACCTAGCAATTCTACTCCTAGATATGAACATATGAACATTAGAGAAATTAGTATGCATATCTGTGTTTCATGATATATATTCAAGAATGCTCATAGGGACATCATTTATAGTACATACACACACACACACACACACCTGTACCCAACATGAAGACAACCCAAACAGCATCAAAATGGACAGAAAAATCATGGAATACTATACAGTAATGAAAATTAATGTACTACAGTTCCACACACAAAAATATGCACGAGTTATAGAGGCACAGTAAAATGTTGCCTTCGTCCCATCACTGTGATGCAGTCTCTCCCTTCTCCTAACTCCTGCTTGGCTGCAGATACTCTGTGATCAGCCCAGAGATGCAATATTCATTAAACATCTGGGGAGCAGCACTGATGTGGACATCAAGTGTAGCCAAGAGGGCCCCAGAGTCAGTTGGCTGTTAGCTAAGAGCTCAACAATTCAAGAAAGTATTATTGCCCAGTGGGAGTCTGGACTTGAAGTGAAGGGGTTTGAAGAGCTGGAGAAAGTTTCTGGGGCCTAAGGTGACAGGAAACAGCATAACCCAAGCCCCACTCCACACCGGGCCTCATTTGGCTTCCCTGGTAGAGCCTGCCAGTCAGAGTGAATAAAGCTCCCTTCCAGGAGGGCAGCCTAGTCCTCTTTCAGTTGAATGACTCTCTGCTGCACAGGTTGCCCCTGATGCCTTCTAAGTACTCGATGACAGTGATGATGGTCGTCATGATGCTGAGCTTTTACTACTTCTCCCGCCATGTGAGTGCCTGCATGCCCTCCCTCTTCTCTTTTCTCACACTGATCAGAACCTCCTGGACTAAGACCCAAGCTCCTTAGGGGATGCTGGTTCCCTTACAAACATGGCATGGGATCCTGGTCAAGCTACAGCCTTCTCAGTATTCTGGCTTCCTTCTCAGTAATGCCAGGAAAACTGTCTTTACCTCCCTCTTCCTTTTCACTTCCCCAGGGATGCTGAAGGGAGCTTGTGGGAGTGTGGTTAAGAGGCGAGGTGGAAGGAAAGAGGGTGGGTGCTGGCACAAAAGCCTGGATAAAGTCTATTCTCCAGGCTGGGACTCAGAGCTTGTACTTCCCCTGGCTCACACACTGATCACACAGCCAGAAGAGAAAGGGAAAAAGGTTGAGAAAGATTTTGTTTGGTTAAAAGGAAAAGAGAGAAGTAACCATACACCGGACTTACTGCTTCACATTAGCTCAAGTGCCACCCAGTGGTTTTCCAGGGAAGTTCAACCTTCCTGGCCACTTCAGGACCAAATGGAGCTTGGTGGAAATGGTGACTTCACCTTGGGGTCTCAGCAGTAGCTCAAAGTAGGTCCTGGGAGGCCCAGCATGTACAGAAGGCCTCTCGGGTCTCTGCCATAACCACAGAGGTTGGGATTCCAGATCCTCACTGCAGCTGTAGGAAGGCTTTCTTGACTGAGTGAATCCTTTCTCGGCCTTACTTCTCTTGCCAATTAGCCATCTTTTCTCTAGTTTTTCTAAGAACCCCTCCATCTACAGCCCTGTTTTTCATCTTCCATCCAGTGGCCACCCTAAAGCACACACCTTGCTTGTGTCTGTGTCTGCAGGTGGAAAAACTGGCACGGACCCTGTTCTTATGGAAGATTGAGGTCCATGACCAGAAGGAACGTGTTTATGAGATGCGACGCTGGAACGAGGCCTTGGTCACCAACATGCTGCCTGAACACGTGGCCCGCCATTTCCTGGGTTCCAAGAAGAGAGATGAGGTGAGGCATGGACCCTCATGCTGTGGTCTGGAGCCATGAGGCTGTCTATCTGCGTCTGCTCTTTCCACCACGGGCCTCTCTGGGCCAGGCCCTCTCAGGACATGTAGTCAGGGTAAAGCTGGATCTAATCAGTGACCACAAGATGAGCAAGAAAGAATTGCACAGGCCTGTTCATTTTTTTTTTTTTTTCTTTCTCATTTTTATTATGGTGAAACATATACAAGACATTCACCAACGTAACAACTTCCACAATTACAGCTCAGGGACATTGATGACATTTTTCATGTTGTGCCACCATTATTGCTATCCTTTCCAAAATATTCCACCACCATCAGCATAAACTCAATGTCCCCCAAACAAAAGCTTCCCCTTTTCCCCTCCTTGCTACCCTGGATAACCACTAATAATCTTTCGTATACCTATACATATATATATATATGGGAGCTCTGGTAGCATAGTGCCTAAGGTACTTGACTGCTAACCAGATGGCTGGCGGTTCAAACCCACGAGCCACTCCTTGGAAGGAAGGTTGGGCAATCTACTTACGTAGTGATACTGCCTCGGCAACCAAGGAGGGGGTTGCTATGAGTTGAGTCCGACTCGATGGCACATAATAACAACAACAACTATATATATATATACCCCCTGCTCAAAAGGCAAGGAAGCCACATCTTCTGACCTCCTCCAACCCCACAAGAGGAAAACAGAATCACCATCAGTAGCCCAAGGCCTATTCCTGTGAGGCCAGACATGCTGCCTCCCTCCAGCCCTTTCACCAGCACTGACAACCAACTGTTCCTCCTGCAGCACTCACCACCTTTCCGCTGGGTTCAATAATTCGCTGCAGTGGCCGTACAGAAAACTCACGGATTATGGGGTTTATTAGGGAAGTACCAGGTTACAATTCAAGTTCAGGAAAAACGCTGAGTCTCACTCAGCCTGCCATCTCTCAGCCAACAGTCTCCCACTATCTCTCTCAGCAATGTGTGTCTCTTGCATCTCTTTCCTAACAGCGCGTGTCTCTAAGGAGCGCGTGTCTCTCAGAAGTACATGTCTCTCAGCAGCACATCCTTCTCAGACAGCAGTCAGAGAGAGATTTCTGCCTCTAGGAGGCCTCCTTTTGAGCCCAGCAGAGCGGCCAAACCAACCAATCATAACATCAGAATTCTAAGCACCTGAGAGAGAGTGCAAACCTCCTAGGACATTGCTTTGTGCCACTCCCAACAGAAATACCCCTGGTGGACAACTTTAATGATCAGGAGCCACTCAGTTGCTTAGGGCAAATTCTACCATGGAGTTCACAAAGACTTATGGCTAGAAAAGCCATACCAGGTAATTTACTACACCACACCCCTGTAACCAACAAAGAAAGTTCCCTTCCATGGATAAACCTTTCCTTGACTTTTTACAATAGTGGACTAATATTTGTCCTTCTGTGATTGACTTATTTCACTCAGCATATAATGCCCTCCAAGTTCATCCACATTATGTGGTGTTTTGCAGATTCTACATTATTCTTTAGGGTCACATGGTATTGTATGTATTTACCAGTTTGGTTATCCATTCATCTGTTGATGAGATAGGCACTTAGGTTGTTTGCATCTCTTTGCTATTGTGAATCGTGCTATGATGAACATGGGTGTGTGTATATCTATTCATGTCCTGACTCTCACTTCTTTTGGATATATACCTAGTAATGCGATTGCTGGATCAAACAGTATTTCTATTTCCAACTTCTTAAGGAATTACCATACTGAATTCCACAGTGGTTGTATCATTTTATGGTTTCACCAGCAGTGTATGAGTCCCAATTTCTCCATATCCTTGCTAACATTTATTTTCTGTTTTCTTGAACTTTGCTATCAGTGCTGAGGTCAGATGGTATCTCATTTTGATTTGCATCTCTCTAATGGCACAAGCTTGTCCTTACAGACATCATGTTTATATGGTCCATATCTCTGTGAGGCTGCACTGCAGAAGATAAGGCCTTGGCTACATCCCACCTTTCTGTCAACTGCCATTTTCCCAAAACAGAATTACTCTTATGCCTCATTTCCCAGCTTCACTGTACCTTCTTCCTTATAGCTAGGGCTGTTAAAGAGACTACAGAAGCTTTTTTTTTTTTTAACTATTCAAAGTTGTGATTAGCTGTTTCTCATTATTTTAAGTTAGGGTAGTCTGGGAGATGCATGTGTCCCAGGAGCTGAGTTCACATATCACGTGTTCTGAGGAAGAAAGTTTCATTTCTCATGGACATTATCCAACCAACGAACCAATGGTTGAGCACTCTGACTCTGCCTCTTTTTAGGAGCTGTACAGCCAGTCTTATGATGAGATTGGAGTCATGTTTGCCTCCCTGCCCAACTTTGCTGACTTCTACACAGAGGAGAGCATCAATAACGGTGGCATTGAATGTCTGCGCTTCCTCAATGAGATCATCTCAGACTTCGACTCTGTGAGCACCCATCCCTCCCTCTCCCCTGCCATAAACTAGCTCACTCCAGACTGCACATCCCAGGAGGGGCTGCGGGAGTCAAAGGGAAGTTAGAGCTACTCTAGACTGGCTACATTTTTCCAGATAAGTCCCTCCTGGTAATGTATGGACTTCAAAGTCTTCTAGAAATGCTGGGATCTGAGGGTGAGGTGGGCCCAGGGGATCACCTACAAGTTCACAGGGTAAGGACTGGCCAACACAAAATCCTTCTGACTCCTCCTACCCTCAAATTCAGATTTAGTAAACATTTATTGGGTAACTTGTATACCAGGGAAAGTGCTTTCACATACATGCTCAACCACACTAAATTGACAGTTTATCTCAATGTTAAGGTTGTGGGAACTGAGTCTCAGAGAATTAAATTTTCCCAGTATCACAAGGCAGATAAGTGGCAGAATAAATAAACCTTTACTAGGAAAGCATCTCTCGGATGTTTTGTGGGGTGCATGTAAACAGGCAAATGTCATGTAGTTGGGGCATGCATCTTAACTATGTTGACAACTCTCTTCCATAACCCTGGACTCAGCTCCTGGACAATCCCAAATTCCGGATCATCACCAAGATCAAAACCATTGGCAGTACCTACATGGCAGCTTCAGGAGTCACCCCAGATGTCAACACCAACGGTGTGAATAGTTCCAACAAGGTAACTAAAAACACTCCAGTGGCTCGAGAGAAGAGATAGGGCTGTCCCAAACCAGAGATGGGCAGCCTATATCCAGCAGATGGGAAATGAGATGTTAAGTAAGTAGCTAACATTAAGTACTGTTGTGCACAGTGGCCATAGACACACCAGCACTATGCAATGCAAATCTAAAATAGCATTTACTGAGGACAGTTTTATGAGTAGAACCCACACAGTCCCACCATTATTCCAGTGTCAGCCAGAGGTATAAGATGGTTTGTGAGCAATGCAGTCATCGTTGCAAGAGGACTCCACACCCTTCATGCTATGCATGTTCACAGGAACTGGGAACTGTCATGCAATTTTGTAATGATGACAGCTTCCAGTGCTTTTGTTAGAAAAGGGGAGCCTTCAGAATCACTGGCTGAAAGTAACCTATTCCTTTTGTTAAGCTAGCTCAAATCTGTTGAGCCAAATGTCTATAGCTGTGAAGAGGCAAAATGAGCTGTGGGGCCTCCATGGCTTCCTATGTTCCAAGTAAAACGTATTCTTCAAACATCATTCTCTTGTTTTACCTTTACAACTGTCCTATGACTACCTTCTCTATGTTACGTGTAAGGTGAAAGAAACATGTCTTGGGCAGACCATCACCCTCAAGTTGCTTATAATCTTGTTGAAGAAATCAAGACCAGGACAGTTATACAAAATTTAAAGGCAAGGTGGTGCTAAGATATGACTTGTGATCAGATATATGACAGATGGGAAGCAGCTGAGCTGGGTAGGATTTTTATTCCCTATGAGCACTGTCCAGTCTTTGTCCTAGAACTACTAGTGGCACCTGGGGGAACTTACTTACAACAGTGACAAGTCAGAGTAAGTGGATGAGGTTGCTGTCCCCTTTGTGGACATAAGTGGAGAATGAGTCTTTACCAACCAGGTGTAGAAACTCACCTCCCAGTGGGAAGAGGGGTGCAGGCTGGGTGGTCATGGGCCTAGACTAATACTTTCATCGCTACTCTGGGCACAGGAGGAGAAGTCGGAGAAGGAACGCTGGCAGCACCTGGCTGATCTGGCTGACTTTGCACTGGCCATGAAGGACACGCTTACAAACATCAACAACCAGTCCTTCAACAACTTCATGCTGCGCATAGGTAAAGCTCTACACTCACCTGCCCCTTGGCACATTCCTTTCTGAGGCAGGAAGGTCTACCAAAACCAAACCAAACTGTCATTGAGTTGATTTCAACTCATAGCGACCCCTCCTTGGGTTTCCAAGGCAGTATCACTACAGAAGTAGATTCCCCCATCTTCTGAGAAGTGTGAACCGCCAGCCTTCTGGTTAGCAGTCACATGCCTTAGGCACTACGTCACCAGAGCTCCTATGAAGACAGGATAGACTATTTCTGCTCTCTAGTAGGTTATAGGAGCTCTGGTAGCATAGTGGTTAATTAAGGCACTTGACTGCTAACCAGAAGGCTGGTGGTTCAAACCCACCAGCCACTCCTCAGAAGGAAGATGAGGCAATCTACTTCCATAGTGATACTGCCTCGGAAACCCAAGGAGAGGTCACTATGAGTCGGGTCAGACTCGACGGCACATAACAACAACAGTAGGTTATGCCTAAGGCATGTGACTGCTAACCAGAAGGCTGATGGTTCACACCCACCAGCCACTCCTTGGAAGGAAGATCAGGCAATCTACTTCCACAGTGATACCACGTCGGAAACCCAAGGAGGGGTTGCTATGAGTCGGATCCCACTTGACGAGAGTGTGTTGGGTTTGTTTGTGTTAGTAGCTTATAGTTTCGAAACAAGCTGAATGTGGAATATGGCATGCTGCATAATCAGGAGCTTGTAGGGATCAGGTGATGAGTGCTATAGAAGGAGTTGGTGACTTTTGAGGCAGTGGCGATGGCAGGGTCTGAATTTTCTGCCTCTACTCCAGGCATGAACAAAGGAGGGGTACTGGCTGGGGTCATTGGAGCCCGTAAACCACACTATGACATCTGGGGCAATACAGTCAACGTAGCCAGCAGAATGGAGTCCACGGGGGTCATGGGCAACATTCAGGTATGTCCATCAGCAGAGCCGAGCCAAGTACCCAGATTCAAGGATGGGAATAAAACTGGGCTGGTGCTTGTTTGCCACTGGAGCTGCCTCCTTCTTACGGGTCCAGAAAATGGTCGGCAGTGCTGAGATTAAGGGCAAGAGCGGAAAGATATGCCTCTACATAAGCTAGCCTTGGTAAAGACACAAAATACTTCAAGCCTGTTTGCAAAATTTAAAGTTTTGAGTAAGAATATCCTGCTTCTTGGGATGAACTTCCTGACATCCTGTGGCTCCAGCAGGTCCCTCTGAAGTAATCCTGCACCTGTACCAGTTGGAACTGGTAGAAGTGCTCCATAAATGGGCAGGGGACACAAGGGAGTAAAAGTTCCAAACAGGAGTGCTACCAGAGAAGCAACCTTTGGGTGTCCTCTGAGGAGACAGAGGGACTATCTGGAGAGTAGAGGGTTCCAGTTAACTTGCTCTGTGATCCAATCTTCACCATCTGCTGGAGTAGCAGGTGCTTAGCCTTGAGAGATTTAGATAAGGGCACTAAGATTCAGTGTAGATTGGGGTCTGTGGATCACGTACGTTTTAGTACCACCTGAGTCAGTTCTCAGCCCCAACCAAGGCCCTATATTCATCCTGAGTCTTAGCTCACTCTAACCCCACACTCACTTTGTTCTCCCTTTAGGTGGTGGAAGAAACACAAGCTATCCTTCGAGAATATGGCTTCCGCTTCGTGAGGCGAGGTCCTATCTTTGTGAAGGGAAAAGGGGAGCTGCTGACCTATTTCCTAAAGGGACGTGACAAGCCAGCTGCCTTCCCTAATGGTTCCTTTGTCACATTGCCCCACCAGGTGGTAGACAACTCCTGAGTGGCTCCAAACCCACAACAGTCCAAACGGGGAGGGAAGATTTATTTTCTGGAATCAGAAAAGTCTTGGGAAAGGTCAAATGACCAAGTTCCAACATTCCGAAATTGTTAAGTACACACTTACATAGACTTTAGGTTTAAAAATCTCAAGCCTTCATTTGTTTGTGGACACATGAGCTCCAAGGGTGGCCATACTATTCCAAGTGTGCCTGCAGCTTCTCCCAGAGAGTAGGTGTAGTACAGTCCTCCCAGAGCCCGTTCCAACCAGCACCTTTCCCCCAGAGAGGCCACGGCCACTGTGAGCAGGCAAGCGGCAGAGTTGGAATGAAGCTGCCTTTGCCGCTGGGCTGGGAGCACAGGTAGAGAAGCTCTGGTGACGAGGGCCAAGGGGTAGCACAGTTGTGGCTGGCAAGTGTTCTGCTCCCGACTGTAACTCAAAAACAATGCTTTCATTCTGAGAAGAGCTCAAGCTGGAGACCTGTCTCCACACGGTCTGAATTAGGCTAAATGGCCCTAGTCCTGATGTTCCTGATAATCTTGAAAGGTTCTTCTGGAACCCCTGTCACCTTAGTTATGAGAACAGAAAGTGCAATATTTCCTTTACCGGGAGGGATTTATTTCTGAAAGAAAAAGATATATACAGATCTTCTACATTTATATTTTTACCTTTCTGTTAAAAAACACTTTCCAATATTGCCTTGCCTTTTGAGCTCTTGCTACAGTCGCCTTTGCTACTGCTTTAAAGAGAATTTACAGGTATTGATTAAAAAAACAAAAAGACTGTTTTATTAAATGCTTTATTCAACTTGAATGGGGTCATTGTGAAAATTGTGTGAATACCTCTCATCTGAGAAGTCCTAAGTCACGCCACCGGTCCACACCTCATGCCTGGACGGCAAGAGCTTGATCTAGGACATCTCTCTTATTCTTAAGCTGCTGCTTTTAACAATGATCCAATTTGGCTTTACCATCCCCCTGGGCTCTTCCTAATGTTAGCTAGAGCTCCTTCCTGTGAAGTTTACATGTTATACTTCATGTCCCACAGGTAACCATTTTAGAGTGAGGCCTGAATGCAGCTCTAAACCTGGGGCGATAATGTAATGATAGCTCCTGTTCCGAATGGACAACAGGGATAAGACCTGAAATGGCCAGCCAGAAACAGGTTTTCATGACTGTGAACTGGCCTTGCACTTACGCACAAAGCTAGGAATAAAAACACCAGCTGATCCAAGGCCCCCGGTTATGGGGGAAATGGTACACTATATGGCCAAGGAGAAGGGAAGAAAATTGCACAGCCATGGCCCAGAATTTGCATGAGAGGGAAGAGAAGGAGGAAGGAGAAGGGTCTGCTTCCCTTTGAAACAATGAGTTTATGGGCAGATTTCTAAGCTAGCTTACCACAGCTGACTTAATACGTTCAGCTCTCTACTAAAATGTTTTGGGAAACAAAATGATATAGAACGTTGGTTGTTTTATGCACAATATTTCTCCATCATATTCTTTATAAAGCTACAGCCTAAAATACATTGCTCCAAACCAAGGATTAAACCCACTTTCCTTATCTACAGAATTCACCTCATACCATGAACCTGGAGTAATCTAAGAACTTCCTTTTCAGAAGTGTCACAAAAGCAGGTTCCATGAAAGCAAGAAATACTGTTTAGTTGAAGGATATGCCTTCCCTCTTGCATAAAATGCCCTCTACAGCCCCACAAACAATTTAGATTTTCAGCAAAAATGTATAATCAATTAACACCTCAAAACAATGGGTGGTTTTGAGTATTTTTAAGTGATCAGACAGTTAGCAAATTATCAAAAACCCAATGTCCACAGACTCACACCTAGCCTTTATCATCCTGATAAAGACAAAGGTGTCTGTTTTCATTGCCAAGGACAGTCCCCAACAAGTCTGAGCTGTTCAAGAGTTTCCAGTTCCTGGACCCTTGCATGGAACTGTGTATAGTACTATTGTACTCATTTCTGATATGTTTGTTCTCAATGAAAATTACATTTCAGGAGAGTAGGCTCATATCCAATTTTTCTCCTCTTGAAAACGAAGTGAACACTTTATGTAGTGATGTTGTACGAAACATATTTTCATGGTAGACTCGCTGTTCCTCCCATGAAGTAGCTAATGCATCCATTCCTAAAGAAGAAAAGTTTCAATCATATCCAGTGTAACTGGGGAATAAGAACCTGGATCACTAAGACAGGGGACTTAAAAAAGACAGGGAAATCAAAAACTTACAGTGTGCAACTTGTGGCAGCTTCAAGATTTCTTCCTCCCAAAAACATTTTGTACAATTTTTCATTATTGCCATGTCACAGCACTGTGCTACATTTAACCAAAACAGGTTCACAACAAATGTCTCCTAGCCAGCTCTGAAGCTCTAGGGAGCTAAGTGTACACTAACTTCTCCCACATCGCTGGCTCCACTCATCATAAATCACCCTGTGACTGGGCCTTATTACTTAGTTGTCTTTCTTCAAGAGGGGTCTCCAATGAAGAGTAAATCTTAAGCTGAAAGAACCCTGCCAGAGTTGAGTGAGACAAAGGAATGGGGAAAACTAGGACAGTTATGTTTACTATTTACAAATAAGAGGAAAAAATGGTAGAAACAAAGAAAAAACGCTCTATCTTAGTGAGTACAGTAACAGTAATCAGGAAATACCTCAAAGAAGTTCATCTGATGGACTCTACCTATTTCATCCCGTTTCAATCACCCTGAATGAACTAATGGACACTTTAACTTCTTCATGAGGCATCCTTCCTCTTACCTTGACAGGTAACAGTGACATCAGTTGGTAGAGTTATTGTGAGGTCTTTATACAACAGTCTAGCACAAAATGGGAAAGACTGGCCGCCTGGCTCCACTTTGTAAGTAAATGACAGCAGGTTGCACAGCGCATTTCTCTGCAAGGGCCCAGCCAGAAAGGCTGCAAAGTCACTCTAATGGAGGAGAGGGGTTCAAAACAAACACAGACAACATGAGCATTACAGTTCCCAAGGCAATGGTTGTGACACTTCAAAACATGTCTACTCAAAATAGAGTAGATAACACATCTACCCATTAATTAAATCCCACAGCATAAATGAGGGACAGAGAAAGGCCTGAAAAAGGGACTAATGACAGATTTACAATATAACAACTAAGAATGAGTGGCAGCCTACAAAGGGCTTCACAACGCCACTACTATGTAAATGGGCAGGGAGAGGGAGGAGGCCATTTCTGTGAAGAATTTCATGAACATCACACATAGGACTAAGATCCTTCATGTGTGCATTCACATGTCAAGTTAAGTTTAATCTGACTAAAAATGGGGAGCTTCAAAATAATTCCAAATGCATGGGTTGAGGAAATGCTAAGCTAATGAGTCACGTATTCCTACTGTCATTAATTTCCTGTCTACTTTTTTCACACCAACTGTGACTCCAGTTTGGCAACCCTAAGAAGGTGAACCAGAGTTTAGAAGACTAATAGTATTTCTCTGTGGTATTTAAAAAACCGTGATCTCTTTCTACTTTGCATCTATTCCCAAGGTCCAATAAGGCACTTGGCACATAGTAGATATTCAATAAATCCTTGGTGAATCAAAAGTACAGCACAATATTGGGCCACAGTAAGATGGACTGATAGAATGGGAGAAAAACATGGAGCCTCAAATTCCTAAAATATGTTAAGAAAACCTAGACCTACCGGACTGGTTGAGAACGGGTCTCCCCAAGACTACTGCCCTGAGATACTCTTCAAACCTTGAATCAAAATTAACTTGAGGCCACTTTGTACCTAAACAGCAAATTGGCTCAAAAATAATGACTATCACCAGCAAGTACTGTGCTCCTTTAAAAACTGGTAGCATAGTGCCTAAGGCACTTGACTGCTAACCAGAAGGCTGGCGGTTCAAACCCACCAGCCACTCCTCGGAAGGAAGGTTGGGCAATCCTACTTCTGTAGTGATAACTGCCTCGGAACCCAAGGAGGGGTCGCTAAGAGTCGGGGCCGACTCGATGGCAAATAACAACAACATATGAGACCAAATAATCAACAGTTACTTCAAAACAAAAGATGAAAATGTAAGGGACCAAGCAAACTAGATGAATGGAAACTGAACAACCAGAACAGAAATGAGATTTCATGCACTGTGAAGAAAGTAACCAATGTCACTGAATAGCTTGTGTACAAACTATTGAAAAGGAACCTAAACTGCTGTGTAAACCATCGAGACAAAAGTGTTGTAAATGTACTCCAATACTGCATGAGAAGAAAGGGTAAGGCCACAAGATAAGGACCACTATTCGGTAGTAGATAATTTCTTAACCAGTACCCATGCTTCAACATCAATTCCAGAGTTTCAAAAGGGTAAGAAAAGAGGGTGGAAAGAAATAAGAATTAGGAGAATAATGGTCAAACCTCTGGCTCAGAGTTCTGAAATACAAAAGTTGTCCCTTGTTTCCTTTTAAGCATATCCTGGGCCCATAAGATGATCTATGTAAAATTCCCGACAGATACCTGAAGTCGATCCGCCTGGTACTTTCTCCCAGTGTAAGCATTTAAGTACTCGCAGAGACTGAACAGGAAGCACTGAATATCAGTCTGTAAGTATTTTGCAGCTATCTCTTCTAGAGGAATGAAGACTGGAACTGAATGGTGATGTATCCGAAGTGGTTTCTGTATGACAAGGTCCACAAAATAGGAATCCAGTAAGTTGCCCTCAAAAGAAGTGTGAATGCCGACACAGACTCCTTGGCTGGTCAGTTTACCACTGAGCCCTGGGACAAACAAGATGATTCCTCTCAACAGATGACAGACAATGGCCATATTTTACTCATCCCTGCATCCCCAACAGCTCCCACAGTGCCCAGTATATGCACCACATGCTCATGTCTGCTGAATCAAAGAATATCATATGCTCACTCTTCCCGTTGACTCTGGTCCATTGTATGAGCTTAAGTTGTCAAAACCACAGAACAGTAGAAAAGAGAAACATAGTGACCCCCAAATACCAAATTATTGATATTTGAAGTTTTAAATTTACCTATTGCTTTTTTTCTTTTTCTCCAAGTGTCAAATAATCTATGATTACCCTCTGTTCTTCCCACAGTCCTCTTTGTGACAAAGATAGGAGAATAAAATCTGATCTTAATTGTAAAACAGAGACTAAGGGGTTTAAATTGTTTAATGGCATAAAGCCAGCCAGCAGTAGAAGAAGTTCTAGTATAGGCGCTGGCGCAGGATGAATGGCTTAAATCAATGGTTTAAGTCAGCCACCAACCAATCTTCTGCTATGCAGAGGTCAATTCTGAATGTAAAAATATGCCTACAAATAGCACACCAACTTTGTGAATGTGTGCTGGGGGGGAAAAGGGACAAAATAATGCTCACGAAATGAGTCCAAGATAAATAGTACATCCAGCAGATTGATGAGAGAGATACTCAGTTTGCATTCGATCAGGAAAAATAAATACCTGTAAACCGATATGCCTGGAGAATGGCTTTCACACTTTCCTGTTTTGCCTCTAAATCTTTCTGCTCACTTGTCTCCAATGTTTGGTCAGGTACTGCACTGGCAGCAGATGCTTCAACCTGCAAGACAGGCAGCAAATCACACTGGGGACAAGGGAAGATAACACAAAGTCCCTGCCTTCACCTAACTGCAGAAAAGCTAAATACTATTATGTAATTGCATCACGAAATGGTCCAAGTGGCCAGCCTGATAATGTTATGAATTCACAGCAGAGAAAGAACTGTGTGAGTCCCAGTGCAAAGAATCAAGTAGAAACTGTGCTTGCCTGAAGAACCATTAAGATTTTGGTGGGGATGCAAAGGAGGAAGAAAGGGGTGTGAGTAAAGTCTAGGGTGTACACAGTTAAGCCAAACAGATGGTTTGGGAAGAGGCAAGGCTGGAACAGTTGGTTTGGGTCAGACAATGCAAGGTATGAGGTGCCAGGATGGGAAATAGTGACTTTAAGACTTAAAACTTCCAACTATGACACAGATGACAGCATCAGACTAACCCCCCACCCCACCTCACCCCTGAGAACACCTATACCAGATGGCTAAAATACAAAAACAAATACACAAGCAATCAATCAAATAGAAAATGGTTAGACGGTATCAGAGAGAACCAAACATCAGGATGGAAGATTTAAGATAAATGCTCTGAAGTTAGTTGGACTCTCCTACCAGCTTTCCTCCTCAGGGTATTTGCTGAATTGCTTATAAGGCAGATGGCCTAATAGAAAGCTGCAAGCTAGCCTTTGCAGTAGTCTCAGTGTATCAGGGAGACAAAAACTGGAGACCAAGGTTACCAAAGCAGCTTTTCTTTGGGCCATTATTCCATAGAAAAGGGTTCCTAGCTTTCCACATGCTGTTTGCCCTCCCAGCACTGGCCAATTTTAAACTGCCTATGTGTGACTGGGTATTGAGAAACCAAGCAAAAAGAGGAGAGTCAAGATAAAAAGCTAAACAGAGATGTTAGCAATCTCACCATCCTGGGAAAGAAAAATGAAGTTCAGGGCCTGCAAAGGAAGAATGGTCTGATAATATTCGTACAACCATTCTCCCCCAGACTTTCAAGTAAGTCCTGACTAGCAGGCTATTGCAGTAAGCCTGAGCAATAATCAATAAATACTGACTACAGATGTGGATAACACTTGAGCTATGACAGTGATGTAGGGGAAGAAGCAAAAAGGCAGTCTAAAGGAGAAACTGCCAGGTCTTGCTGACAGGACCTAGGCCAGAAAGAAGGCTGAAAAGAGGGAAGGGTTTTCACCCTTGGAGGTTTCAAGTCTGGGTGATAGAAAAGATGGCATTCATGACAAAAGGACCAATGATTCATGTCAGGCTGAGATTGAGGTAACAAGCTTAGATGTCCAAATGGGCAGGTTAAGATACTATTATGAAGAACTCACCTATAAAAAACAAAACAAAACAAAAAAAACACCTCACCTAGCCCATCAATAATGCCTGACAATTGTCAGCTAATAATAGTATTCACTATACTCACTATACAGCGTTGATCATTTGAAGGATCAAGGACGGCAATCCATCCAGTAAGGTCAGAGGCAAAGATGGCACCTTGAGGACTAAGGTGTGCCTAACCCAAGCCAAGGTCTTTTCAATCACCTAATGTACATGCCAAAGCTGGACAATGAATAAGGAAGACTGAAGAAGAATCGATACCTCTGCATTATGATGTTGGCTAAGAATAAATATACTATGGACTGCCAGAAGAACAATTAAATCTTTAGAAGAAAAACAAATACTTTAGAAGAAGTACAGCACATGTTCCTTAGAAGTATTTCATATTAGTACTTTGGTCATGTTGTCAGAAGAGACCAATCCCTGCTGAAGTACATCATGCTTGTTAAAGTAGAGAGTCAATGAAAAGGGGGAAGACCCTCAACAAGACAGACTGACACAGTGGCTGCAACAACGGGCTCAAGCATAGCAAGGATTGTGAGGATGCTGCCGGACCGAGTAGTGTTTCATTCTGCTGTGCACAGGGTTGCTATGAGTCAGAACCAAAGCGACAGCACCTGATACTACCACCAAAGATCAGAGGCAAAACATCTCACATGTTCTTCACATCCTAGGGAAGGCTGGTAACATCCCTTTTTACTCACCCTGGCTTGCCGTTGCTTCACTTCAGCCCTCAGCTTATCGCGTAGAAGTCTCAGTTTATGAATCCTGGTCTCAAGAGTATGTTCCTCTGCCTGTGCTCTCTGTAGCCCTTCAAATTGTTTATGAGATCTGTTCCTTCCAGTCTCTAGTCTTTCCAAGTAAGCTAAAACACCACCTAAGGAAAGTACAAAGGGAATTTCACAAGAAGGCAAGGATTTCAAGGACAGAGGGTGACCATTTTCAGAACTTGTGGCCAGCTAAATTGTTAAGACATTCACCACAACTTATATCCAAGGACAGCATGGGAGACTCTGAATTGTCTACCACATACTGATTACACAGTAGTATTTTATCTAGGTCTACGGTTGACCACACAACTAGCGTGGAAAAGGATGATTCAATGGTTTTATCAGAGATAGATGAAATCTCTCTTAAAAAAAAAAAAAAAAAAAAAACCTCTGTATTTTTAACTATCAGACTTTATTTAACTGAGTTTCTTATATAGATTCAGCATCTATTTTGTAGGGTTCACAGGGACTTACACATATGAAAAACTTAATTTACTTTCCTTGCTTCAGAAAGAGTCAAATAACTTGTCTCATTCACCTATCCAGTTAAGATTAGAAACAAGAACTTCCTCATGGCTGGTTTCAAATCCAGAAAAAAATAGTGTGAGGTCAAGTAGAAACAGACACACATCAGATGCAGAATTGTTTTATTTATTTTTAGCATTACTTACTAACTCCTATTCCCTCTTGTTTTCTCAGGAGCCTTAAGACCATCAGTTACTCCTTTTCTCTTCTTTATATTCAGGCATTTCCTCTCAACTGTATCTTTACAAACCTTCTCAAGTCTCAGCCATCTTCAAATACATACACAGACCCTTTATTTATTTATTTATTTTATAATTTATAAGTGATTTTATTCTCATTATCTTAACTTAAAAGGTATCTGATAATTTGATGTTTGTAAACAGCAATTCAATGTGTACATCTCTCTCTCTCTCTCTCTCTCTCTATCTCTGGTGGCGTAGTACCTAAGGCATTTGACTGCTAACCAGAAGGTTGGAGGTTCAAACCCACCAACCATTCCTTGGAAGGAAGAGTGGGCAATCTAGTTCCATAGAGATACTGCCTCGGAAACCCAAGGAGGGATCGCTATGAGTCGAATCGACTCAATGGCAGTAAGTTTGGTTTGTGTGTGTGTGTATTTTTTTTTTAATTGTAATTTGGGTGAAAGTTTACAGAGCAAATTCATTTTCTATATAGCAGTTCATACACATTTTGTTTCATGACACTGACTGCAATTCCCTACAGTCTAACAGCTCTCTTCCGACTTCCCCCCTATGCATAGTTACCTCTTCCCTGTGTCCTTTCTTCCCTATGCATTCCTGCCCTCTGAGCTATTTTCCTGTATCAATACTGGCCTTCTGTTTTCCCATGCTTGATTGTTCTAAGGAGTGTGCCTACCTGATGTAAATATTCACCCCATATGCCTATTTGGCTAGAAGCCGTGGGAGTGAGTTCAGTTCCAGACCTGAAGGGTAACTAGGGGCCATGGTCTCGGGGGTCTCACCAGGCTCTGTCAACTAGTAAACCTGGTCTTTTTTTTTTTTTTTGAGTTTTGTTCCACATTGTCCTCCCACTCTATCCAGGAACAGACCCATTCGTGCCCACACATCTCCCTCTTGTTATCATCACCTTTTTTCCTCTTTCCTTTGTGAACCAATGTAACCTGTACTTTCTCCACTTCCTTACCTCTTACTCAACCCACTTTAAGCTGACTTCTGCTCCCATAAAATTACTATAGTCAACAATGACTTCCATGTTACTAATTCCAGTTGTTGTTGTTGTTAAGTGCAGTCGAGTCATTTCCGACCCATAGCGACCCTATGCACAGCAAAACGAAACACTGCCCGATCCTGTGCCAGCCCCACAATCCCTGCTATACTGGAGCCCATCATCGCAGCCACCATATCAATCCATCTCCTTAAAGGCCTCCCCCTCTTTCGTCGATCCTCCACCCTACCAAGCATGACATCCTTCTCCAGGGAATGGTCCCTTCTTACAACATGACCAAAATAGGTGAGACGAAGTCTGGCCATTCTTGCTTCCAAGGAGCATTCTGGCTGCACTTCCTCCAGGACAGATCTGTTAGTTCTTTTAGCAGTCCATGGTACTTTCAGCATTCTTCGCCAGCACCACAACTCAAAAGCATCAACTCTTCTTCAGTCTTCCCTATTCATTGTCCAGCTCTCACATGCATACCAGGCGATTGGAAATATCATGGCTTGTGTCAGGCGCACCTTAGTCCTCAAGGAGATATCCTTGCTCCTCAGCACTTGAAACAGTTCCTTCACAGTTGACTTTCCCAATGCTACACATCATCTAATGTCCTGACTGCTGCTTCTGTTGGCAACGATTGTAGAACCAAGCAACGTGAATTCCTTGACAACCTCAATCTTCTCTCCATTTATTGTGATGCTGCTCATTGGTCCAGTTGTGAGGATTTTTGTTTTCTTTATGTTGAGATGTAATCCATACTGCAGACTGTATTCTTCAACCTTCATCAGTAGGTGCCTTAAGTCATCCTCACTTTCAGCAAGCAAAGTTGTATCGTCTGCATATCTCAGGTTGTTAATGATTCTTCTTCCAATCCTGATACCACGTTTTTCTTCATATAGTCCAGCTTCTCGGATTATTTGCTCAGCATATAGATTGAATAAGTGTGGAGAAAGAATACAACCCTGACGCACTCCCTTCTTGATTTTAAACCATGTAGTGTCCCCTTGTTCTGTTCGAACGACAGCCACCTGGTCAAGGTACAGATTCCTCATGAGTACAATCAAGTGCTCGGGAATTCCCATTCTTCTCAATGTCATCCATAATTTGTCATGATCCACACAATCAAATGCCTTTGCATAGTCAATAAAACACAAGTATACATCTTTCTGGTATTCCCTGCCTTGAGCCAAGATCCATCTGACAACAGCTATGATATCCCTTGTTCCACGTCCTCTTCTGAATCCGGCTTGAACCTCTGGAAGTTCTCTATCAATATACTGCTGCAAACGTTTCTGAATTATCTTCAGTAAGATCTTACTTGCATGTGATATTAATGATATTGTTCTATAATTTCTACATTCTGTGGGATCACCTTTCTTTGGAATGGGCACAAATAATGGATCTCTTCCAGTCAGTTGGCCAGGTAGCTGTCCTCCAAATCTCTTGGCATAACTGAGTGAGTGCCTCCAATGGGGCATCTGTTTGTTGAAATATCTCAATCAGTATGCCATCAATTCCCGGAGCCTTGTTCTTCGCCAGTTCTTTCATTGCAGCTTTGACTTCTTCCTTCATTACCATTGGTTCTAGATCATATGCCACTTCCTGAAATGGATGAAGGTCAATCAGTTCTTTTTGGTACAGTGACTCTGTGTATTCCTGCCATCTTCTCTTGATGTTTCCTGCATCATTCACTATTTTGCCCTTAGAATCTCTAAATATTGCAACTCGAGGCTTCAATTTTTTCTTCAGTTCTTTCAGTTTGAGAAATGCTGAGTGTGTTCTTCCTTTTTGGTTTTCAGACTCCAGGTCTTTGCACATTTCATTATAGTAATTGGCTTCCAGTGGACATGTTCTAAACTCCATCATATCTAACCACCCAGTAACATGATTCTACTGCTCCCTACCTTTTAAAACAGTCTCTTCCCTTAATCATATCATACTAGTCTCCTGGTGTTCCTCATTCAACAAATACTTATTAAGCATCTATTCTGCACCAAGCACTTTTCTAGGCACTGGGGACATGGTGATGAACAAGAGACAAATGGCTGCTTTTGTGAAGCTTACATTTTCTCTCTCTGACCTGTTTCAGGCTTAACCTTCTTCCATTTGGCCTCAAAAAGCGCAAATCTAAGGCCTCTTTTCTCCTAAGAAATCTTAGCAATACCTACACATTCACTATCTGTATGTGGATATATCACAAATACATATCTTTAGCTTAGATTTCTTTCCTGAGCTTTAGACTAGGTATCTACTTGCTTTCTCAATGTCTCTACTTAGAAGTCTTAGAGGAACCTGACACTCATCATGTCCAAGACTGAATTCATCATCAATCTCTTTCAAATCCTTCAGTGATTGGGACCATTATCCATCTAGTTGTACAAGCCAGATATTTATTATCATCCTTGATGCTTTCTTCTCACTCCTACCCCCAATCCATCACCAAATCTTAGTATCACTAAAATATGCCCATTTCTCTCCATCTGCACTGCTAGATGTACCTTAAGCCACCATTACCTCTTGTCCTGCTGTAACAGCTTCCTAACTGGTCTCTACACTAGACATATTTCAAAATCTAAATCTAATCATATTACCCATTACCCAGCAGGTTTAAACCCTGCAATGGCTTCCTGCTGCCTACAAGGCCGACTGGCCTCTGCCCACCACTTCTAGCCTCACCTGTATCACATTGCTCTTTCTCTCTGCACTTCTATACAGCATCCTTTCAGGCTTTCAAACCTGCTGGGTTGTTTTACACATGTGATTTACTCCACCTAGAATGCTCTTCCTAAGGCCCTTACCTTTATCTAAATTTACTTTTAGCTCATTCTTAGTACTCACTGCAAATGACATTTCCTCAGGGAAAATTTTCTTCATGTCTCCAGAACAAGGTCAAGTGCCTACTCAAGATTTCAAAGAGCTGTGTTACTTTCCTACTGAGAAAGCATTATCATCTTAACAGTATATTAATTTTTACTGTGATTATTTAATGTTTACCTCACCCACTAAACTTCAAAGAGTCAAAATCAGGGGCCTTGCATGTTTTTATTCACCTATGTACCTCTACTACTTAGAACGATGCCTGACATATAGCCAATGCTCTGTAAATATTTACTAGAAGAATGGACAACCAGGGATGATGCTCTTGGAGAGATTAAGTTCACTTGGCATAAGACTACAGGAAAGTCTATACTACTGTAATAAACACTTTTGCCCAATTTTCTTGAAAAAAGAAAATGTAATCAAATAATAAATTAGTTCTAATAATTAGCATGTACTTATTTTATTAACAAAAACTCCATTTATCCAACAACTATATATTGAAAATCTGTTATGCATCAGTGACTGTGCAGTAAGCTATTCATACTTTGGTGTGACAAACAAAGGCTCTGCCCTCATACAGTTTACAAATATCATTTAACATCCAACTGGGAAATGACTTGAAATGTGCACTAAATTAAGGTGTACCTGTGGATGCTTGGTCAAATTCTACTTTATAAACCTAAAATCCTTTCACACTTAACTATACATGTAATATTTCCCCCTTCCTAAGAAAAAAGATGAAAATAACAAATTGAGACTGCCAACTATTGTTAAGTCTATGTAAATTTTGAATTATTACAAAAAAACATGATAATCAAATTTATGCACCAACCATTAAAGTCAAAGATGAAGAAACTTAAGATATTTACCAACTTTTGCAGTCTGGAATTGACCAAAAATGTAATCAAGATGTATTAATAATTATGGGAGAATAAAAGGGCTGTGTATGCACAGGGAGACAGTTCGGGGGGCAGGAGGGCATGGGAGGGAAGGACACAGGGAAGAGGTAAACTATGGGAAGGAAGTGGGAAGGGAGCTGTTGCATTATGGGAAGTTGCAGTCAATGTCATGAGACAAAGTGTATGTGTGCTGCTATATGGAATGTGAATTTGCTCTGTAAACTTGCACCCAGACCACAATAAAAATTTCAAAAATAAATTTAAAAATAATTTAAAAAAAGATGTATTGATAATTACTGGTGAGTGGAATGTGAAAGCTGGAAACGAAGCAGCATTAGTATTTATAAAATATGGCCGTGGTGACAGAAATGACACCAGAGTTCACATGACAGAATTTTGCAAGATCAATGACTTATTCATTACAAATACCTTTTTTCAACAACATAAACAGCAACTATACAAATGGACTTCACCAGATGGAATACAAAGGAATCAAATGAACTAACTATATCTGTGGACATAGGCAATGGGAAAGCTGAAACATCATCAGTCAAAACAAGGCAAGGGGCTGACTGTGCAACAGATCATCAACTGCTCATATGCAATTCAAGCTGAAGCTGAAGAAAATTAAACTCACAGGAGCCAAAATATGATCTTGATTATATCCCACCTGAATTTAGAGACCACCTGAAGAATAGATTTAATGCCCTGAAAAACAGTGATAGAAGACCGATGAGTTGTGGGATGATATCAAGAACATCATATGAATGCAGCACTGGAAGCACTTACTCGTTTATGCCAAGAAGTCTGGAAGACAGTTAACCTGGCCAACTGACTGGAAGAGATCCGTATTTTGCCCATTCCAAAGAAAGGTGAACAGGATGTGGAAATTATTGAACAGTATCATTAATATCACACACAAATTCTGCTAAAGAGAATTAAAAAACACTTGCAGCAATATACTGACAGGGAACTTCCAGAAATTCAAGCTGGATTCAGAAGAGGGTGTTGAATGAGGGGTATCACTGCTGATGTCAGATGTTATCTTGGCTGAAAGCAATACCAGAGAAATGTTTACCCATGTTTTATTGTATTATCAAATACAAAGGTATCTGACTGTGGATCATAACAAATTATGGATAACACTGCAAAGAATGGGAATTCCTGAACACTTAACTGTGCTCATGGGGAACCTGTACATAGAACAAGAGGTTGTTGTTCAAACAGAACAAGGGGCTACTGCATGGTTTACGGTGCATCAGGGTCGCAGACTTTCACCATACTTTTTCAATCTATATGCTGAGCAAATAATCTAACAGGCCAGACTGTATGAAGAACGCAGCATCATGATGGGAGGACAACTCCCAACAACCCGTGTTATACAGACGACACAACCTTGCTTGCTGAAAGTGAAGATGATTTGAATCACTTACTGACAAAGAACAAAGACTACATTCTTCGTATGGATTACACCTCAACATATAACTGCACTAATAAGCAACATCATGATAAATGGAGAAAAGACAAGCTGTCAGGGATTTCATTTTGCTTGAATCCACAATCAATGCCCACGGAAGCACCCATCAAGAAATTAGAAGACATGCTGCACTGGGCAAATGTGTTGCAAAAGACCTCTTTTTAAAGTGTTAAGGAGCAAAAATATTACTTTGAAAACTAAGATGTGCCTAATCCAAGCCATGGCAGTTTCAACAGCCTCACAGGCATGTGAAAGCTAGACGATGAATAAGGAAGACCGAAAAAGAGTTAATTCCCTTGAATTGTGGTGTTGGTGAAGAATACTGAAAATACACAGATTGCCAGAAGAACAAACAAATCTGTCCTGGAAGAAGTACAGCTGGAATGCTCCTTAGGAGAGAAAGTAGCCAAACTTCGTGTCACCTACGGTAGTCATGTTGTCAGAAGGAACATGCTCTGTAAAGTAGAGGGTCAGCAGAAAAGGGGAAGACCCTCAACAAAATGGACTGACACAGTGGCTACAATGATGGTGTTTTGGTTACCTAGTGCCGTTCTGACAAGAATATACCACAAATGGGATGGCTTTAACAAACAGTTTATTCTCTTACAGCTTGGAGGCTTTAAGTCTGAGTTCCAAGTGCCAGGCTCTAGGGGCTGGGTGAAAGCCCCTCAACCCTGGGCTTCAGCTCTGCCTCCTGCTCCTGGCCCACTGAAGCTGGAGGCTTTTCTTCACTCAGCTGCTGGCTGCTGAGGCTGACAAACCCAAGGTTGACAAGTAACAAGGCACAGTCCCGATATTACCAAACCACACACAGGCTGCAGAACAATGACACAGCTACCTGCAGGGTTCAAGTGTGCCACTAAGTGTTCCCCAAGGATACTCCTTATATATACAGGAAGCAGACCACATCCCTAAGGCAGCTACTCAGCTGCTCATAGTAGATTCCACCATGGAGTTGATTACCAGTCTCATCATGGGGAATACTGCATCCCAGTTGCCCAGACACTCAACCAGGCCCAGCCAAGTTGACACACAAACTGAATTACCACAGATGGGCTCAAGCATAGCAACGTTTGTGAGAATGGTGCAGGACAAGGCAGCACTTCATTCTGTTGTACATAAGGTCACTATGAGTCAAAGCCAACTTGCCAACATCTAACAACAGTAAGTAGACAGTAATGCTTCCAAAGTTTCTGAGATAAACAGCTTGTCAAAACCATGCCAGCTTATTGCTTAATGTTACTACTAAAGAGAAGACAGAAAGGTCCCTATTGTGCCTGCCTGGAATGGCTATATCTCATTTTAACCAGTCAGTTCTCAAAAAAAAAAAAAAAAAAAGTTACAAAAAAGGTCAAAATCCTTCCCCATTTAAGAAATCATCTGGTTGAAACCAAAAGGACTTCAGACTGTTCATATTTGAGAGAATTCAAGTCATAAGCAGAAAACTGAAATTAGTATGGCTGAAACTAGTATGGGTAAAAGCTAAATGTTTAAATATTATTTTGAGTAGAAAATACTTAGACTTTGACTGATCTAAGCCTCTTGCTCATTGTGGTAGTTCAGTTTGTGTCAACTTGGCTGGGCCTGGTTGAGTGTCTGGGCAACTGGGATGCAGTATTCCCCATGATGAGACTGGTGAAATCAACTCCATGGTGGAATCTACTGGGAGCAGCTGAATAATTGCCTTAGGGAATGTGGTCTGCTTCCTATACATATGCAGAAGCCTTGGGGAATGGTCTCTAGTTTATGGCACTCTGAACCCTGCCTGTAGCTGTGTCATTGTATAGCAGCCTGCCATGCTCTGCCAACCTTGGGGCTTAACAATGACTTGAGTTAATGGCCTGCTGTGTAATTTGGTAATATCGGGACTGTGCCTTGTTACTTGTCAACCTTGGGCTTGGCAGCCTCAGCAGCCAGCAGCTGTCTGAGTGAAGAAAAGCCTCTAGCTTCAGCGGGCCAGGAGCTGGAGGCAGAGCTGAAGCCCCAGGCTAAGGGGCTTTCACCCAGCCCCTAAAACCTGGCACTTTGAACTTGGACCTAAAGCCTCCAAATTATAAGAATAAACTCCTGCTTGTTAAGGCCATCCCATTTGTGGTATATTCTTGTCAGGAGGCACTAGGTAACCACAGTACTCATGTAAAACTTCCACCTCACTGCTTATTATAAAATTAACACAATTAGGCTTGATTTTGGCATGCTCCTGATACATAAAGTCACCAAATTTATTTTTAGTCTTAAGTAATAATAATCTTAACCCAGATATTATTATCTAACCTCTCAGCTTAAGTTATATGAATATAGCTAATTCTCAGTATCCATAACAATGACCCAGAGGAAAGGAGGATCATCAAATTCACTGACTCTCTTGGCAATTTTTTTTTTTTAAACTATAGAACTATTTCTAAAATTAGATTTCTTGCAGGTTTTCCCAAAGTCCTAATGCATAACTCTTTGGATTTAGACATCAGGCTTAAAAAGCAATTTGATGTTCTGAAAAGAATTAGTGACACAGGACTATAAAGGTATACACTAATGGGAACTGTCCAAATATTACCGGGTATTAGAAAGAGGAAACAACTTAATCTGGACAGAAATTCAAAAGCAAAATTCAGTTCCCCAAAGACTAAATTAGAACCAGTATCATTATAATAAATGTCAGAGTTCCACTGTGCTCACCAATAAAACACTTACTAAACATCTCCTCGGAAGGAAGGTTGGGCAATCCTACTTCCGTAGTGATACTGCCTCGGAAACCCAAGGAGGGGTCGCTATGAGTCAGGGCTGACTCGATGGCACATAACAACAACAACAAACATCTCCTACATATTAGACACTTGAGCTAGATGCTTCACTTGCAAACATGTAAAAATTATTTACTCAGTATTTCCTATATATTAGGCACATGCTAAATGCTTTACTTGACAAGCATGTTCAAGAATTAAATACTGATCTGATTACCATAATCATCACAACCCTATTACTTACCTCCATTTTCTTTGCCTTGAAGAAATATAGGCAAAGAAAAGTTAAGTATCTTGCCTAAGGCCATATTTATAATGGCAGAGCTAGGATTCAAACTGAGGTCTAACCAAAACAGGGTTACTTCCCCACAATGCCGCTCCCTCAGAAGTAATGGCTAAACAGCCCCCCAAAAGTCCTGGGAAGAGAGGAAAGAGGTCTCATTTGCTAGAATATAAACTAGCTTTGAATATAAACCCTGAGCATATTATGAAAAAAACCTACCAGCTTAAAAAGGGGTACGGGCCTAGAAATATTTCAAGTCTTGTCCAATGATTTTGGCTGCTGGCCCACTTAGGTCTTCACTGTTACTTCCTTTTGCCATTCTATTCCCAAACAGGGCAGGTCACAGATCAGTTACAGGAGGAAAGGGTGCTCTGAGCTTGGGGGTCTCTGTGCAAAAGCTTATAAGGGGGAAACAGTGGGCACTTTGAATACCTCCTCTGGACTCACCATCTTGATGTGAAGTACTGTCTGGCTCCATCATCTCCTCAGATTTCTAAGAGTCTCCCTATGAAGCTGCCAAGGCAAGTGGTAACAGGGACCTAGATTTCCTTGCTAGGGAGGAAAAGAAAAAACAAGGGTTAAATTTTTTCCACTAAATGCATGGTTAATTGCCTTCATGAACAGCTGCCTCCTTTCATGAGACCAAAAGAAGTGGATGGTGCCTGGCTACCATTACTGATCATTTTGATCACAGATTCTACAGAAGAATCTTGATCAAAAGGAAAAAGTGGAATAGAATTTCATATTCTCATGGAATCTAGACTTTCTGGCATCATGGAGGCTGTATTAACCCCTGAAATTATTATCCTGAGATAATCTTTAAACCAAAAATATCCCCTAAAGTCTTCTTTAAACCAAACAAGAGTTTAACTTAATTAATAAGGAATGTCTGCCTTGAGAATTGTGCTCTTTTAATGAACTATGTGTACAGGATCAAAGTGACATCAGCAACTTGAAAGGTGAGATAGGATGCATAGGGGGCAGTGAGATTATGTTAATAGAAGAGGAACAATTCGGAAAAGGGATGAAAATGGTTACACAATATGGAAGAATGTAATATATGTCACTGAATTGTATATGTAGAAATTGTTGAATTGATCTCTGTTCTGCCGTATATATTTTCAACAGCAAAAATAATTTTTAAAAAACAACATCAAAATATCCTAAGAGTGTACTTCCAGTAAGATGAAGGAATAGGCAGACAAGCAACACAGACCCTCTTTAACAAAGAAAAGAAAAATCAATTGATAGAGATACAGAAGATAATCCTGGAGCCCTGAGCTTTGAAAGGAACAAATCCAGAAGTGGATTAGGCACCAACTAGTGGAAAACCCTGAATGAAAACAGCGAGTACAGAGACAGTCGGAGCTGTGGATTGTCAGCTACTCTGACGGGACTAACAGCTGAATATTTCCAAGTGGTGCTGGGACCTGAGAATTGACCTAAAGATCAGCTCTGGTCACCAAGGGCTGCAGGGACAACTATGCTGGTGGCTTTGATTAGGAAGGGAAACAGCCAAGAGGGAGACAACCTGAACTGTTGACTTTCCACTGTCCAGAGGGTGCAGCCATTTTGATTGTTTACAAGCAGCGACCATTTTGGATATTTAAAGTGACTGAGGGTGCAGCCATTTTGAATCTTTACAAGTGGCAACCATTTTCGATTTCAAAGTGATGCATTCTCATTCGGATTCTAGGGACCTAAGAATAGACTCTGTTTGCCAAGGCCGGCAGGGACATACAAGAGGATGACAACAGAAAAGGAAACAGGTGGTGAGTGTATGAGTGCTGTCAACTAGTGAATAGAGGAGCACAGTACCCCGCTTGCATAGATAACATACAAAGAAAACAAAGAAAACGAAAATTGTGGGCAAGTCACTCCAACATACAATCACCAATTAACACAAAACCTCACAATGCCTCAGAGACAACAGAGCATCACAGTCCACACAAAGAAGCAAGAGAAAGCAGGAGAAACAAGGGACCAGGATACAGACCTAAAACACATCCCTGAGGAATACACAGCATTGGAACTCTCTGATAAGGAATTCAAAAGAATTGTATTAGGTCTTCAATGTTACTTCCTTTTGCCATTCTGTTCCCAAACAGGACAGGTCACAGATCAGTTACAGGAGGAAAGGGTGCGCTGAGCTTGGGGGTCTCTGTGCAAAAACTTATAATGAGGAAACAGTGGGCCCTTTGAATACCTCCTTTGGACTCACCATCTTGATGTGAAGTATTCAACAAATTGAGAGACAGATCAAGGAAAACACAGAGAAAACTCCTAGAACAATTTCAAAAGACAATATACAAGAACAAAAATGAAAAATTAGAAATGATACAAAACCAACACACAGAAATCCAGAAGATTAATACTAAATTTTCAGAAATAGATAAGACATTGAATGGGCAAATGAACAGAACTGAATCAATGGAAGACAGAATTACTGAGATTGAAGGCAAATATCTAAACACTTCTTTGGAAAGGGATCAATAAGAAAAAAGATAAAAATAAAATGAAGAAAGCCTAAGGTTCAGGGGGGATACCATCAAAAGGAATAATCTACATGTAATCGGAATTCCAGAACAGGAAGAGACAAATAAAACCACTGAGAAAATTGTCGAAGATTTGTTAGAAGAGAATTTTCCTGGGATGATGAAAGATGAGAATATAACCATTCAGGACATCCAACGAACCCCAAACAGGAGAGAACCCAAAAGAAAAACACTAAGACACATCATCATCAAACCCATAAAAACCAAAGACAAAGAGAGAATCCTGAAAGCAGCACAGAAAAAACGAAGTTACCTACAAGGGGCAACCAATAAGACTAAGCTTGGATTTCTCCACAGAAACCATGCAGGCTAGAAGACAATGGGATGGTATATATAAAACAATGAAAGAGAAAAATTTCCAACCAAGAATTATGTACCCAGCAAAATTGTCCCTCAAATATGATGGTAATATTAGGACATTTCCAGATAAGCAGAAATTAAGGGAATTTGTTCAAACCAGACCAACCTTACAAGAGATGCTAAAGGAAGCCCTTTGGACAGAGAAGCAACAACAGCCAACAACTGACCATTAACATACATGATGATATAACCCAGAAACCAACCCAGCTACGAAAGAATCCAAAGTAAATAAGCCTACAAGATTGTAAACAGGGAACCAGAGACATCAATTGACAAATGAGGTCAACTCTGGTAGCATATTGGCTAAGACACTTGACTGCTAACCAGAGGGCTGGCGGTTCAAACCCACCAGCCACTCCTCGGAAGGAAGATGGGGCAATCTACTTCCACAGTGATACTGCTTCGGAAACCCAAGGAAGGGTCGCTATGAATTGGGTTCCACTCGACAGCACATAACAACAACGAAATAAACCAAAAAGAGGGCAAAAACTGTGTCATGTGTTGTTAAAGAACTTCTGGATGATAGGGATGTCAAGACAACTACAAGATTGAATGGACTGTTCTAAACTTGGGAAGAAAACTATGTATCACAGGGTAACCTCAAAGAAAAATGATAAACCTTCACATCAAAAAAGAGGACCAGCATAAATACTCAGCAAATACTAAAACAAAAGCAATGAAAAAAGTGATAACACAATTCATAAACAAAACAAGCTCAGCACAGAAAATTATATGGAACAAAGAAATCAACACCACGAAAAAGCACGTAACAAAAATGACAGCAACAAATTCATATTTGCCAATAATTAAATATCTGGCAAAGGACTTATCTCTAAAATTTATAGTGTAAGAGTGGATGACCAAACTATGGTACATAGACATAATGGAACGCTATGCAGCACTAAAGAATGAATAATGTAGAGTCTAACACCGCATAATATGGATGAACTTGGAGAACACTGTGCTGAGCAACATAATCAGTCACAAAAGGACAAATACAGTATTAGTTCGTTGTTGTGAAGGGTCAAGGAAAGGTTTATATACGGAGGCAAACTTTCTTTGTGGTTGCCAGGGGTGGCAGGGAAGGGGAGGGAACGCTGAAAAAAAAAAAAAAATGCATTGACCCATTTAAAAAAAAAAAAAAAAAGGGTAATATCCATTCACATTGAGACAAATCCAGGCAGCTGGGCACGCCCCGTTGGTCCCCTGGGTGCCCATGCCATAAGTCCCATTCCGCGACCCACCCAGCCCTTCCCCCTGGTGCGAGTCCGCTACGTCCATGTCTACTTCTCGTTCTCCCTGAGCACTCCTGAGGGCAGGCCCCTCTGCTTAGCCCTCCACCCTAGTCACGGTCTCGTCTATCACTGGATCTTACTTTTCTTACTTCTTGCCTTGCTCAGCCAGTCCAGGGATGTAAGTTCCCGCCTTCCCCATCTTCAAAACTAGCCCAATAGGCCCCAGAGTCCTTTGCGTTTCCACTGTACAAAAACATGGCGGCCCTGGGGGCTCCTCCCCGATCCCAGAATGCACCGGGGAGTAGGCTCAGCCTTTCTGTTGGTCAGGAAGATGGCAGCCTCTAGCGCAGAGCCTCAATTCCTGGTGCAGTACTTGGTGCTACGAAAAGATTTATCACAGGCTCCGTTCTCATGGCCAGCAGGCGCCTTGGTAGCGCAGGCTTGTCACGCAGCCACCGCGGCATTACACCTTCACCGCGACCACCCGCACACAGCAGCTTACCTTCGGGAGCTGGGGCGCATGCGTAAAGTAGTTCTCGAGGTGAGACACACCCCTGCGGAGAGGGAGGGACTCAGACGCCTCCAAGATGGGAAGTGGGTGTAGTCTTGGGTTCTGGGGCCTACCTTCGTGGAATGGGTGTGGCTATTAGGTCTTGGAGAGGATTCCGAGGCCCCAGCTGCTTACTGCCCAGGGATCCATCTCTTAGCTGGGCAGGGTGAGGTTGTGTGAAGAGCAGACATGGGTCCGTTATTAATACGTCTCTGCACCTCTGCGGTCTCATTGGGAACTAGTGACTCCAGCGTCTTTATAGTAGATGTTTGTGTGGGCGGAGGCTGTTGGAATATGACCCCGCCTTGGCAGCTACTTGTGCACTGGTGAGCGTTTCCAAGCCATGCCAAAAAATACTTCCCGCTCGCAAAACCGACCCTGAAGGGTTAAGTATTTAAGGTTCCTTATTGCCGTGGGAGCAGTGCAGGGCGAAATGAAGCATTTACCTGGCTATTCATGCCAAATTGTTTGAAAATAAATGTTAAAAACCCCAATGTAGCATCAGAAATACCAGACACCAGGGTATATGTAAATCGGCATACCTTTTTTTAAATAGCGATAAGGTTTTTGCTGAATACCTGGGTGGCAAATGGTAACGCTCCCTCAGCTGGTAATGACAATGTTGGAAGTTGGAGGCCACACAGAGCCACCTGGGAAGAAAGGCCTGTCAGTGTGCTTCTGAAAAATCAGACATTGATAATAGTATGGGATACAGTTATATGCTGACACTCATGGGGTCACCGTGAATCAGAATTTTACTTTAGGGCATCTGATACCGGGAGAGCAAGGGCTTGGACTCTGCCACATCCAAAGACCTCAGTCCAACCAATTGTACTACCCTGCTGCCTGGTGTTGAAGAAGAAGGAAGGGGAAGCCAGTGGCTTCACTAGGGTTAGTGTCATCCAATGCTGTAACATAATATCAGCCCCTCCATGGACCCCCTCTGTACCAGACCGTACAGAATCCTTGTTGTTGTTGTTGTTGTTTGCCGTCGAGTCGGCCCTGACTCATAGTGACCCCTCCTTGGGTTTCCGAGGCAGTATCACTACGGAAGTAGGATTGCCCAACCTTCCTTCCGAGGAGTGACAGAATCCTTAGTAATGTTTATTATCAATTTTGTAATAGAATGAATAGAATAATATGTGATAAACGTTGTAAATTGCTTAAATGTAATATTTCTTAGATTATATGAATTGTTGTTGTTATTTGCCATCGAGTCGGCCCCGACTCCTAGCGACCCCTCCTTGGGTTTCCGAGGCAGTTATCACTACAGAAGTAGGATTGCCCAACCCTCCTTCCAAGGAGTGGCTGGTGGGTTTGAACCGCCAGCCTCCTGGTTAGCAGTCAAGTGCCTTGGCACTATGCTACCAGAGCTCCCAGATTATATGAATAGTAACTACAAAATTGTTTTGTAAGATCTTTTCAAATTTGAATTACATTATTAGTAACTGAATGGAAGCCTTTTTTGCTTTTTCTTTTTCCTTTAATTATTCATTCTCAAAAAAGTTATTGATACAGGTTCACAAATACTAATTGATTACTACAGTATTGTAGCTGAAATACCAGGAAATTTGACAAAATCAGCCACCACGACACTACTGGTAGCAAGGAAAGCAATAGCATGTGCTTGTAGTACAGATGAAACCACCTGATTTAAGCCTAATTATAATTGGGTAATAATGACAGGTCTGATGCATGCATTAGAAAGTTCAAAAAGTAAGTTAGCATAGTTTCAGCCTTATAGCTATATTGATGCATGTAAGCTGGGCTTATGAAAAAGGTTTTTGTTGTTATACCTAACTACAAGGATTCTTATAAAAAAATAAATTTATGCTGAACCACTGCACAAAAACTTTATTGATAGTCATTTTGGTGTCACTCCCCTCTGACAGTGTCACCAGATATAGTCTGCAGCCCCTGCACCCCCCAGTGACACCACTGGAGAAAGTGAATGTGGCTCTGGCATAAATGAATGGCTGGATTCAATGGATTCAGAGTGGTAATTCCAGCATTCTCTAATTTGATAAGACATGCTTCTAGTTATCTTTGTGCCCTGTGCCTTCATTGGTAAGAAATATATGTTACACAAAATAACTCACTAAGTATCTTTATTTTCTGAGTGATAATGGTGGCATAGTGCCTGAGGCATTTGATTGCTAACCAGAAGACTGGCGGCTCAAACCCATCAGCCACTCCTGAGAAGGATGATTGGGCAATCTACTTCCATAGAGATACCACCTCAGAATCCCAAGGAGGGGTCGCTATGAGTCGAATCGACTCAATGGCAGTGAGTTTTTTTTTTTTATTTGTTTGTTTATAATGGGATTCAGCATGGGTGACAAGAAAGGTTTCAAAAGAATGTGTGAGAATAGTTTGCTCTCCCTTAACTAAAGGAGTGAGAGCTATCACAGCAAAAGGAAAACACTTCCAGGCTTAGGTGGATAGGGCTTAGAGGGGAGTAGGGAGGCAGGGGTTAAAGTGATTTTTTAAATCCTTCCAGTAGTCAGCTCTTACAGTCAGAGCTGGCTGGAGGGTTAGGAGTAGCTGTTGTGAGCGTCAGCCATAAGAGAACTATGAAATGGGAAGAGCATAACTACTGTCAGTTTATATAACATCTCAAGAAGGAAGAGAAAAAAATTTGCATTTTATATATGGGAATCTTAATTCTCACGTCCACTCTGCCCCAAGCAGCTTACCTAAGATCCTACAGTGAGTGAATGGTGAACCAAGGAATGGCAGTGTTGCTCCTGGAGACATGCTCTACAGCCCCTTCTTTGGTAAAGCTGTCCCTCCACTTTCAGTTAAGAGGAAGCCTCCTTTATCTGGTCATTTTGACACTTCCTAAATGGACTGTTCCATCTGTGTTCTCCCCGTAGGCCCCAGATGAGAACACCCTAAAGCAGCTGGCTGAGACCTTGCAACAGAAGAACATCGACCACATGCTGTGGCTGGAACAGCCAGAGAATATCCCCACTTGCGTTGCACTCAGGCCCTACCCCAAGGAGGAAGTGAACCAGTATTTGAAAAAGTTCCGATTATTCAAATGACTTCTGTTACTGATTGCTTTGATCAGCTGAACCCAGAAACAGCATGCCACCCACCCCTAAATGTCCTACTTTCAATGTCAGCTTGCTCTTCCTTTTAAGTTATAACAGTGTGTCTGAGGGTCAAACACATGATCATATTAAAATTGTCATTAATAAGTACTTCCTCTGTTCAGGTTTATGGGTCATCGTTCAAACAGAAGATTTGGTTAGATTCCAGACAACAAATGCTGGCAAGGGTGTGGAGAGTTTGTAACCCTCACACACTGCTGGTGGGACTGTAAAATGGTACAACCACTGAGAAAATTGGTATGACATTTCCTGAAGAAGTTGGAAATAGAAATACCATATTATCCAGCAATCCCATATATCCTAGAGAAATCAGAGCTGTGACACGAACACATATATGCACCATACCCACATATATCCACCATACCATCCAAAAAGATGGAAACAACCTAAGTGCCCATCAATGGATGAATGAATAAAGGAATGTGCACGCAATGGAATACTACATACCATTAAAGAATAATGATGAATCAGTGAAACACCTCATAACGTAGATGAGCCTAGATCTGGACATTATGCTGAGTGAAATTAGGCAATCACAAAAGGACAAATACTGTATGAGACTACTATAAAAAGTTAAGAAAAAGTTTACACACAGAAAGAATCATTCTTTGAAGGTTACCAGGGATGGGAGGGGAAGAGAGGGTAAATCACTAACCAGAGGGTAGACACATACTAACTTAGTGAAGGGAAAGGCAATATGCAGTAAGTGGAAGGTCAGCACAAAATGATCAAGGCAGTGGAACACTCAACAAGAGTTAAAGAAAACAAGTGAATACTATTACATACACAATCATACAATGACGGATAATAACAATCTATGAGTGGATACATAGACACTCAAGCTGAGCTGGGGTGGAAGGCAAATGGGTCTATACCCACAAATGTGTAAAGGTTTGGCAGAGGATTGTTGTTAGGTGCCATCGAGTGGGCTCCGACTTATAGCAACCCTGTGTACAACCGAACGAAACACTGTCTGGTCCTGTGCCATCCTCACAATTTTTGCTATACATGAGCCCAATGTTGCAACCACTGTGTCAGTCCATCTTGTTGCGGGTCTTCCCCTTTTTTGCTGACACTCTACTTTACTAAGCATGATATCCTTCTTCAGTGAATACTTCCTTCTAACATGACCAAAGTAGGTGAGACGAAGTCTGGCCATTCTCACTTCCAGGGAGCCTTCCAGCTGCATTTCTTCCAGGAAAGCTTTGTTCATTCTTCTTGCAGTCCATAGTAGTTTCAGTATTCTTCGCCAACACCATAATTCAAAGGCATCAACTCTTCTGCGGTCTTCTTTATTCATTGTGCAGCTTTCACATGCATATGAAGCAATTGAAAATACCATGGCTTGGGTTAGGCACACCTTAGTCTTCAAAGTGACATCTTTGCTCTTCAACACTTAAGAGGTCTTTTGTAGCAGATTTGCCCAATGCAATACAAGTCTGATTACTGCTGCTGCTACAGGTGTTGACTATGAATGCAAGTAAAATGAAATCCCTGCAACTTCAGTCTTTTCTCCATTTATTTATCTGATACTGCTTATTGGTCCAGTTGTGAGGATTTTTTTTTTTTAATGTATGAGGTGTAATCTATACAGCAGTTTTTAATCTTCATCAGTAAGTGCTTCAAGTCATCTTCACTTTCAGCAAACAAGGTTGTGTCATCTGCATATCGCAGCTTGTTAACGATTCTTCCTCCAATCCTGATGGCACATTCTTCTTCATGTAGTCCACCTTGTCAGATTATTTGCTCAGCATGCAGATTAAGTATTGTGAAAGGATACAATCCTGATACATGCCATTCCAGATTTTAAACTATTCAGAATTCCCTGTTCTGGTCAAACAACCACCTCTTGGTCTGTGTAGAGGTTACCCATGAGCACAATTAAGTGTTCTGGAGTTCCCGTTCTTTACAATGTTATCCATTATTTGTTGTGATCCACACAGTTGAATGCTTTTGCATAGTCAATAAAACACAAGTAAACATCTTTCTGGTCGTGTTAGACTGGGTTCTCTAGAGAAACAAAAAACAGCAAAGCTTAGAGAGAGAGAGAGAAATTTATCTTAGGAAAATGGCTCACAAACGTATAGAAGCCAGCAAGTCCAAAGTCCCTGGATCAAACCTCAAGCTGGAGGCTTTTCCTGGCTCCCGCAACCACAGAGGCCGAGAAGCTCAAGGCTGGCAGGCAGTACACCAGCTATCAACTCCAACGAATGACGAATCCAAGATCTCCAGGCCGAATGGTGGACTGCTCACTCACAGACAGTTGTAGGCAGCACAACGGAATCCTGATCCACAGAAGAATGTCTCTCTTCCCAGGATGTCCCTGGATATCCTGGAAGCAGGCCACATCCCTAGGGAAACTCCCCTTCAACAGATTGGCCACTCAGAACACAGTCATCCGATCCCATCATGGGAACGGCCACACAGAACTGGGGCCCAGCTACACAGCTCCAACTATCACACTGGTATTCTTTGTTATCAGCCAAGATCTCTCTGACATCAGCAATGATATCTCTCATTCCACATCCTCTCCTGAATCCAGTTTGCAGTTTTGGAAGTTCCCTGTCAATATACTGCTATAACTTTTTAAATTATCTTCAGCAAGATTTATTTGTGTGTGATATTAATGATATTGTTTGATAATTTCCATATTCTTTTGGATCAGCTTTCTTTGAAATAGGCACAAATATGGATCACTTCCAGTTAGTTGGCCTGGTAGCTAGCTGTCTTTCAAATTACTCACATAGACAAGTAAGTGACTCCAGTGCAGCATCCTTTTGCTGAAACATCTCAATGGGTATCCTGTAAATTCTTGGAGCCTTGTTTTTGTTTTGTTTTGTTGCCAATTTCTTTAGTGCCGCTTTGACTTCCTCCTTCAATACCATTGGTTCTTGATCATATGCCACCTCCTGAAATAGTTGATCATTCAACTGATTCTTTTTGGTACAGTGACTCTGTGTATTCCTTCCATCTTCTTTTGATGTTTCCTGCATCATTCAATATTTTGCCCATAGAACCTTTTGTTATTGCAACTTGAGGCTTGAATTTTTTCTTCAGTTCTTTCAGCTTGAGAAATGCTAAATGTGTTCTTCTTTTTTGGTTTTCTAACTCCTGGTCTTTGCACATTTCATTATAATATTACTTTGTCTTCTTGAGCTGCTCTTTGAAATCTTCTGTTTGGCTTTTTTATCTTGTCATTTCTTCCATTTGCTTTAGCTACTCTCCATTCAAGGGCATGTTTCAGAGTCTCTTCTGACATCTATTTTAGTCTTTTCTTCCTTTCCTGTCTTTTTAATGACCTTTTGCTTTCTTCATGTATGATGTTCTTGATGTCATCCCACAATTTGTCTGGTTTTCAGTCATTGGTGTTCAATGCATCAAATCTATTCTTTAGATGGTCTCTAAGTTCAGGTGAGATATAATCAAGGTCATATTTTGCCTCTCGTGGACTTGTTTTAAGTTTCTTCAGCTTCAACTTGAACTTGTATATGAATAATTGAGAGTCTGTTCCACAATCTGCTCCTGGCCTTGCTTTGGCTGAAGATATTGAGCTGCTCTATTTCCTCTTGCCACAGCTGTAGTCGATCTGATTTTTGTGTATTCCATCTGGTGAGGTCCACATGTATAGCTGCCGTTTATGTTGTTGAGAAAAAGTATTTGTAATGAAGAAGTCATTGGTCTTGTGAAATTCTATCATGCGATCTCCAGTGTTATTTCTATCACCAAGGCCATATTTTCCAACTACTTGTTATTCTTCTTTGTTTCCAACTTTTGCACTCCAATCACCAGTGATAATCAATACATCTTGAATGTGTGTTTGATCAATTTCAGACTGCAGAAGATGGTAAAAATCTTCAACTTCTTCTTCTTTGGTTTTAGTGGTTGGTATATAAATTTGACTAATAGTAGTATTAACTGGTCTTCCTTGTGGGTGTGTGGATATTTTCCTGTCACTGATGGCATTGTACTTCAGGATAGATCTTGAAACATTCTTTTTGATGATGAATGCAATTTGTCATTCCCAGCATTGTAGGCCATATGACTGTGTGATTCAGAATGGCCAAAAACAGTCCATTCCAGCTCACTAATGCTAGGATACCAAACTTTATGCATTCCATTTCATTTTTGACAACTTCCAATTTTCCTAGATTCATAATTCATATATTCCATGTTCCAATTATTAATGGATGTTTGCAGCTCTTTGTTCTCATTTTGGCAAAGGATCTCTCTACATATGTATTTATATGTGCCGCATATATATCCATGAATGTCAATGGCAGTGAGTTTGGTTTTTGCTTTAGTAGAGCATAGGGGACAAAACTATGAAAACGTCTTCATTATAACTAAGAACCTGGGCCTGGGGGTCCAGGATCATAGTCTCAGAAGACACTAAATCAATGAACAATAACATCGTCTGCAAAGACAGTGTTCTACATCCTGTTTTGGTGTGTAAAGACTGGGGTCTTAAAAGCTTGTGATCAGCCATCTGAGGTATAACTATTGGTCTATCACTGTCTGGAGCAAAGAATAGTGAAGAAAATCAAAGATGTAAGGAAACAATTAGTCCGAAGGATTAACTGACCATGTGAACTGCAGCCTCCATGACCCTGAGACCAGAAGGAAGGATGAAGGGAAGTAGTGGAAGTGGGGAGGAAGTGGAAAGGGTGTTGTTGTATTGTAGGGATTGTAGCAAATGTCAAAACAGAATGTGTATGGATTATTAAATGGAAAACCAATTTGCTCGGTAAATTCACTCAGATCATAGTAAAAAAAATTTAAATAAAAAATAAAAGAAATCAAAAGCATAAAATAGACCAGAATTACTGGTCTGATAAAGACTGGTGGAACCCCCAAGACTGTGGCCCTTAGACACTCTTCAAGCCTGGGACTGAACCCACTCCAGGATCACTTTCAGCCAAACAATAGGCCTATAAAGTGAATGATAACAGCAGCAAGGAATGTACCCCTCAGTACAATCAACCATAGGAGACCAAACTGGCAGTATTTGCCCCAAAACAAAGATCAGAAGGCAAGAAGGGGCAGCAAGAGGATGAACGGAAGTAAGAAACCCAAAGAGTGCTGTTACATTGAGCAGATTGCAACCAATGTCATGAAGCAAAATATGTATAAATTGTTGAATGGAAAACTAATTTGTTCTGTAAACGTTTACCCAAATTCCAATAAAAAGTAAAACAAAAACAAAAAATCCAGATTGTTATAAGTGCAGTTTGTCCTTACTCAAAACCATTGTAAGTGGGAGTACTAACTGTGCATAACATACATATGAACATATTGATTATTTATTATGAAATTCAACAAGTACTACATTTATTTACCTGTAGCTTCCAGTGCTACCACTGTGTATCAGGCTTTCATTTTTCCCATCAGAGCACCCTACTGTTCTGCTCACCCAGTATATCTTGGCTCCAATCCAGCAAACATTCTGCCCCTAGGTACAGTATCATTGAACACCCTGATCGTTATAAGTTCCTACTTGCCCATGAAATACTAAAACAAACAAACAAACAAACTCACTGCCATCAAGTCAGATCCAACTCATAGCGACCCCTCCTTGGGTTTCCAAGACGGTATCACTACAGAAGTAGATTGTCCAACCTTCCTTCCAAGGAGTGGCTAGTGGGTTTTAACTGCCAGCCTTCTGGTTAGCAGTCAAATGCTTTAGGCATTACGCCACCAGAGCTCCTCATGAAATACTTGTTGTTGTTGTTGTTGTTGTTGTTGTTGTTATGTGCCGTCGAGTCGGCCCCGACTCATAGCGACCCCTCCTTGGGTTTCCGAGGCAGTATCACTACGGAAGTAGGATTGCCCAACCTTCCTTCCGAGGAGTGGCTGGTGGGTTTGAACTGCCAGCCTTCTGGTTAGCAGTCAAGTGCTTTAGCCACTATACTACCAGAGCTCCCTGGTAGCATGAAATACTAGAACTCCTTAACTTAGCATTCAGGGCCTCTACAATCATAGTTCCTACCTATCTTTTCAGATGAATCTTCTATTGTTCCCTTCTCCAAACTTGACATTTCAACAAAGATGCTCTAGTTGCTGCCCTCCAGTCTCTGGCCTGGGACTCACTCTTCCCCTCCCTTTCCTGCCTCTGGATTTAACCTACAGTACTCCCAGCTCATGTCCCATCATCTTCACAAAGTCTTACCCAGCCCAAAATGATAGTTCCCTTCTCTGAACATCCATAATACTGTAGAATGTTTAAAATATCTCTATAAGCATTTGGACACCCCTACAGAAGCAAAGTTTATAAGGGGTAATTTATGCAACAAATGGTTGCTGCATATCTAGCATAGCAAGCTGAGGATATAAAGATAAATAAAACAGTTTTTGCTGTCATATAGGTAAGAATCTAGTGAGAAGACTGATAAACAGATAATACAGAGAGAAATGGACAAGGTGATCTGGGCATAGTTTTTTACCCCACCACCCAGCTACTAAGACTAAGTTATAGATACTAAGATTTTCCTTTATAAGTGATGATCACTTGAAACCAGAACAGTGGGTAGGGTCTTCCAATGAGAATTGGCAGAGCTGAGGGCAGAACCAACTCCCGGATGTCAAGTGAATAAGAATTTTAAGGGAAAGAGAGCAATTCAGAGCAGCATGGGATAAGCAAACTAGCTGAAATCATTTAGCAATTGGGAATGGATTGAACTCTGTGAGAGCTGTTTAAGTAGCATAACGAGAGTGGAAATCAGATTGTAGTCTTTTGATGCGAGGATAGGAGGGAAGATAAGAGGTGGAGACTATTCTCTCAAGAAGCTTGGACAGAAAGAGAGAGGATAGTGATAGAATGGAAGTTGGAAAGATAAATGCTGGGCCCTATAGGGAGAATATTCTTAGGTAGGAGAGGCTTGAGCAAGTTGACAGGTGAGGAGGAGGGTAAGACAGAAGAGATGGAAGTCACTACATAGAATGGCTGATAAAACAAACCCAGAGTAATTAGGAAGAGGTGGCACCAGTGACATAAAGAAAGACTTGTCTTGAACAGAGAGAGAAATCTTCTTTTCTGAAACTGGAGGAAAGGTGTGGATATGCTTAAGTTTATAAATAGGAGAAGGTAGAAACTTTAAGTTGACGACTTGTTGACTTTATTTTTTTCTATGAAATAGAAGACATATTCAGCGCTACATTACATGGCATAGCATAGTGGTTAAGAGCTCAGACTCTGGTGTCAAACTGCCTGAGTTCAAGTCCTGGCTCTTGTACTTTCAAGCTGTGTGAACTTGGGCAAGTTACCCAACATCCCTGATATCCAGTTCCCTCATCTTTAAAGTAGGGATGCTATGTGGAGTAAATGAGCTACTAAATTTGTACATGAAAATCCCCTAGAACAATGTCTGGGTACTTAGTGCCAGAACCTAAGCATAAAAAGATACAGAAGACATGGCTGTTCTCATAAAGCTCTGTGTTAGATTGGGTTCTCTAGAGAAACACAAAAACCAGCAAAGTGTATATATATATTTATAGAGAGAGAAAGAGAGAGAGAGAGAAATTTATCTTAGATAAATGGCTCACAAGCATGTAGAAGCCGACAAGTTCAAGCTGAAAAGTTCGTCTCTGGAGGGGGATGGGGCCCGGAGCCGT
>NW_006921645.1:11868526-11869157 GCF_000298275.1 Orycteropus afer afer | reverse complement strand
CCGGCCGCTCAGAACTCAGTCATGTGATCCATCATGGGAACCACCACTCACAACTGGAGTCCAGCCAAGTTGACACATCTTCAACTATCACAAGCTCTTACTCAAGTAAGCTGGTGTCTAATTCCCTTTCTTTCTGCTAGGGAGTGATGCCATCCAAGAACCATCATACGCTCTCTGCTGTTTCCATTCAAGACAATTAAGAAAATCTTTCCAAATGACAACTGTCCTTGTTTAATTTATTTTTATTTTTAATCTGCAGTAAGGCCCAGTGATAAAGCTAGAGAGAGATGAGTGTCTGCATACCTGGGAGAGAGAGGTTCTAGCAAGTCCCTAAAGCAGAGATCTGAGCACAAACAGCAAACACTTCTACCTGAAGACAGGCTGAATGATCAGGTATGTCTAGGCAAAAGAGAATATACTTATGACCATATATAAGGTTGGCAGATGATATTTCTACATTTTTAATTTTTAGAAGGTCCCAATCATCTGGTTTCTCTTCTGTTATTCGTGCATTTTGGGTTATGCTTGATAGTCTATTTATGCCATATATTAGGGCCCCTAAATTTGCCTCTAGATTTTCCTTGAGGAACTCTATAGTTTTAGGTTTCACATTTAAGTCTTTGATCCATCT
>NW_006921645.1:11856629-11867135 GCF_000298275.1 Orycteropus afer afer | reverse complement strand
TTTTCCTTTTGAGTGATGTCTTTGCCTGGTTTTGGTATCAAGGTTATGCTTGCTGCATAAAATGAGTTAGGGAGAATTCCATCCTTTTCTATGTTTTGGAATAGTTTGAGTAGGATTGGTATCAGTTCTTCTCTGAATGTTTTGTAGAATTCTCCGATGACACCGTCTGGGCCAGGACTTTTTTTAGTTGGTATTTTTTTGATGACCTGTTCAATTTCTTCTTTTGTGATGGGCCTGAACCAGACTTGTTCTTAAAAGGAGCTCTGGTGGCATAGTATGTAAGGCATTTAGCTGCGAACCAGAAGGTCAGATGAAGCTATCTACTTCTGTAAAGATTTACAACCTTGGAAACCTAGTGGGGGTTGTTATGAGTCGGAATTAAGTCAATGGCAGTGTTTTGGGTTTTTTTTAGGGGTTCTTAAAGTGTGGTCCCCAGACCAGCAGCTATAGCATCACTTGGGAGCTTGCTAGAAATGCAAATTCTTGAACCTTACCCCAGACTTACTGAATCAGAAACTCTGGGGGTGTTATCTAGGAGCAGGCTGGTCCCAGGATGCAGCTGACCTAAAAGGTAGACAATAAATATGCATGATTTAGGATCAATACATTATGACTGTGTGTAATATGCTTACAGGGGGGAATCAATACGGAGAGCAATATGCTGGCACTAAGTACACTAAACCTGGCCATGCATGCCAAGGTTACAGAAAAAGATTGTTCTCCAATACAGCAATTCTCTCATTGTGCTGCCGGCCCTAGAATAAGCAATATACCCTTGAAAAGAATCTCTGATGCCTTGGTAGTTTCTTATATTTGAATAAATTTTTTTTAATTAATGAAATGCATTAAATAATGAAGACACTCTCTTGTCTTAAATTTACAGATCCAGAAAAGCTTTGACTTACCCAAGATCAAAGTTAGTGTCAGGACTGGCATCATAAATCAGTCTTTTGTCAGTCCAGTTTTCTCTTGACCTCTCATAGCTAGTTACTAATTGGGATTTTCCAGTCATCTAAACCAAACTGAAAACCAAACTCACTGCCGTCAAGTTGAAGCCGACTCATATCGACCCTTCCTTGGGTTTCTGAGGCGGTATCACTATGGAAGTAGATTGCCCAACCTTCCTTCCGAGGAGTGGCTGGTGGGTTTGAACTGCCAGCCTTCTGGTTAGCAGTCAAGTGCCTTAGGCACTACACCACCAGAGCTCTGTCCAGCCATCTAAATACTAGTTAGGGGGTGGTGTGGAGAGGGGTCATGTGTAGTTCAATCATGGAAAAGCTGTATCTTTCATTCTAAATTGGTTAATTGACATTCTGGATTATAAATCGGCCTCCTGTGACCGGGAGTTATGTGACTCAATCCTCTATAGCCCAATTAGTACTGGATGAGGTGACAAAATTGAGTTTCTGAAGTAGTAAAGCCTAGGTCACCAAGTCTCCTGGGACTGGCAGGATGCAGAGGCTCCTCAAGAGGGGCACGTTAAAATCACCTGTTTTACTGTTGCTTGATGGCTGTGCTCCCTCCCCGCAGATTCTGTGCTGTCCTAGGGGTGTGCACTCCTTCCGGCTTCCTGGCTGAGAATCCTGGCAGTAGTGAGCCATTCTTATTATTAATGATGGGAAGGGATTAGTGTGGAAAAATGGTTAGAACCCCCATCTCACAAGCTGTCCTTTGAGGTCAAGTTTAGTACAACCCCAGTTTCTCCTTCTTTAAGGTCCAGATATGGTAGGTCTTAAATGCCAGCCTAACACTGAATTTTAAGTGTGAGGGCTTGACAAGGACAAAATAAATGTGACTCAAGTTCTGAACCCAGATCCTTGAGAAACAAGACAAAAAGCAGATGGAGAAACAAAGTATTACTCTTATTATTAATGGGTTACTGGCTTCATGTGACAGCTTAAATGGGCTTGCTAATGCCCTATCCTGAGAGAGAGTATAAGTATACAGAGCAATACTCTGATCAAAGTTGCTGCTTCCTACTGGTCTTGTGGAGAAGGGGAAGGAGAACAAATACCTGACATTCAATCTATCAAACTGTGATAGCCTGGCTCCACCCAGCTGGGAAACTTGGACCAAAGGCAATCTCCCATCAACTCAATTATTCATTCACCCTCTCTGAGGAGGAGTAAAGGGTAGGACAACAGATAGGAGCACTGCATCAATTAGTCTCCCTCTGGAAAGGAAGAAAATGTCAAGAATGAGTAGGACGCACACCACCTCCTCCAATTAATCCACTGCCATCGAGTCGATCCTGACTCCTAGCATCCGCCATTAGGTTTCCAAGATTGTGAATCTTTACCGAAGCAAACCACTTCATCTTTCCCTCACGGAGCAGCTGGTGGGTTTGAACCACCAACCTTCTGGTTAGCAACCCAATGCCTTAACCACAGCACCACCAGAGCTCCTTCCTCCTCAACATTACCAAAACCAAACAAAATGGAAGGAAGATTGGGCAATCGTCTTCCCTCCGAAGAAATGTTACTGATAAAAGAGGAAGATTGATCTGGCAACAGAGGCAAGATGTATTTGCTGAGAATGTGGAGGAAAGCTGAGAAGTAAGGAGTCTAGTAGAAATAATCAAGGCATCATCATGTGATGACATAGCTGCAAGAATGGAAATTAAACCAGCAGAAATATGGTACTACCTCTTTATGATACAAATGGAAAGAGCAAGGCAGGTGACAGTCACAGAAGACTTGAGATTAAGGCTCAACTCTGCTATTTAATGACTAGGCAATCTTTCCTTAGTTTCCTTACTGTGAATAATTCCTAATAAGTTCATTATGAAGATAAACTTAAATAATACCCTAAAAAAGCACTAGGTGGCACAAGTGGTTTGTGATAGTCTGTTAACCGAAAGGTTGGCAGTTTGAACCCATCCAGGGACTCTGTAGAAGAAAGGCCTGGTGATCTGTTTTCATAAAATTTCAGCCAAGAAAATCCTACAGAGCCGTTCTATTCTGTAACACACAGGGTCATCATGAGTTGGGCGCCGGCTCAATGGCAGCTAACAACAACAACAACAACAACAACAAAGCACCATGTAACTACCATGACCACATACCATAGAAGAAATCAAGGGGAGTTCATTTCTGAAGTCAGAGCTTCAGATCTGTGTGACTGAGAAAATGACGTTAGTGTTGAGAAACGCAGAAACGCGGGAAGAGGACTAATTCTTCAAGACAAAGATAAATTCCATTTGCACTTGTTGAGTTTGCCATGAAGGTGCAGCTTCCTAGTGGGGATGAGTTTTATACGCAGTTAGGAAAAAGGAGACTAGAGTTCAAAGCTGAAAGTGTAGAAGCAGGAATCATTGGTGTAGTTGCTGTTAAGGCTTTTGGATCACTTAGTGAAGTTAGAAGAGCCAGCAAACGTGACGGAGAAGGATCGGTATGAAAGCCAGGAGAATTGAGAATAAGTCACAAAGGTGGTGTCAAATGCTGCAGAGAGCAGGAAGGCAAAATCTAAGAGGACGTTTCTGGACCTGCCTTTCTAGGAAGTCACTGATGATCTTTGGGAGGGCAGTTTTAGGTATGTGGTCAGGCTATTATCCAAAGAAGGAACTGGTGCAAGAAGTGTAACCCACTTGTTTGGAAGGCCTAGAAATAAAAGGTAGAAATGAGGTGGAAGCTAGAAGGAAAAGCATGGGGAAAAATGTTATGTTTTTGTATTTAAAGAATGATTGTAAAAAAAAAAAAAAAGATTGTGGGCATGGGCAGTGATGGTGGTGATACATTGCTTGAAGGCTGAAAGGAAGGCATTAGATGAGAGAGTCTAGAATCAAGATTCTAGAATGGAGGGCTTGAATCTGTATCATTTCAAATTTTGCTACTGAAAGTGAAACCTGCATTTGTGCATAGAAATTACTAGGGGATTAAAATTTAGATCAGATTCAGTAAGTCTGGGATGAGGCCTGAATACTACACATCTGATGAACTCCCAGATGATGTTAATTCTGCTGTACAGCAGATCATGGTTCAAGTAGCAGGGCTTATCTGTAGCTACTGTGAAAAGTCTGTCTGTCTGTCTCTCTCTCTCTTTTAAATTAAATTTTTCTATTCAGGTTATCAAAGCAGAAACCAAAACTAGTTACCCCCTGCCATCAAATTGGACCTGATTCATAGTGACCCCTGTCGGTCTGTCTCTCTCTTTTAAATTAAATTTTCTGTTCAGGTTATCAAAGCAGAAACCAAAACTAGTTACCCACTGCCGTCGAGTCGCACCCAACTCATAGTGACCCCTCCTTGGGTTTCTGAGGCAGTATCACTACGGAAGTAGACTGCCCAACCTTCCTTCCAAGGAGTGGCTGGGGGGTTTGAACCACCAGCCTTCTGCTTAGCAGTCTAGTGCCCTAGGCATTGGCTGCTAACTAGGTTGGCAGTTCAAACCCCCCAGCTGCTCTGTGGGAGGAAGACAAGTCAGTCTGCTTCTGTAAAGATTTACAGGCATCGAAACCCATTGGGGCAGTTCTACACTGTCTTACAGTGTCACTATGAGTCAGATCCAAGTCAATGGCAGTGGGTTTTTTAATTCCCCAAGCAGATTTTGGTTGGGTTTTTTATTGAGGCATGGTTCAGGTGGAAAAGTACTCAGAGAGGAAGCCTGTTAACTCAGAGAGTAGTGAGGATACGGGTTATCATTTTTCAGCACAGCTGTGATATTTTGATGGTAGCCCAGCTCTAATTCTGGGTGATCATTGCTCAGGATTTGGTTTTGCTCCTCAAAATTTATTGCTTCTATCTTTTCTTCTGAATTTCTGAAACTGCCTTTAGGCACAGAGGTTCAGTTCCAAGTTCATGAAGGGAAAAGTGCAGCTTCTCATGGATTATTATTGATAGCAAAATCCTATTGATATGTATATATTGACCTTGCATCCAGCAATCTTGCTACATTCTCTTAGTAGTTTATTTAAATAGTTTGTCCATTGAGTCTCTTGGATTTTGTTTAGACAATTTAGTCTCTTTTAGTGCAGTCCTCATACCTCTTATTTCTTCTTCTCATCTTATCACATTGTCTAGGATGTCTTGTACAATAATAGCAGTATTAGCAAGTGTCCTTGACTTGCTATTTACTTTAATGGGAATGCTTTAAGACTTCCACTATTAGTTATTTGCTGTGAGTTTTGGCAAATACTCTGTATCAGAGTAAGAAAGTTCCCTTCTGCCCTTGATTTTCTAGGTTCTTCTTCTTCTTTTTTTAAATTAATAAATGGGTACTGGTTTTTCCCATCATCAAACGCCTTTTCTACTGAATTAAGCATAAAGTATTTACAGTTTGTTATTGTGGTGACTCACACTGCTTCTTGTTGTTAGCTGCCATCAAGTGTGTCCCCAATTTATGGCAACCCCATGTACAATGGGATTGGACTGTTCTGTCCCCAGGGTTTTCATTGGCTGGTTTTCAGAATTAGATCACCAGGCCTCTCTTCCTAGTCCTTCTTAGTCTGAAGCCTGACCACTTAGCAGCACACAAGCCTCCACTGACAGACAAGTGGTGACTGTGCTTGAGGTGCACCGGCTGGGAATCGAACACAGGTCCCTGGGATGGCAAGTGAGAATTCTATCCCTGAACCACCATGGTCCTTGAATTACACTGCTTGATCTCAAATATTATAGCATGTTTATTCCTAGAATAAACTCTACTTAGACATGATTACTTAGTGTGGGAGAGATGGCTTAGTTGAGACCTGGGTGCTAGTCATCTTTTAGTCATTAAAATACCTTCATCTCCCTGGGTTTTACTTTTCTCAGTTCTAGGATGAGTGGACTGAAGCAGTGGTTCTTAGTCAGCAATGTGCATCAGAATCATCATACACTGTTGGCTTGAATTTACATGTTATCTATGCGTTTTTAAACTCTCTGTTCCTGTATCATGTTGAGGTATCATTTCCTTTTCTTGTCTGTCCTTGTCTAGTTCAGGTATGAGTTATACAAGCCCAGTCAAATAAGTTGGATAGCTTTCCTCTTCTGTTTTCTGAAAGTTTATGTGAGACAGACATTTGCTTCAAAGTAGTAAAACTAGACTCGAAAACTATGTGGGTCTATTGCATTTTAGAAGAGGGTATTTTTGACTGTTGCTTACTTTCTTTAATCATTATTGGTTTACCCAAATTTCTTAGCTCTTCTCAGATCTATTGTTTAAGTCGTATTTTCCTAGAAGAGTTTCCATTTAGGTGCTCCATTTTATTGGTCTGTGGTTGTCATGATATTCTCATGTATGAGCCTTAACATGTCTACCACATCTGTGGTTTGGCTTCTTTTTGGTTGTTTACATTACCTTCTCTCTTCTTTCCTGATCTCTTGCTAGAGATTTATCTATTTGTAGTCTTTTTGGAGCTTCTGTGGTGTAGTGGATAAGGCACTTGTTCTGGTTACCTAGTGCCATTCAGGCAAGAATGTACCATAAAAGGGATGGCTTGAACAAACAGGAGTTTTTTCTCTTACAGTTTTCAGGCTTTAAGTCTGAGTTCAAAATGCCAGTCTCTAGGAGCGAGGTAAAAGCCCCTCAACCTTGGACTTCAGCTCTGCCTCCTGCTCCCAGCCCACTGAAACTAGAGGCATCTCTTCACTCAGACAGCTACTGGCTGCTGAAGCTGACAAACCCAAGCTTGACAAGTGAAAAGGCACAATCCCAATATCACCAAACAACATGACAAGCCACTAATTCAAGTCCAGAAAAAGTCCCAAGATCGACAGGGCACGGCAGGCTGCTGAACAACAACTTGGCTACATGCAGGGTTCAAGCGTGCCAAAAAGCTGGAGACCTTCCTCAAAGTTGCTTCTTTCATACTAGAAGCAGCCCACATCCCTAAAGTGCTACTCAGCTGCTCCAATAGATTCCACCATGGAGTTAATTACCAGTCTCACCATGGGGAATAACTACATTCAGGTGCCCAGCCACTCAACCAGGCCCGGCCAAGCTGACACACAAACTTAACCACCACAGCACTTGACTGCTAACCCGAAGGTCAGAGATTCAAACCCACCAGCTACTCCATGGAAGGAAGACTGGGCCATCTACTTCCATGAAGATTTACAGCCTCGGAAACCCAAACAAGGGAGGCTATGAGTCAGAAGCGACTCAATGGCAGTAAGTTTGGTTTGGTTTTAGATAGTCTTTTTAATGAATTACCTTTTATTTGTTAATCTCCTCTAATTTTTCCTCTGCTTTTATATTTATTATTTTCTTTTTTCTATCCTCTTTATACCATGTTTCCTAGCTTTTCATTCAACTTATTTTCAGCCTATCTTGTTTCCTTACAAATGTATTTAAGGATGTATAAATTTCATTCTATGTGATACCATAGCTGTATCTTGTCAGTTTTGATATGTGGTGTTTCCTTTGTCATTAGTGTTGTTCTGGTTCCCTAGTACTGCTCTGACAAGAATGTACCACAAATGGGATGACTTGAACAAACAGGAGTTTATTCTCTCACAGTTCAGGAGGCTAGAAGTCTGAGTTCAAAGTGCCAAGCTCTAGGGCCTGTGTGAAAGCTCCTCAACCTTGGGCTTCAGCTCTACCTCTTGCTCCCAGCCCACTGAAGCTAGAGGCGTCTCTTCACTCAGGCAGCTACTGGCTGCTGATGCAAACAAGCCCAAGGTCGACAAATTAAATGGCACAGTCCTGATGTTACCAAAACACACAACAGGCCATTAATTCAAGTCCATTATAAGTCCCAAGGTCGGCAGAGCATGGCAGGCTGCTGAACAATGACATGGCTACATGCAGGGTTCAAGCATACCATAAGCTAGAGACCATCCCCAAAGCTGTTTCTTATATATGGGAAGCAGACCACATCCCTAAAGCAGGTGGTAGATTGCCATGGAGTTGATTGCCAGTCTCATCATGAGGAATAACTACCACCAGCTGCCCAGCCACTCAACCAAGCCCAGCCAAGTTGACACACAAACTTAACCACCACAAGTGCTAAATATTGTATAATTTAATCAACCTAAGGACTATTTTGATGGGTGTTTTGTTTTCCAAATGTATAAGATTTTAAAAGCTATAGCTTTTGTCACTGAATTCTAATTTCATTGCATTGTCATCAGAGTACATGTTCATTATGTTAATTCTTTAGAATTTATTGAGACTCCTTAGTGACCTAACACAATGTTTTGTTTCTTCCTCCTCCTCCTCTTTTTGTAAATTGTTCAGGTGTCTTGAAAAGATTGCATGTTCTTTGTGTGTTGGGTGCAAAGTATCTGTTAGATAAAGCTTCTTCTATTATTCAAACATTATCATCTTTAGTTTCTTGCCCAATGGAGACAGAATAATATAGTAGCTAAGAACAGGAATTGGACTGACCACCTGGGTTAAAATCCTGAGTTTGCCAGCCAACTATATATTCTTGAACAAATTAATCTTTCTGTACTATAGTTTATCTATCTATAAAATGGGGATAGTAATAGTGTCAAGTTGTCAAGGATTTCATTTTACTTGGACCCACTATGAATGTCCAGGGAAGCAGGAGTCAAGAACCAAATGATGTATTACATTGGGCAGATATGCTGCAAAAGACCTCTTGAAAGTGTCTAAGAGCAAAGGTGTCACTTTGAAGACTAAGGTGTGCCTGACCCAAACTATGATTTTTTTTAATAGGCTCATATGCATGTGAGAGCTGGACAATGCATAAGGAAGGCTGCAGAAGAATTGATGTACTTGAATTATGCTGTTAGCGAAAAATATTGAATGTACCATGGACTGCTAGAAGAAGGAACAAATTTGTCTTGGAGGAAGTACAACTGGAAAGATTCTTTGAAGGGAGAATAGCCAGACTTTGTCTCTCATACTTTGGCCATGTTGTCAGAAGAAACCAATCTCTGGAGAAGGATGTCATGCTTGGAAAAGTAGAGGTCAGCTGCACTTACCTCCTTCTCTTCTGTATCACTTTTTCCCTTTCTATTGGATCATTTCATCAGCCTACAAATATGGGACCATGTCTCCCATCTTAAATATCCCTTCCTTGAGTCCACAGCTCTTCAAGTTATGACTTTGCTCTTCTTTATATAGTTCTAATCCATCCATGTAATTCATTCTGTCATGAACCCACCACATGGGCTGGTTCCCCCCACTTCTATAGAAATCATGCTTATCAATGTAACCAATGACTTCTACATTACCAACAAATTCATGATAAAACCTCTCTCTTCCTTGACGTTCTCTCAGCAGCACTATGATTAGGGATGTGTTCATTTCTTCCCACAACCTAGTCAATTTTTGCTTCCTATGTTTCAAAGTCATTATGGAATATTCCTCTTTGTCCTTTTAAGTAGTATTCTCTTTAATTTCTTTTTATCTGAGATTAATATTGCCACCTTTGTTAAATATTTTCCTCGTATGTATTTTCTCTCTTTACTAACAATCATTTGGTATCATATTATGTTAGGTGAGTCTCTGTATCTAGCATATAATTAGATTTTGCTGTTATTTGAACCAATTTGAGAGTTTTGTTTTAATTGATTATAATCCATTTTATATTTTTATGATTATTGATCTATTTAGGCTTATTTCTTCCATATACATTATTTTCCTATGTGCTCTAATATCTGTCCCACCCCCACCCCCCCGCCCCCCATCTACCTTCTATTATAGACTCTACTTGCATTGGCTATTTTGGAAGTTATGTAGTCTGTCCCACCACTTTTCTGTCAGTTTATCGTACTGTGGTGCTCTGTGTGTTGCTGTGAGGCTGGAGGCTGTGCCACTGGTATTTCAAATACCAGCAGGGCCACCCATGGTGGACAGGTTTCAGCAGACCTTCCAGACTTAGACAGACTTGGAGGAAGAAAGGGGCCATCCACTTCTCAAAGACTTGGCCAGTGAAAACCTTATGAATAGCAGTGAAGCACTGTCTGATATATTACTGGAAAGCTTTATGAATAGCCCTGAAATATCATCAGATACAGTGCCAGAAGATGAACCCCTCAAGTGGGAAGGCACTCAAAATATGACTGGGGAAGAGCTGCTTCCTCAGAATTGAGCCGACCTTAATAATGTGGATGGAGTAAAGCTTTCAAGACCTTCATTTGCTGATGTGGCATGACTCAAAATGGGAAGAAACAGCTGCAAACATCCATTAATAATTGGAACATGGAATGTATGAGATATGAATCTAGGAAAATTGAAGTTGTCAAAAATGAAATGGAAGACATAAAGATTGATATTCTAGGCATTAGTGAGCTGAAATGGACCAGTTTTGGCCACTTTGAATCAGATAACCATATGATCTACTATGCCGGGAATGACAAATTGAAGAGGAATGGTGTGGCATTTGTCGTCACAAAGAATGTCTCAAGGTCTATTCTGAAGTACAGTGCTGTCAGTGACAGGATAATATCCATATGCCTACAAGGAAACCCAGTTAATACTACTTGTGATAGTTGAAGATCTGTCAACTTGGCTGGACTTCACTTGTGAGTGTTGTTTCTCATGATGGATCACATGACTATGTCCTAAGCGGCCGGTCAGTCTAGGGGGAGTTTCCCCAGGGGTGTGGCCTACCTG
>NW_006921645.1:11773216-11848380 GCF_000298275.1 Orycteropus afer afer | reverse complement strand
TCTCTCTCTCTCTCTCTCTCTTTCTCTCTCTATAAATATATATACTTTGCTGGTTTTTGTGTTTCTCTAGAGAACCCTATCCAACACACTACTATTATTCAAATTTATGCACCAACCACCAAAGCCAAAGACGACAAAATTGAAGATTTTTACCAACTCCTGCAGTCTGAAATTGACCAAACATGCATTCAAGATGGGTTGTGTGGTAGTTATGTTTGTGTGTCAACTTGGCTGGGCCTGCTTGAGTGGTTGGGCAGCTGGATGTAGTATTCCCCATGATGAGACTGGTCATCAACTCCATGGTAGAATCTACTGGGAGCAGCTGAGTAGCTGCCTTTGGGTATGTGGTCTGCTTCCCATACATAAGAAACAGCAGCAGCTTTGGAAATGGTCTCTAGCCTATGGCATGCTTGGACCCTGCATGTAGCCGTGTCATTGCTCAGCAGCCTGCCATGCTCTGCCTACCTTGGGACTTACAATGGACTTAAGTTAATGGCCTGCCATGTGGTTTGGTAACATTGGGACTGTGCCTTTTTATTTGTCAACCTTGGGGCTTCTCAGCCTCAGCAGCCAGCAGCTGTCTGAGTGAAGAAACACCTCTAGCTCCAGAGGGCTGGGAGCAGGAGGCAGAGCTGGACCCCAAGGTTGAGGGGCTCTCACCCAGCCCCTAGAGCCTGGCACTTTGAACTTGGACTTAAAGACTCCAAATTCTAAGAATAAACTCCTGTTTGTTAAGGCCATCCCATTTGTGGTATATTCTTGTCAGAGTGGCACTAGGTAACCAGAACACGTTGCTTATCACTGGTGATTGGAATGCAAAAGTTGGAAACGAAGAATCACTGGTAGTTGGAAAATATGGCCTTGGTGATAGAAATAATGCTGGAGATCACATAATAGACTTTTGCAAGACTAACAACTTATTCATTGCAAATACCTTTTTTCAACAACACAAATGATGGTTATACATGTGGACTTCACCAGATGGAGTACACAGGAATCAGATTGACTACATATGTGGCAGTAGGCAATAGAGAAGTGCAATATCTTCAGGCAAAACAAGTCTAGGAACTGATTGTGGAACAGACCATCAGTTGCTCATATGCAAGTTCAAGCTGAAGCTTAAGACAATTAAAACAAGTCCATGAGAGCCAAAATATGACCTTGATTATATCATTCCTGAATTTAGAGACCATCTAAAGAATAGATTTGATGCACTGACCACCAATGACCGGAAACCAGACAAACTGTGGAATGACATCAAGAACATCATCCATGAAGAAAGCAAAAGATCATTAAAAAGACAGGAAAGGAAGAAAAGACCAAAATGGATGTCAGAAGAGACTCTGAAACTTGCCCTTGAATGGAGAGTAGCTAAAGCAAATGGAAGAAAAGACAAGATATAGGAGCTAAACAGAAGATTTCAAAGAGCAGCTTGAGAAGACAAAGTCAATTATTATAATGAAATGTGCAAAGACTTGGAGTTAGAAAACCAAAAGGGAAGAACACGCTTAGCATTTCTCAAGCTGAAAGAACTGAAGAAAAAATTTAAGCCTCTAGCTGTGATATTGAAAGATTCTACAGGCAGTATATTGAGTCAGGCAGGCAACACCGAAAGAAGATGAGAGGAATACACAGAATCACTGTACCAAAAAAAATTGGTCGATGTTCGTTCATTTCAGAGGTGGCATATAATCAAGAACCAATGATATTGAAGGAAGAAGTCGAAGTTGCACTGAAGGAATTGACAAAGAACAAGGCTGCAGGAATTGATGGAATATCCATTGAGATGTTTCAGCAAATGGATGACATGCTGGAGGCACTCACAAGTCTATGCCAAAAAAATATGGAAGACAGCTACCTGGCCAATTGACTGGAAAAGATCCTATTTGTACACATTGCAAAGAAAGATGATCCCACAGAATGTGGATATTATCGAACAGTTATCATTAATATCACATGCAAGTAAAATCTTACTGAAGATAATTCAAAGATGGTTGAAGCAGTATATTGACAAAGAACTTCCAAAAATGCAAGGTGGATTCAGAAGAAGACATGGGAGGAGGGATATGATTGCTGATGTCACATGGATCTTAGCTCAAGGCAAAGAATACCAGAAAGAAGTTTACTTGTGTTTTATTGACTATGCAAAAGCATTAGACTGTGTGGATCATAACCAATTATGGATAACATTGAGAAGATGGGAATTCCAGAACACTTGATTGTGCTTATCAGGAACCTGTGCATAGACCAGGAGGCTGTCATTTGAACAGAACAAGGGGATACTGCGTGGCTTAAAATCCATAAGGGAGTGTGTCAGGGTTGTATCATTTCACCATACTCATTCAATCTATATGCTGAACAAATAATCCGAGAAGCTGGACTATATGAAGAAGAACGTGGCATCAAGATTGGAGGAAGACTCATTAACAACCTGTGATATGCAGATGACACAACTTTGCTTGTTGAAAGTGAAGATGACTGGAAGCACTTACTGATGAAGATTAAAGACTTCAGTCTGCACCATGAATTACATCTCAACATAAAGAAAATGAAAATCCTCACAATTGGACCGACAAGCAGCATCACGATAAATGGAGAAAAGACTGAAGTTTTTAAAGATTTCATATTATTTGTTTCCACAATCAACACCAATGGAAGCAGAAGTCAGGACATCACACGACGTATTGCAATTGCCAAATCTGCTGCAAAAGAACTCTTTAAAGTGAAGAGCAAAGATGTCTCCTTGAAGGCTAAGGTGTGCCTAACCCAAGCCATGGTATTTTCAATTGCTTCTTATGCATGTGAGAGCTGGACAATGAATAAGGAAGACCGAAGAAGAATTGATGCTTTTGAGCTGTGGTGTTGGCAAAGAATACTGAAAGTACCATGGACTGCTAAAAGAACTAACAAATCTGTCCCAGAAAAAGTGCAGCTGTAATGCTCCTTGGAAGCAAGAATGGCCAGGTTTCATCTCACCTACTTTGGTCATGTTGTCAGAAGGGACCATTCCTTAGAGAAGAATATCATGCTTGGTAAGGTGGAGGGTCAGCGAAGAAGAGGAAGGCCCTGAACGAAATGGATTCACGCAGTGAATGATGGGCTCAGGTATCACAAGGACTATGAGGCTGGGACAGGACCAGGCAGTGTTTTGTTCTGTTGTACACAGGGTTGTCATGAGTCAGAGCTGACTGCATGGCACCTAACAACAAGTCTATCCCCATTTCTTTGTACTCCTTTATAGTAAGACTCCTTGCCTCCATGCACTGTTTCTGATTCCTCTCCACTCATTTTCTCTTGAAATCATTTCTGTAGGGCTTTTCTCACCACCACTTCACCAAAACTGCTCTTTTCATCAGGAACCTCCTCCACTGGGCAAAACTGAGAGGTCAATTCTCAGTCCTCCTCTTATTTCATCTGTTAAGATTATTTGCCGTTCCTCCTTGAAATACTTTGTCGCTTGGTTTCCAGAGCACTACACTCTCTTGATTTTCCTCCTACCTCACTGGATGCTTCTTTGTTGTTTCTTCCTCATCTTCTTTCTGTTGGATTGTGCCAACGCAGTCATTGGACCTCTTCTTTTCTCTATGTTCTTTAGCAATCCCACCCAGTCTCATGGTTTTAAAAACCAACAATATGTTGATGACTTTGAAATTTGTGTCATCTACTACAACCACTCTTAAACTCAGACTCTACATATCCAATGGCCTACTTGTCATTACTACTTGGATGTCTAATAGGAATCTCAAACTTATCATGATAAAAAAAAAAAAAAAAAGAATTAAATCTGTTGCCCTATCTTCCCCATCTCTGTCAGTGGCAATTCCATCCTTCAGTTGTTCAGGCCAAACACTTTGCAGTCATTCTTGATTCTTCTCTCACATCCCACATCTGATATGTCAGCAAACACCGTTGGCACTACCTTGAAGATTCATCCATAATCTGACCACTTTAGACAATTTCCACTGCTACCATCCTGGTCCAAGCCATCACCACTTGTCTAGACCACTGTAATGAATCTCCTTGCATCTTCATTTGACTTCTCTATGAGTATTCTCAACACAAAAGCCAGAATGATTCTTTCAAAACCAAAGTCAAATCATGCCACTCTCCCGCTTAAAGGCTCCAATGGCTCCCCACTTCAGACCATAAGCCAAAGTTCTTACATTGGTCTAAAAGTCCCTACATCGTCCTGGTTCCCAATACTTCTCTGACTTCTATTATTCCTATTATTTTCCCTCTCACTCACTCTGCTCCAACCTCAGACATTTGCATGTCTGCTGACAGAGCTTTCTCCATATGGCCATAGTTCAATCTTTCACCTCCTTTAGGTTGTTCCTCAACTGTCATCTTCTTTGAAGGCCTGTTCTTTTTAAAAATCACAGATCCCCTTCTCTAGTACTCCCTAACCCTCTCCCCTACTTAATTTTTCTTCACCGCACTTATCATCTGACACACCATATCTTTTGCTTATTTGTTTGCAATCAACCTTCATTAGAATGCAAGCTTCACAAGGGCAAGGATTTTTGTTTTCTTCACTGACATATTCCCAGTGCCTGGAATAAAACGAATAATATGCAACACACTGCCATGGAGTCAGATCTCATAGACCCCTTCTTGGGTTTCCAAGGCAGTATCACTACAGAAGTAGATTGCCCAACCTTCCTTCTGAGAAGTGGCTGGTGGGTTTGAACCGCCAGCCTTCTGGTTAGCAGTCAAGTGCCTGGAATAGTACCTGATAAATAGTAGGTACTCATATCTGTTGACTGAAAATGTGTATCTTGTTACCTTTAATTTAAAAAATATTCTTTAAAACACCTATTGTGCGATATTTTAAAAGACAAATCCTTAAAGCTAAAGAGTCTTAAGACTAAGATGATTTAATTTTGACCTGGAAATTGATCAAGTGACTTAAGTCATCTCTTTATTTGGGGTTATAAGGACCACATATCAAAGACTGATTTAAAAACCTAGAGCTGGTTCACTACATTATTCTTTCTACTTTCATGTATATTTGAAGATTTCCATCATAAAAAGCTTTTAAAAAGCTTTCAAGAAAAGGTAGATTGAAAATTTAAAGCCTGAGCTTAGATGTGCTAAGTCTTTAAATATAGTATGTTCTATGTGGAGCTTTTTCTCCCTGCTGATTTTGGTTGAACTTTAAAAATCTACCTTACTAAGTAATTATCTTTTAAAATATAATTGCTAACATTAGAAGAATGTTAAAATGGAGAGCTAATTTTAAAAAAAATTAATACTTATTTTGTAAAAGTTTGCAAGTTGAAAAGTAAAATGAACAGGGAATATGCAGCCTAAAATTTATTGCAAGCAGGTTTATGATGAATTATTTTAGATTTTAAACAAAGCAGAGCTGAGCAAGACTGGCTCTATAGGGATGCAGAAGGCAGGCCCAGGTAGGATACTTGTTCTTATTACAGGAAGGTCTTCCTGCTCATTGACCTGCTGCACCATCTGTCAACTTCCTGAGTTGATTACGTCACGCAACTTCCAGAGGCACTGGTTTGAAAGACCAACCTAACAGAAATTTCACAAAGAGCCATCTTATTCTTATTTAATTTCAACGTGAATCAATTCTCAGTAACATTATTTCATAGGTGGAACAGATAGCAGGGGATTATATATGCACATTTTTGAGAGGGGAAAGTGGGAGAAATTGTCTCTCCTGATCTGCCTTTTCTATTTTCTCAATTAAAACTGCAGTCATCCCAATCAACTGATTTTCAATGAGGAGGTAATTTCTGAGAAGTGTAAAAGTTTTTACGGAATATTATCTACAAACACAAAGCTTGAGAACTTGATGAAGTATTAACAATAATTGCTTTAATGTATTGCAAACTCTCCAAATACGTAGAGGATACTATAGTGTAAGACTTTCAAAAAGTTCCAGTGAAGAGGACCTACATTCACTCATATTTCATGGGAAAAAAAAAAACAAAAAAACCTCATCAAGATAGAATTGTAACCTTGACTTGAGCTCTCATTAGTTCAAAGGGAGCTCTGGTAGCACAATGCCTAAGGCATCTGACTGCTAACCAGAAGGTTGATAGTTCAAACCCACCAGCCATTCTGTGGAGACAAGACTGAGCAATCTACTTCCATAGATTTACTGCCTTGGAAACCCAATGGGGGTTGCTATGAGTTGAAACTGACTAGATGGTAGTGGGTTTTTGTTTATTAGCTCAAAAATCCACACTCTAGGGCTACAGTTCAGTGCGTGTTTTACCTATTAGCTGTTGTTGTTGTTATGTGCCGTCGAGTTGGCCCCGACTCATAGCGACCCCTCCTTGGGTTTCCGAGGCAGTATCACTACGGAAGTAGGATTGCCCAAACTTCCTTCCGAGGAGTGGCTACCTATTAGCTACTCTCCTTTATTTAAAATACTGCCTCTGGAACTATTTCTTAAACTAGAATTGAAGAGCCTACTAAGGAGCTCGGGCAGTGTGGTGCCTAAGACATTTATTTGGCTGCTAACCAGAAGGCTGGTGGTTCTAACCCACCAGCCACTCCTCAGAAGGAAGGTTGGACAATCTACTTCTGTAGAGATACTACCTCGGAAACCCAAGGAGGAGTTGCTATGAGTTGTGACCGACTTGACGGCAGTGAGTTTGGTTTTGGTTTATGTGTAAGCACAAGCTTCTTTAAGAAGCTTACAGTTTGGTGGGGAAGAGGGGGAGATGTACATATAGCCAATTGCAAATGGAGGCATAAAAGCTGCAGCAAGGCAGTGTGGAAAAATGGACTAATCTAAATGTGGGGACTGGAGAAGAATTCTTGAAAAAGGCACCTAAAGTGAAGACCTGAAGGATGAGTACAAAGGAGAAAAAAGGAGAATTACAGGCTGAGGGAGGAAAATGAATACCATATTCAATGTACCAAGAACATAGATGGTAAATTCAAGAATAAGGACTAGGTCAATGCGGCAGAAACATTTTGTTTAGAGAGAGTTATAGAGGGTAACTGTGGTGTAGTAAATTACTTAGTGTGGCTTTTCTACCCATAAGTCTTTGTAAACTCCAAGGTGGGATTTTCTATGAGCAACTGAGGAGCTCCTGATTGCTGAAGTGGTCCACCTGGAGTATTTCTGTTGGGCATGGCACAAAACAATGTTCTGGGAGGGGGCCACTCTCTCTCAGGTGCTTAGAGTTCTAATGCTATGATTGGCTAGTTTGGCCACTCTCCCGGGCTCAAAAGGAGGTCTCCTAGAGGCAGAACTCGCTCTCCGACTGCTGGTTGAGGAAGACGTGCTGCTGGAAGAGACACATGCTGCTGGGAAAGAGACACAAGAGACACGCATTGCTGAGTGAGACACCGAGGGACCAGCACTTCTGGGAAAGAGACTGTGAGAGACTGCTGGCTGAGGGACGGTGGGCTGGGATAGAGACTGAGCATTTTTCCTGAACCTGAATTGTAGCCTGTGGTGCTTCCCTAATAAACCCCATAATCTGTGAGCTCTGTGTGGCCACTGCAGTGAATTATCGAACCCAGAGGAGAGGTGGTGGGTGCTTTGGGAGGAACGGTTGGTGAAAGTGCTGGAGGGAGGCAGCATGTCTGGCCTTGTAGGAATAGGCCTTGCGCTATTGATGGTGATTCTGCTTCCTCTTGTGGGATTACAGGAGGTCAGAACATGTGGCCTCCTTGCCGTTTTTGCAGTAACAAAGCTCAAAAGGTAGGTTGAGTTCAGATCATGCTACTAAGCTATAGGCAAGAAGTAGTTACTAACAGATTCTGGACTGTGTTTAGAAAGATTGATCATGATTGTGTGAAGGGTGAATGTAATAGGCATAAGGTGTTGTAGTAATCATCCAAAGGAAGATAATGATGTCCTGAATTCGGTGAGTGATTAATAAAGCGGGAAAGGAGAAGATAGCTAAGAGGCACTAGAGAGGACAACTTGGAATTCGGTAAAGTGGGAGTGTTGTTGAAAATGACCACTAACAGAATGAAGATGCAACTAATTCAAATAAAGGACATAAGAACTTATTTATGGGGAAGAAAGTTATTTGGTTTGGGACTTAAGTTTGAAGTGCTGGCTGGGAATCCATGTGGTAAGGTTCACAAGTTGGAAATTCAAGATCCTAAGATCTTGGCAGAAGTAGTGGTATTAAGATGCATATACATGCAAATGGTACTGAGTTCAAGGGATAAGAAGAAATTGTTTAGGTAAAGTAGTGACCTGCTTTAGGAATATTGCTACACAAGCTTAAAATATGAAAAGAAAAAAAAATTCTCCCCATATTTTAATAAAAATTAGTGCCATTTTGTTTTCAAAATGGCAATCTCTGCAAGCTTCTAAGTACTTTAGTTCTAGAGAACAATTTTTAAATGCCCCAGGATCTCCATAGTCATTACGTGTCATTGTCTAATGGCGCTTTTCTAATAGTTTTCTTTTGCAGTGGAAATAACAGTGGCTCTCATCTCAAAGAGCAAGCATTGACTCTTGGGCCTTCTCACAGAGTGAACTGTGTTCCCCAAAATATATGTCAATTTGGTTGGGCCATGATTCTCAGTGGTTTGGCAGTTATGTAATGATGCAGTGTATGTAATAATCCCCCATGACGTGACCTGATGTGATAAGCTGATCACTCGATCACTCATAAGAAGATCAGAATGGGATGCAACCACCTTAATCCCCTCACAGCCCTGATCTGATGTAAGGGGAGTTTCCCTGGGTGTGGCCTGTAACACCTTTTATCTTACAAAAAAGAAAAGGAGAGATGTGAGCAGAGAGGGGGACCTACTACTACCAAGAAAGAAGAGGCTGGAGTGACACGATCTTCCCGGGACCAAGAGACACACAGAGAGACAAAGCCTTTCTCTATATAGCTGGCATTAATTCAGACTCTAGCCTCCTACACAGTGAGAGAATAAGTTTGTTAAAGCATCCACCTGTGGTATTTCTGTTATAACAGCACTAGATAATTAAGACAGCCTACTTTCTAGTCACCTGATCATAAATCCAAACTTCAGTTTCACCATTAATGGGACTATGTCTTACAATAACTTCTTTACTGGATTTTGAAGATCAAATGAGATTATCTATCAAAGTACCTCATGAATGTAGGCAATTATTAATACAAGGGTCTAGCCATTGCCTGGCAGAGTAGAATTGAAAAAAATCTTAACTGAATGATGTAGAATCTCTATTATGAGGATGGAAACAGCTTCAGCCATGTGTCTTTGTACTTCCCACCGTGCTTCTCAAAGTGTCTGTATTGCAACAGCGCAACAAAAATGGAATAACTAAATGAATGTAAAACCCTAGCCTAGGGTTTTTCACTTTATTCTGTAACCTCCGGGAACTGGAGTGAACTAGAAAAAAGATATTCCTTAAAAAATTTTAATTTTTCTTTTGTCAAGACGATGTCTCAGATTTGCTGCAGACACTTGTGGGCATTACTTGGTTCTGCTGCTTGCACAAACTACCAAAACACAAATGACTAGACCAGAGTCAGACTCCAGCACAGGAGATTGTCAGGAGAATGATCAAGAGCCAGAGAAAAGTGAGTGGTTCCAAGGTCTGATCAAACTAAATTTCCCAGGAGGAATTGTAGGGATCTACAATTACCCTCTCACAAAAAGGATCCTGTTACCATGTTCATTCTTGTCCTACAACAAGGAACTCACAATTTCAAACTTTTTTTTTTTTAAATTAAGGGTGTTGACAGTGCAAGTTCATGAAGCCCCTTCTTCACTCCTTGTTTAGATATACAGGGATGGAACATTTCTCCCAAAATTGTACTGGAACACCCTGCTGACCGAGATCACCTTCATTGAGCAGGCTGACTGCCTGCAGAGAAGGGAATAGCTCTCTTCTCAACGCCTATTTTTTAGTTATGTCATCTCAGAAAGCATTGCCTAAGGTCCCATGATGAGGTTAAAATCTGCAGACCTAAATCACATACTCTAGGAGAAATCAGAAGGCTTGGTTTTAAGTTCCAACTCCACTGATAAAAAGTAGTGTTTGTGTCATAACCTTTTAGAGTTTGTTTTCTCTTTACAAGTCCTCTCTCAAAGGACTGCAGAGAATTAAATGAGACAATGAACCCAAAAGTACTGCATTGCAGTACACATTTATTTTCCCTGAATGTTTTCTATATTGTCATCAGCTACAAGAAACTGCTGTATAGGTAGTAGATGCCTGTACTTCTGCCTGGAAAAGGCTAGTTAAGGAAGAGAATTTAGGTATCAGCTAGTTTAATTTCCCAATGAAAATCCCAAAGCCTAGTTTACATCCCTTTTGGAGCCAAAGGTTGATTTAAATTACTTTCAGTTTATCAGCTGACATAATCCTAATAGCATGTTTTTGAGGGGTCATTATTTAACTGGTGAACAATTAAAAAACCCAGCTCTCTGGGGCCCTTATGTTTCTAGGCCTTCACACGTGCTTCTCAGAAGACCTCTCCTCCTCGTGTTCTTCACCAAGCTACTTGTCATCATCCTGTGAAACTCACTTCAAATACCATTTCTTCCTCCAGAAAACTTTCCTTGACTACTTAGACAATGTCTCACTCACAAAGCAAGGTTTAACTCTCACCCAAACCACTTGGAGCAGCTGAGGGGGGATCAGGAAGAGAGCTGATGCAGTGAGTTTGGAGTGGCTAAGGGGGACTCGGAAGGAAGTGAGCCAGCATGGTGGATTTGGGACCAGAATGTGAGCAGAGCAATTTGAACAACTGAGGGAGATGAACTTGTCTGTCACTTTGTTGCACTGTGGTGGCTTGTCTGTTGCTGTGAGGCTGGAGGCTATGCCACTGGTATTTCAAATGGCAGCAGGGTTACCCATGGTGGACAGGTTTTAGTGGAGCTTCCAGACTAAGACAGACTCAGAAGAAGGAAGAGGCCATCCACTTCTCAAAGAGTTGGCCAGTGAAAACCTTACAAATAGCAGTGAAACACTGTCTATTACTGGAAAACTTTATGGATAGTCCTGAAACATTGTCTGATATGGTGCCACAAGATGAGCCCTTCAGGTTTGAAGGCACTCAAGATACGACTGGGAAAGAGCTGCCTCCTCAGAGTAGAGCCAACCTTAATGATGTGGATAGAGTAAAGCTTTCAGGACTTCAATTTGCTGATGTGCCATGACTCAAGATGAGAAGAAATAGCTGCAAACATCCATTAATAATCGGAACATGCAGTGTATGAAGTATGAATCTAGAAAAATTGAAAGTTGTAAAAAATGAAATGGAATGCATAAAGATTGATATACTAGGCATTAGTGAGCTGAAATGGACTGCTTTTGGCCATTTTGTATCAGACAATCATATGATCTACTATGCCAAGAATGACAAACTGAAGAGGAATGGCATGGCTTTCATCATTAGAAAGACTGTATCAAGATCTATCCTGAAGTACAATGCTGTCAGTGATAGGATAGTATCCATACACCTACAAGGAAGACCAGTTAACACTACTATTATTCAAATTTACGCATCAAATACCAAAGCCAAAGATGAGGAAATTAAAGATTGTTACCAACTTCTGCAGTCTGAAATTGACTGAACATGTAATCAAGATGTGTTGATTATCACTGGGGAATGGAATGCAAAAGTTGGAAACAAAGAAGAATCACCAGTAGTTGAAAAATATGGCCTTGGTGATAGAATTCTGCATGATAGAATTTTTCAAGACCAATGACTTATTCATTGCAAATACCGTTTTTTTCAACAATGCAAACAACAGCTATACATGTGGACTTTGCCAGACGGAGTGCACAGGAATCAGATTGACTATATCTATGGCAAGAGGTGACGAAGGAGCTCAGTATCTTCAGCCAAAACAAGGCCAGGAACTGATGGTGGAACAGACCATCAACTGCTCATACGCAAGTTCAAGTTGAGGTTGAAGACAATTTAAAACAAATCCATGAGAAATAAAATATGACCTTGGTTATATCCCTCCTGAATTTAGAGACCCTCTAAAGAACAGATTTGATGCACTGAACACCAATTTCAGGAGGTGGCATATGATCAAGAAGAACCAATGGTATAGAAGGAAGAAGTTGAAGCTGCACTAAAGGAATTGGTGAAAAACAAAGGTCCAGGAATTGACGAATACCCATAGAGATGTTTCAACAGATGCCATACTGGAGGCACTCACTCGGCTATGCCAAGAGATTTGGAAGACAGCTACCTGGCCAATTGACTGGAAGAGATCCATATCTGTACCTATTACAAAGAAAGGTGATCCCACAGATTGTGGAAATTATCAAACAATATCATTAATATCACACACAAGTAAAATCTTATTGAAGATAATTCAAAAATGGTTGCAGCAGTGTACTGACAGAGAACTTCCAGAAATGGAAGGTGGATTCAGACGAGGACATGGGAGGAGGGATATCATTGCTGATGTCAGATGTATCTTGGCTGAAAGCAAAGAATACTAGAAAGATGTTTACTTGTATTTTATTGACTATGCAAAAGCATTCAATTGTGTGGATCATAACAAATTATGAATACCGTTGCAAAGTGTTCCAGAACACTTAATTGTGTTCATGAGGAAATTGTACATAGACCAGGAGGCTGTCATTCCAACAGAACAAGGGAATACTGCATGGTTTAAAATTAGGTAGGGAGTGCATCAAGGTTGTATCCTTTCACCATACTTATTCAATCTGTATGCTGAGCAAATAATCCGAGAAGCTGGACTATATGAAGGACATGGCATCAGGATTGGAGAAAGACTCATTAACAACCTGCGATATGCAGATGACACAACTTTGCTTGCTGAAAGTGAGAATGACTTGAAGCACTTACTGATGAAGATTGAAGATTAGAGTCTTCAGTATAGATTACACCTCAATATAAAGAAAACAAAATCCTCACAACTGGAGCAGCATCATGATAAATGGAGAAAAGACTGAAGTTGTCAAAGACTTCATATCACTTGGTTCTACAATCAACGCTAATCAACACTAACGGAAGCAGCAGTCAAGACATCAGACAACGCATTGCACTTGGCAAATCTGCTGTGAAAGACTTCTTTCAAATGCTGAAGAGCAAAGATTTCTCCTTGAAGACCAAGGTGCGCTTAACCCAAGCCATGGTTTTTCAATTGCCTCATATGAATGTGAGAGCTGGACAATGCACAAGGAAGACTGAAGAAGAGTTGATGCCTTTGAGTTGTGGTGTTGGTGAAGAATACTGAGAGTACCACATACTGTTAAAAGAGCTAACAAATGTGTCCTGGACAAAGTGCAGCCAGAATGCTCCTTGAAAGCAAGAATGGCCAGACTTTGTCTCACTTACTTTGGTCATATTGTCAGAAGGGACCATTCCCTGGAGAAGGGTATCATGCTTGGTAAAGTGGAGAGTCAATGAAAAAGGGGAAGGCTTTCAACAAGATAGACTGACACAGTGACTGCAATGATGGGCTCAGATACAGCAAGGATTGTGAGGCTGGCACAGGACTGGGCAGTGTTTCATTCTGTCGCTATGAGTCAGAGCTGACTCAACAGCATCTAACAACATACCACTTAATCCAACTGGGATTACAACTATGTAAATCATCCAACATGAATAAAAACTCAAGGCAGGCAGGGTCCATGCCTGTCTGCATCCTTCTATAGCCCTAGTGCCTTGGATAAAGGAGACAATAAAATGTGTTGAATAAATGAGGCTGGAATTTTATATTTTTAAATCTTGTTAAGAGTTCTGGTGGCAGTAAAAATATAGAAAGAAAACAAATTTAGCTCTGGCAGAAAGGGTTCTGAATGGAGTAAGGGTGCATTTGACAATTCTTGCCAATAAAGAGAATTTATGGGCTTAATTAAATCATCAAGATCTTTTTCAGGGGTACAGGAACAGTCAAGGAGAGAGCTTGCTCTGAATTACTCACTTTTGTCAAGCGGAGCTGCTCTTCTGGGAAGAGCCGTTATGTCAACAAGGAAATCAGCACAACTTCCTTTGTAAGCAGACAACTGTCCTTTTTCTTTGTCAGGGTCTAGGAGACAACTTCTAAGATCCTTTTTGGGTAGTGAGCCTATCTTATGCAAAACCATAAAGAAATTGTTTCTCTATTCCAACTTCACTTTTTCCTCAACTGTTTCTATGTTTTCCTAATGGCCCACCCCTACCTTAGGATAAATTTAAATCAATATTCAGTCTTATCTAATAGAAGTATCATTTTCACTTTATTCAGCCTTATCTAATGTAAGTATCACTTTTACTTTATTCCAATTGAGGAAAAAGGTTTTGTTTCTTTATAAATAAAACCTCAGATAGCAGCTACCAAATCTGCATTTATGTGTAGGAATGTGTAAGGGAAATCACCCTCCCCTGCCCTTTAGAAGGAGCTCTGATGGCGCCCTGGCTAAGGCATTCGGCTGCTCACCAAAAGGTTGGCTGTTCAAAGTCACAAGCTGCTCCAAGGGAGAAAGATGAAGCAGTTTGCTTCCGTAAAGGTTTTATAGCCTTGGAAACCCTATGGAGGAGTTCCACTCTGTCCTACAGGGCCACTAGGAGTTGGGATAGACTTGATGGCAGTTGAGTTTTGCCTTCCAGAGTCCTTGGAGGCACAAATGGCTTAGTGCTTGGCTGTTAACTGAAAGACTGGCAGTTTGAGTACACGCAGAGGCTCCTCAAAAGAAAGCTTGTCTGTCTACTTCTGAAAAATCAGCCATTGAAAACCCTATGGAGTACAGTTCTACTGTGACACACATGGGGTCACCAGGAGTTGGAATGGACTGGATGGCCGCCTTCATTCCCCGACTCTCTGGAATCACATTTGCTTACCCATTTCACTCTGGCTCAATTTTCTCAAGTGTTGGTGAATTGAAGATGCCTTAAAAAACATACTAACAAGAGATAGGGCCCAAGTTTTATAAACTGCATTGTCACACTGAAGGAACCTCTTCAGGATCAAAATCTGTGTGGATAAATATTAGTGCATAAAAACCAATAATCGAGGAAGCTATGGTATCCTGAGGCTCCAGGTTGGTCTAAGAACTTAGGGTACCCGTGAAGTAAAGTGCTGCTTGGACCAGATCTCTTGGATCAAGCAACAGCAGGGTCAAGGTTTTTTAATCATCAGGCATATGGCCAAAGTTAGAATTTCCTCAAGGTCCACTATCCCCATGTCCCTTTGATATTTTCAAATTTCACTGGGCTGATTCATATTAGAGTGACTTCAAGGATATTTGGCTTCAAGGATCCTTTTTTATTATTATTATCCTTTAATTATTCATTAGTTGTTTGGGGTTTCGGCAATTCCGGCAGGATTGTAGGTTTCATTTCCTACCTGTAAATGAAGAGGCAACCCATGAGGTTGTTAAACAAATTCTATTCAGTAGGTGGAAAATTTAATTTCCTGTGGAATGACAGGAATTACATAGAAGCAAGCAATTTTATTTTCCTCAAATGTAGCAATAATTTTAATCTGTACATACATAAAACAAACAGTGCAATTATAAAACCTTGAAGGTGACATGCATACTTTAAGGTGCAGTTGGGATAGGGAAGGATGTTAGCATCTCCAATTTTCCTTACCATTTTTTTTTTTTCTAGTTCCTTATGCAAAAGCACTGAGTCAGGAAACTTCATCTGGAATGCTGAAGTTAAAGGTGAACTTCCTGAAGTTTGAACAACTGTATCACAAACAAAACAGAAGACCTCCTACAGCAGTTTGGTGGGACTAGAGTAATATGGCTAGGCAGTCAAGCTGGGAATGAATGAAATCAGGGATACACTTTCTGAAAAACTAAAAGGAGATAATGTTTGTAACTGAGTGTCCTATTGTTTCATAGTTACTACCCATTTGAGCCCTTCCACCAAATCTTTTTATTCGGTATAGCTTCTGAATAGATGCTGTTCAATGGAGTTTTTATAACTAGGGGTAGTGAGATGCAGAAAGGAGGACCTGGGAAAATGGCTTCTTCCTTGAAGTCTGAGTCCATGCTCCTCTTCCACGGTTAGTTCTTATGGCCTTTTCTCTGCCATGGAAGCAGAGGTAGCTGGTGCAGAATGTCAGATGTTTGTCGTCGTTCACGGGCCCAGGGGTGCAGGTAAAGGTGAGTGACGGGACACTACCTTTGCTTCTTCCATAATACCTTTCTCAAGCTTTCCTGGCCTTGCAGTGGAACTTCTAGAACTAGACAGTCAGTTCACTGGGTCCTTGACTCAGAGGCCAGCATGAGACAGGATGTGGCAGAATGTCAAGACATAGAGGGAAAACATGGTACCAATGAGCCTCAGAGCAGGATAGAGAAATTTATATTTGCACTGATGAAAATTCAAACTCCCAAAGTCAATCTAAAAAAATTAAGATTTTCTTTGAGTACTAATTTTTGTCTGTACAAGTAGCCTGTGCACTTCTGGTGACAATTCCTTGCACTGCTCTCAAGTCAGCCGATCCCAGGGACACTCTAGGGTGGCAAGCTCTAGCTCATCTGGGACAGCTCTTTCAGGCAGTGGCATTTTGATTGGAACCCCAAAGTAAATCCATACTTGGCATCACAGTTATTAAAATAATGAAATATTATTAGCCAAATGTAACTGCAATTCAATCAATGTTATATTTCACACACAAATTTAGAAAAATCAAGAGTATGATAATAAAAGCATAAAATTAAACAGAAGGAAATCAATTTCTACAAGAAATCAAATATATTTACAGTGAGATTTAAAGGGAAAAATAAGCTACTTGGATCATAAATTTAATTTTATTTTAAATAACTTTAGCTACCTTAGCTGTTAATACAATAAAAGCAGAAAACAGGCTGCCTTTTTTTTTTTTCCAGATTTAATCAGAAAATTTTATCTACAATAACTGACAGAACTTGCTTCTTGTCCTTCACCCATCTCATCAAAAATTATTGCATTTTCCCCCAAACTGTATTTTTTGGATTCCTCTGTGAATACACTCATTTCTTCCTCTTTCCTGGAGGCATCTTGGTTTAAATCCATCTTAAAAAAAGGGGTATGTGTGGAGGCAAAGCATTCTCTTGAAGCCAACAGATATAAAGTTGCTAGAAGAAGCTGATTGTACACACAAGCTGCCTGGGGTAGGACAGGGGAGGGCTGTCGATTTAGAGAAACATGACAGCCTTTGGTGGACGGGCACAGGCGAAGCCCCACCAGGCCCTTCCTCCTTAGCAGGGTCTGGACTGAACCAGCAGAGGCGGAGCTTCATATTCCCCTTGGAACTCGTTGTTTTGGTTCTCCTCCAAAAGCCTTCATCCAGATAAGAAGCCAATGACTGATTATAAAAATAAGAATAATTCAATTTGGCTCAAGAAATAGATTGTCCAACTGTTCTGCCTTGTTATTTCCTTCAATATCCAAGGCCTTTACAAAGAAAGAAACAAAAACATCTCTCAATCTCCCAACAAAAGTGAACTCCTTTTTTTTTTTTTTTTAAATTTTTTTTGCTCCAAATGCTACGACCTGAAGAATGGCTGCAGATTGAGATATCAAAAATCTCAGAAAAATATATATTTGTATATCTCTGTATGTCTATTATTTAAATTTCACATTCCTTTAAAAGTGGTTATTCAGTCAGTAGCTGCTGAAGGAGGCTCTTCTGCTGGCCCTGGGGGGTCTGTGGTCCTGACGTGGGTTTTTGAGTTCCCAGTGGACCAGGCTGGTTCAGGTAAGGGTCCCCGCCTACCAGATTCACTGTACACTGGACGTCAGCAAACACCTGAACCTGTTGCACCTGCTGGAACACAAATAAAAGATGTGTTTAGACAGAAGGGTCTGCCCCCCCGGCTTATGAGTGGGTACTACTTGAAGTGGAAACTCACTAGAGCATTCCTCTAGTCTGTAGTCACCACAGAGAAGAACTCTTCTGTCTTCTTGTCCTACAAAAAGAAAATCGCTGCACTCATTTTGCTCAGGGTTCTGGAAAGTTCACACTTTAAAAATAAAATCAAAATTGGAATGGTCAAGACTCCTAAAGGGTTGTCATCAATACTGAAAGTGAACATCATTGCTAATATTGCCAAGATTGGGAAAAGCCCAGTTTCAGAGACTGGGTATTCAGTGGTGGGTTTTAAAAAAATGGTTTTTGGAAAACTGGCTTAAAAGCATTTTATGGATGACTTTAGTGGAATAAAAAAGTTTTTATGCTGTCACTGAAAAATTAAGGGCTTTAACCCAGTATTAGCAAAACCACCACAAGCAATAAAGGGACAAGAGCATTACTGAGGTTAATGTCCAGAAGATTTGTGTATTATCTAAACATATTGTCACACAGCTCCTTTACATACTGGCTTTAGAATTACAGCAAAATACCTACAGAACAATTTTATATTTGACATCTTTTTTTTTTTCCTGATAGATAATCCATTTAAACACATGACCTAAAATAATAATAAATCTACTAGCTGAGAACAGTGTGAATTTTCCCTTTAATTACTTTTAGTAATAATATACCTGTTCCTTAAAAATGTCTAATCTGCATAATTCTAGCATTTTCTTTGAAAAAACAAAGCCAGAAGTTAGTCTTTAACCAACCAGTCTTATAAAGTCATTTGCAGGGCTCATTAAAGCCAATACCACTTTTGTGAATGTTCCAGACCAGGTATGGAGATGTCTTCTTTTGGATTCTTAAATGTCTCAAACTTCTGGTCAATTTGTGTATCATCTTTATCAGATCTATAAGGTATTTTAGATTAGTGATGCATTTTTTTTGGTCATTCATCACTAATCCATGCCAAACTACACTCCGTTATTCTAAAAACTTTTCTATCCTAGTCTAGTAAACAGTTGTTTCCACTAACCCTCAGTGACCAAATGCCAAATGTCTCCACCATCAAATTTCTGTATCAGCCTAGTCCCCAGTCTCCTCTCTTTGCAATCTATTTATATCTCTACTCTACTCTCTCTCAGATAAAACAGACTTCCCCTAAAGTGTGCTCTTTTTAAGGTGCCTGATGAATTAGATCACTACTAATACTACCATTGTTTCTCTCCTCAGCCTCCTCTTTCCCCAGTTTCCCAAACTTAGCTTCTTGCTCCCATATGCTTCCATTTCTTTTCCTCTTCATTGGGCTCTTTTTAGTGTATCCAAAATACACCAACTCTCCCATCTGAGTCTGTTTTCTGGCTGCCTCTGTGCCCTCCCTGGACCTTTACCTTTGTAGTCTGTAACTTCTCATTCTTATTCTTTCTAGAAGGAAAGAGAGCTTTATCCCTGGTCTTCCTCTCTCCTCAGGTTAACAATCCCCCTCCTAGTTCTCTGGTCTCTGCATTTATCCCGTGTTCTCTTCTGTCTTGCCTCCTCTCCATCCCAGTTCTCCAAATACAGGTAACTCTCTAGGATCCCCCAGTCCTTTTCTCTCAGTTCTTTTTCTTCTCCTTTTCTGCCTATCTGTCTCTATATTTCTATCTAACTCATGCCCCAGCTTCTGCTTGGCACACACAAAAACAATGGAGCAAACAGAGGTTTTTCAAAAAGAGGATTCTGCCACTGAAAGTGAACATGAGCACAAACTATGGTGCTTTCAGGCACTGACAGATTTTTTTTTTTTTTAAAGAACAACCTATAAAATTCACGTTTACATATTTCAACATATAAAAATTTGAGGCAGAGCATAAGGTGTCCCCAAACACTTAAAAACAGACTTGAAAAAGGCATGATAAAACAAACTAGAGAGCAAATTCTGCTTCTTTAAAAATAATGATTTTTTTTATGGTAGTCTGTTTATAAAATATAAAAAGAATAGAAAAGATTAACCCAAACTCTAAAATGTACACATTGAAACCCATTTTCAACTGCTGCTGAAAAAGGGGACATGTTGTACCTTAGACCAGATCTCAAGGGACTTCTTACACTTTCACAGATAGGCAAAATGTGACACAGGAGGAGTTTGTGATTTGCCAGGTGACAAGAATGGTACGAGAGCTGATGACCAATCTCTTACTATTTTTCCAGCATAGTTTTAACTTCTACTTGAAATTAAAGTAAAGTAAGGCTCAGAAACTTTAAAATTTGGTTGTTTTGCTTTAATTAATTTATCAAGCTGCCAAATTTATGTGTCCACAGGTGTGATAATGCAGAATACAGTTTTCTCTGAAAGATAAGACTATTATAAGACTGTTATGACAAAAATCCCTTTCTTCCTCCTCACAGGACTCAGGTTCTATTACCTAATGCTCAGATTGTGGACACAGCCTCCCAACTGATCTTTCTCCTCCTGAGCTGGCTGCCTCAGCGCTCCTCCCCTCTTCTCTTCCACCCCGAGATGAAGCCTACACTAGCACTTCTATCACTGCTCAGTGATGACTCTTCATCTGTAGTACTGAATCCAAACTCCTAAGTTAGGCCAATCAAGGCTCCTGGAAATCTGCTCACATCTACTTTACCAATTTTAATTCCTATGTGTTCTTACTACAAACCCTCTACTTCAGTGGATTTAGTTTCTTGGGACTAAGCTAGGACATTACCATTTTTCTGTCTCTTGCCTGTTACTTCCAATCCCCTGTTCTTCCAAATTCACCCCCTGTACTAGCCTCCCACAACTACAATACCTTTCTCCTTCCCTTTGCTTTTTTATGTGTCCTTTGAAGTTCAGCTCAGTCCTACCTTCTGTATAAAGGTTCTTCTGATCATCTCAGCAATTGCTCCTATCTTTGAATGCTATGTCCCTTCTTGTAACATAAATTTGAGTTTGCCTTCTTTGGTCACATGACAATTTATGTGCATGTGTCCATATGTTTTATCTTTCAATAGGCCTTATGTTGTATGGCAGAAAGAGCATGGATTTTGGTCTTAGACCTGGGTTTGAATCTCAGCTCTGTCACTTTCTAGTTTTGTGAATTGTGCATATAGTTAAACCTCTTTGTGTTCAGTTTCTTCATGTGTGAAAAAAAGGAATACAACCTCACTCATAGGATTATTAAAAAACCAAAAACCAAACTCATTGTCATTAAGTCAACTCAACTCGACTCACAGCCACCCTTCCTTGGGTTTCCAAGGCAGTATCTCTACAGAAGTAGATTGCCCAGTCTTCCTTCCGAGGAATGACTAGTGGGTTTGAACCGCCAGCCTTCTGGTTAGCAGTCAAGTGCCTTAGGCACTACACCACCAGAGCTCCCCATAGGGTTATACTCACTGCTGTTGAGTCGGATCTGACTCATAGCAACCCTTTCTTGGGTTTCCAAGGCAGTATCGCTACGGAAGTAGATTGCCAAACTTCCTTCCAAGGAGTGGCTGCTGGGTTTGAACCACCAGCCCTCTGGTTAACAGTCAAATGCCTTAGACACTATGCCACCAGAGCTCCTCCATAGGGTTATAGTGAGACTTAAATGAGATAAAGCATATAGTGCCTAGCACAGTGCCTGGTGAATCAAGCATATCACAGCTGAGATTTCCTTTCTTTGTTTCTCCCCAGAGTTCACCTAAAGGGCAAGGAACATACCATGTTTCTTTGTATCTTTTTAGCATAATAAGCATTATGCCTGTGTTTAAAAAAAAAATTATAGAGAGACTAGAGAATAAATTACTAAAGTAATTAAAACCTCCAAAATTTCTACATCAGGTTAATATAAGAGAATTGGCTACCCTTACTATTTGTATAGATTTGAAACAAATTTCTAAAAGCAGCAGAATACAGAGTACACAGCAGACATTCTGATGTGAACTTAGTGAGCTCTCTTCAGATATTTTGATTACATGTGAGTTTTAGCATTGGGTTTACTTACAAAATAATTAGTGGCCATTTGCCATCCTTTTATCCCTTCTAAGCACCAAGTTAAACTTTCTGAGAGCTTATCTCATTTAACCCTCTCAACAATCCTATAAGCTGGCATCTTGTTAGTTGTGTTAGTTATACAGAAGCTCAAGAAAGTTCAGTAACATGCCCATAATGACACTGCTAAGATGAGTAGAGCCGGGACTCATACCCAGGTCTGACTCCCAAGGTCAAGCTCTTAACCACGATACTACAGAAAGTCCCTGTGTATCTAGAGTGCATGACAGTTCTGGGCTTAGACTTTTCTTACTGACCTGGGTTCCATCTGCTTCTGTTTTGAGAAGGTCAGTGGATGAGAGTTGGTTGCAGTAGAGGCCTGTGTGTCTTAGTGTTGGATCACTCATCTATTAAAGATAAATATAAGACCAAATTACAAGGTAGTTGTTTAACTTAAAGACCAATATCTTCAATGAAAAACACTTTCATTTTCAGGTAAGTAATAGGACAGCAGAAATAAAAAGCTTCGCAATCTACCGTGTTTTAGAAGTCAGCATAGTGGTTTCCCCAGTGAGGGGTAGTAGTGACTGTAAGAGAGCGTAAAGACCTAGGTCTCTTGCTCTGGTGGCAGTTACATGACTATGTTCAGTTTGTGAAAATTCATTGATTTGTACACTTTTCTTTATATGATACTACATATATATCTACATACGATACTTCAATAAAAGTTAACTAGAAAAGAAAAGAAAAAAAAGGTTAGTAGTAGACTTATACTTCCAGTCAAGACTCAGTAATAGGGAATCAGATTATCCTTTCACCTCAAACAACCAGAAAACCATCAAATTGTGAGAAACAAAGGAACTCAAGGTAACCAAGGACAGTGATCCCGAAGAGACAGGAAACAAATGAGGTGTTCTTCCAATGTCCCACCTACTGGCTAAAGAGAATGTCCAGGCTGTAGCACAGGGACAGGGAACCCAGGCAGACCTTGGCAGCCTCCCAGAGAGGATGTGGCTAGAAGTCTAGGTTTCCAAGGCAGCTGAACTGCACAGGGTAGAGTATCAGAGGAGAGAGAGCCCACAGAGAGAAAGTTTCAGAGTTCCACTGAGGGTCCCCCTCCATTCCTCACCTCAGTGCTCATCACCTAATGCATGTTAGGAAACTACTTAAAGCAGGAGAAATATCACCTGAAAAGATGATATGGAATAATTTTCACAGATCACACAGGGCTGAGAATGGGCCCTGATTCGACCAGCCAGAGTGGTTGAACTTAAAAGAACTAATTCATGGAGTATCAAGTAGCATATTAGAAAGGATTTGCCTCAGCAGTGGGGCAAAATTTACTGTAGACTAAATGCTGCTCTGGTCCTGCCAAACAAAGCTTAAAAGCACGGCCTGAAAGGATCAGCTTCCAAGTAACTTAATTTCCCAGAACAAAGTTCAAGAATATTTATAGGAATACAAAATAGGTAAAATTCACATTTCTGGTACCCAATAACCAAGTAGTGAAATAATGAGAACAGTATGATACATAATGAAAAGTCAATCAATCAAAAGCTAGAGGAAAGACTGAACATGTTAGAAATATGGAAGATATAAAAAAGACCCAAAATGAACTTTAAGAGATGAACTACAGTGTGTGAGATGAAAATACACTGGATAAAATTAACGGCAGAATAGACACTGCCTGAAAAGATTAATGTATCTGAACATATGGCAATAAAAACTATCTAAAATGAAATACAGAGGGACAAAATGACTGAAAACAAAAACCCAGGAAACCACTGAGCTGTGGGACAACTTCAAGTGGCTAATATAGTATAATTAAAGTTCTTAAGGAAGAGGGTGGTGACAAAAAGAATATTTCAAGAAATAATGTCCAAATTTTTCCAAATTTGATGAAAATTATAAACTCATGAACCAAGAAAGTCAATGAACCTCAGGCATACTAAACATGAATAAGGTATAAGAAGCATGAATAAGACAACACCAAAGCATGTCATAATTAAAACCAGAGTAAAGAAGAAAGTCATAAAAACAACTAGAAGGGGGAGTAAACAACAGTCCTGTACAAAGGAAAAAAGGTAAAATGGTAGCAAATATCCCATTAGAAATACTGCAGTGAAGCACCTTCTCTAAATTAAACCTGCACCATCTAGAATTTAGGGAAAAGAACTTTAAAAGATATAGGTGAAAAAAAAGACCTTTTCAGACATACGAAAGCTGAACAAACTCATCACCAGCAGACCTGCACTATAAGAGATGTTAAAGGAAGGCCTTAAGGCAGAAGGAAATTATACCAGATGGAAATCTGTATCTACACAAAGGAAGAACAATGGAAATGGCAAATATATGGGCAAATGAAAAAGATTTCTTATTACTTGAATCTTAAAAAAAATTATCTGCTGAGCAATCTGGGAACATAGCAGTACAAACAGACCATCATTCCAACTCTCCCCACAAATGCAGGAAAGAAAAGGAAATGGTGCTCAACTTTGAGGGAGCAGAATCAAGGAGCAGAGGAAAGCAGTGGGGAACGGCAAACAGGCAAGAAATCAATGAATTAATATTGATGATGAATTTTAGCTGTAGGCAAATTGCCTGCCCCTCGTCCCAGCCACGTAGGCTGCTGGCTGCTTTGAACTGGGGAAGTGGCCCCAGAAAAACAGCCTTCTCCCTTAATGACCCCTGCCTGTGCAAAGAGACAGGACCCCAAGCTTCTGCTCTAACATCAACAGGCAGACCTTTCCGGGCAGGGAGGGGGATCTCTGTGGAGCATGCCAGCACCTTTCCCACCTGGGCATGGGTGCAAGCCTACCGAGAATTGCCACAGAAGGCCTGTGCAGTTGAGTATGTTCTCATAATTAATTTAATGCTCTACCTGCTTCCTTGTGCACCCCATAGCTGAGGCTCTGAAACTAACAGGACAGATCTCCTTGGAAGTCACTTTTGGTCTGTCTACTCTCCCTTTTGGTTGGTGCTAAGGACTGCTGATGAAGGTTGCTGTGTGTTAGGAAGCAGGCATCCTTAGTGGAGGCTAAACCCACAGCCAACATACTACAGGGAGAGCTCTGATAGCAACAAGGCAGACCTCCCTGGAGGTTCATTTGGAGTGTGACAACCCCTCCCCTACCCAGATACTATCACCCGCAAGCTTGCTGTTAATTGCTACAGAAGGACCCTGCATGGAGCCTGTTTCCACAGTCAACACTCTACCTGCCTCCCTGTATACTCCATAGCTCTAGCCTCTGAAACCAACAGGATAAACCTTCCTGGGGGCCAATTACAGTTAGTCTGCCCCCACTTCTAGTTGGAGCTAAGGACTGCTGAATGAAGCTGCTATGTGTTAGGAAGCAGGAGTCATGAGTGGAGGCTGGACTCCCAGCTAACAATCTGGGGAGACTGTGATAGCAAGACATACCTTCACAGGGATCTGACCAGAGCATTACACCCCCTCCTCTACCTGGTAATTGTTGGTTGCCAGGTTGTTGCAAACTGCTACAGAAGGCCTCCACTGGGGAATCTGCTCCCATATAGTCAGCATTCTACTTGCTTCCCTGTGCACTGCATAGCTCAGGCCTCTGAAAACAACAGGATAGACCTCCCTGGGGATTAGTTTGGGTCTCTCTGCTCCCCTTTACAGTCAGTGCTGAGGACTGCTAACTGAGGCTGCTGTGTGCTAGGAAGCAGGCATCTTTAGGGGAGGCTATATTGACAGCCAACAAAGTTCAGGGTGGGCTCTGATAGCAATAAGGCAGACCCCCTGGAGGTCCATTCAGAGTGTGATTACCTCTCTCCCAATTGGTAACTGTTGGCTGCTGGATTGATATGAACTCAGGAGGTGGGTTACCTAAGTAGAGATTTTTACCCCAACTTCCATAGAGCCACTGGGGTTCTGAAAACAACAAGACAGATCTCTTAGAGGCCCTTTTGGAGAGTGTCAGCCTCTCCTTCTGAAACTGAGGAATATCTGCCTATGCTTTCCCTGAATGCCAGTTCAGATATAAGCAGCCCCACAGAGCAGGCACTGAAACCTTGGGCAAAACTGGACAGTAACACCCAGTCCAACTAGGACATGGTTACAGAAACAGAGAAGGAAACAGAGTAAAAACAGAAAGAGAGGACTACATCCCCTGGTGGACAGACTGATTAGTACATGACATCTTGCTTGAGTGTCAGTGCCTGTAGGTAGACAGACTAACCACAGCCTGTTCTCTGCCGCGTTTGGAAGAGACTGAAAGTGAAAACCGAGACCTGAACTTTCAAATCCTAATTAAACCAGAGAAAGAGAAGGAGCTATCAGAGAGAGGGAGAGGAAAGGGTAAGCAAGGGCCGAAGGCTCTGCTTGCCTAAGCTTCTTGCAGAAAGTAGTGTGGGTGAAAACACCAAACACCGGGGAAAACTGAGAAAGTTAACACCCTTGAAAACAATGGCCCATCCAAGTGAACATAATAAAGAGAGTGAAAGTGCATCAGGGATGACGAATTAATGTAAAAAAATCAAAGAATATAATATAACAACATTAAGCATAATTATAGGACTAAGGAAAACACAGGCAAAGAGCTAAAAGAAATAATGAAAACAATGCAAGAACAAAACAAGGATCTAAAAAAAGAGATATTTCAACTTAAAGGGACAATAACTGAAATGAGAAACACAATAGAAGCACTTACCAACAGATTTAAATGAGCAGAAGAAAGAATCAGTGCATCTACAGATGCTGCAGAGCAACAAGAATGGAGGCTCAAGAAGGTTAAGCACATTTTAAAGGAATTATAGGACAAAAAGAAGAGATTTAGTATATACATTACGAGAATTCTAAAAGAAGATAAGAGAGAAAAAGAGACAAATAATATTTGAAGAAACTATGATAGAAAAAGGAGCTCTGGTAGCATAGTGGCTAAAGCACTTGACTGCTAACCAGAAGGCTGGCGGTTCAAACCCACCAGCCACTCCTTGGAAGGAAGGTTGGGCAATCCTACTTCTGTAGTGATACTGCCTCGGAAACCCAAGGAGGGGTCGCTATGAGTCGGGGCCGATTCGACGGCAAACAACAACAACAACAACGATAGAAAAATTTCCTATCTAATGAAAGGAGTGAATCTACAAATCCAAGAACCTAACAAAACCCCAAAGAGATCTACACCAAGACACATCATAGTTAGGCTCTCAAAAATTAAAGATAAAAAGAGAAGTCTAAATGCAGTGAGAGAGAAGTAAACAGTCAGACACAAAGACCTTCAAAAGGATCAAGTGCTGATTTTTCCTCAGAAACACTGGAGGCCAAAAGGCAGTGATATATTTAAAATCCTGAAAGAAAAAAAAAAAAAATTGCTATCAACCAAGAATATTATATCCAGCAAAAAAATCGTTCAAGAACAAGAGAAATTAAAACATTCGCAGACAAACAGAATCTTAACTGTGTTTATATCCACCAGACTGGCCCTATAAAAAATACTAATGGGTGTTCTGTAGATGAAGAAAAAAGACTAGAAAGTAATTCAAAGCTATACATAAAAAGAAAGATACCTAATAAAGAGAAATGCATGGACAAGTGTGAGGATTAGTATAAAGTATAATAAAGTACTCATGTTTGATACTTCTAAATGTTTTGCCCTTCATGTTCTTTAATAACAAATATATAAAAAGCAAGGATAAAACTATGTTACAGGCATGGTGGCACTGAGGAAGACAGAGAGAGGTGAATGGGAGGTACAGACAACAAAGATGAACCCTTCTGCACATATAATACTATGTTGTCAGTGAAGGCAAACATAGATATACGGGTGGATAGATGGATGGACAGGCTGAACTATTAGGTATGTCTATGCAGGGGAAAGTGTGGCCAAGACCATGTATAGGGTTGGCAGACAATGTTTCTACAAGTGTATTGGTATGTTCTATAAGAATTCCCAGGTATATAGTAGAGCTGACAAGGGACAAGCTTGTAGCCACTTCTTGGCCACCACAAGCTACCCACAGGGAGAGAGTAGTTGGACCTGTGGGCTCAGGACCATAGTCACAGGGCACATCGACTTCAATTGGCATAACATACTACACAAAACATTGTTCCACACCCTACTTTGGCAAGTAGCAACTGGGATCTTAAAAGCTTGCAAGTGGCTATCTAGATGCAATGATGGGTCTCTCCTCATCCAGAACAAAGAAAAATGAAGAAAACCAAAGATTCATGGAAACAATTCGTCCAAGTGACTGGTACACCATGACATCCTCAGCCTATATGACTATGAGACTGGAACTAGATGGTGCCCAGCTACCAATGTCAACCACTCAGAGGGGGATCTAGGTAGGAGATCCTAGATAGAGTGGGAGAACAATGTGGAACATAACTCAAAATTATTAAAAAAAAAAAAAAAAAGGGACCAGGTTTGTTTGCTGGTCTGACAGAGCTTGATAGAACCTGGAACTGAACCCACTCCTGTGGCTTCCAGCCAAACAAAAGACAGGCATGTGAGCTGAACATTTACCTCAGGTAGATACACTCCTTGGAGAGAACAATCATGGGGGAATAGAAGGGCTGTGTATGCACAGGTAGGTAGCTCGGGGGGCAGGAGTGCATGGAGGGAAGGACACAGGGAATTGGTAACTATGGGGAAGAAGTGGGAGGGGAGCTGTTGCATTTTGGTAAATTGTAGTCAATGTCACGAGACAAAGTGTATGGGAGCTGCTGTATGGAAAGTGAATTTGCTCTGTCAACTTTCACCCAAATCACATGCGCACACACAAAAAAGTTCACACATACACACAAAAATTATGTTACAGGGCACATGAAATATAAGTATGTAATTAGTAAAAACAACAATGGGGGGGTAAGAACGGTACAGATAAAGAATTTCTTATATGTTACTGAAGTTAAGTTGGTACCAACTTACCCTAGAATGTTACATATGTAAGCTGTTAAATGTTAACATTCATGGTAACCACTAAGAAAATATATAAAAAACATACACAAAAGGAAAGTGGAAAGGAACCATAAAGGCTCACTACAATAAACCAACAAAACATAAAAGAAAGTAGCTGTAAAGGACAAGGACAAAGAAGGCTTCAGAAACACAAAAAACAAAACAGCAGAAGTAAGTCACTTCTTATCAGTAATTATGTTGTTGTTGTTGTTGTTATGTGCCGTCGAGTCGGCCCCGACTCATAGCGACTCATGGGTTTGAACCGCCAGCCGTCTGGTTAGCAGGCAAGTGACTTAGCCACTATGCTACCAGAGCTCCCATCAGTAATTATAGTGAATGTAAATAGACTAAATACCCCAGCCAAGGTAAAGAGTGGCAAAATGGATTGAAAAAACATGATCCAACTATATGCTGTTTACAAGAGACACACTTTAAACCCAAAGACAAAAACTGTTTGAAAGTGAAAGGCTGGGAAAAAATATTTCATGGAAAAAATAATCAAAAGAGAGCTGAAGTGGCAATCATAATATGAGTCAAAGTAGACTTTAAGATAAAATCCACTAGAAGAGATAAACATGGAATTAGATAGTGATAAAAGGATCAATTAATCAAGAAGATTATGACTCTTTTAAAGAGTCATACACCACGATCAAGTGGGATTTATTTCAGGAATGCAGGGATGGTTCAACATCAATCAATGTAATACACCCCATTAATAGAACAAAGGAAAAGAATCATGTGATCATTTCTGGACACAGAAAGAGCATTTGATAAAATCCATCACCGTTTCTTGATGAAAACACTAAAGATGATTGGAGTAGAAGGGAAATTCATCAACACGATTCAGGGTGTGTATGAAAAGACAATAGCCAACATTATTTAGGTTCTCACCATTTGTATTCAATAGTGTATTAGAAATCCTAGCCGAACAATAAGACAAGAAATAAAAGGTATCAAGATTGGAAAAGAAGAAGAAAATTCTCTCTATTCATGGAGGATACGAACCAATATATAGAAAATCTCAGAGTCCACAAGAAAACTTCTAGAGCTGATAAACGAATTTAGCAAACTCACAGGGTACAAGGCCAACAAACAAAAATCAGCTAGGTCTCTTTACACCAGCAATGAAAAATCTGAAACGGAAATTTGGGAACAATTCCATTTACAATAGCATCTAAGAGAACAAAATGCATAGGAATAAATCTAACCAGACACATGAAGGACTTTTACAATGAAAACCATAAAACACTGCTGAAAGAGATTAAAGAAGACTTAAATAAATGGAAAGATGTTCCACATTCATGAATTGGAAGACTTAATATTGGTAAGATGTCAAAGGGATCTATAGATTCAATGCAATCCTGATAAAAATTGCAATGTCCTTCTTTACAGAAATAGAAAAACAAATCCTGGACTTTATATGGGACGGCAAAAAGCCACAAATTGTTAAAGCAATGCTGAAAGAGAAGAACAAAGTAGAAAGACTCACATTTCCTGATTTTGAAACATAACTAACTATAATCAAAACAGCCTGGTATTATAGGAATAGACACACAGACCAATGGAAATAATTGAGAATCCAGAAATAAATACATCTATGGTCAACTGATTTTTTACAAGGGTGCTAAGTCATTTTGGTGGAGAAAGAAGAGTTTCTTCAATAACTGATGCTGGGAAAATTGGATTTCCACATGCAGAAAAATGAAACAGGATCCTTGCCTGATAACATACACACACAAAAATTCAAAACTAGGTTAAAGACCTAAATGTGCAAACTAAAGGAGCTCTGGTGGCATAGTGCCCAAGGCATTTGACTGCTAACCAGAAGGCTGGATGTTCAAATTCACCAGCCACTCCTCGGAAGGAAGGTTGGGCAATCTACTTCCGTAGTGATCCTGCCTCGGAAATCCAAGGAGGGGTTGCAATGAGTCGGATTCGACTCGATGGCAGTGAGTTTAGGTTTTGGTTTGGTGCAAAGTAAAATCATGAAATTCTTAGAAGAAAAAGCAGGGGCAATACTGACAGGTGTAACTTTTAACAATAAACTATCTATAATTGTAACAAAAGCACAAATAGCAAAACACAAAATAAATAAATGGGATTTCATAAAAGTTTAGAACTATTGTTCATCCAAAGACTTTACCAAAAAAGTGAAAAGACAAGTTACTGACTGGGTGAGTATCTTTGGAAACCATATATCTGACAAGAATCTAATAACCAAACTACATGTAAAACTTTGACAACAACAACAACAACAACAACAAACAACCCAATCATAAAATGGGGGAAGGACTTGAATAGATATTTCAGCAAAGAGGACATTCAAATAGACACCACACACATGAAAAGATGCTTAGCACCATTAGCCATTGCTGTTGTTGTTATGTGCCCTCGAGTCGGACCTGACTCATAGTGACTCCTCCTCGGGTTTCTGAGGCAGTATCACTACGGAAGTGGATTGCCCCATCTTCCTTCTGAGGAGTGGCTGGTGGGTTTGACCCGCCAGCCTTCTGGTTAGCAATCAAGTGCCTTAGGCACTATGCTACCAGAGCTCCCCCATTAGCCATTAGAGAGATATAAATTAAAACCACAATGAGATATCAATGTGCTCCTACTAAAAAAAAAAAAAAAACCCACTGCTGTTGAGCCTGATCCGACTCACAGTGACCCCTCCTTGAGTTTCCGAGGCAGGATCACTACAAAAGGAGGTTGCCCAACCTTCCTTCCGAGGAGTGTCTGGTGGGTTTGAACCGCCAGCCTTCTGGTTAGCAGTCAAATGCCTTAGGCACTAAGCCACCAGAGCTCCTGCACTCTTATTAGGATGGTTACAACAATAACAATAACAGAAATAATAATAATAACACCAGAAAATAACAAATATTGGAAAGGATGTAGGGAAACTATTGGGAATGCAAAAAGATAGAGCTGATATGGAAAACAGTTTGGCAGTGCATCAGTTCTTCAAAAAACTAAAAATAAAAAAACTACCATATGACCCAGAAATTCCAGTCCTAGGTATGTATGAAAAGTCTTAAAAGCAGAGACTTATATACCAATGTTCATTATAGTATTATTCATAATAGTCAAGAAGTGCAAACATCCCAAACGGCTGTCAACACATGAATGGATCAATAAAATGTGGTACACACATACAATACAATACTACTCAGCCAATAAGAGAAATGAAGTTTTGCTATAATATGGATGGAGCTGGAAGACATAATGCTGAATGAAATAAGTCAATCATAAAAGGACAAATCTCTTATGGCTTCATTTATGTAAAAAGACAAGAAAAAAATATGGAGGAATAGGCAGACAAGCAATGCAGACCCTCTTCAACAAAGAAAAGAAAAACCAATGGACAGGGATGAAGATAATACTAGAGGCCTCAGCTTTGAAAGGAACTATACAGAAGTGGATTAGACACCAACTAGTGGAAAAACCTGAATGAAAACAGTGAGTACAGAGACGGACAGAGCTGCAGACTGTCAGCTACTCTTACGGGACCAACAGCCTGAATATTTCCAAGTGGTGTTGCGACCTGAGAACTGACCTAAAGATCAGCCCTGGTCACCAAGGGCTGCAGGGACAACTGCGCTGGTGGCCTATGACTAGGAAGGGAAACAGGAGGGAGACAACCTGAACTGTTGACTTTTTGCTGTTCGGAGGATGCAGCCATTTTGATTGTTTACACGTGGCAGCCATTTGAATATTTAAAGTGATCAAGGGTGCAGCCCATTTGAATGTGTATAAGCAGCGGCCATTTTGGATATTTAAAGTGACCGAGGGCACAGCCATTTTGAATGTTTACAAGTGGAAACCATTTTGGATTTTAAAGTGATAGCATTCTCATTTGGATTCCAGGGACCTAAGAATAGGCTCTGTTGGCCAAGGTTGGCAGGGACATATGGGAGGCTGACAACAGGAAAGGAGACAGGTGGCGAGTGTATAAGTGCTGTCAACTAGTGAATAGAGGAGCACAGTATCCTGCTTGTGTAGATAACATACAAACAAAACAAAGAAAACGGAAATCGTGGGCAAGTCACTCCAACATACAATCACCAATTAAATATAAACCCAAAAAATGTCACAGTGTCTCAGAGACAACAGAGCATCACAGTCCACACAAAGAAGCAAGATAAAGCAGGAGAAACAAGGGACCAGGATACAGACCCAAAACACATCCCTGAGGAAGATGCAGCATTTGAACTCCCTGATAAGAATTCAAAAAATTATATTTAGGTATCTTCAACGAATTGAGAGATAGATCAAGGAAAACACAGACAAAACCCTAGAACAATTTCAAAATAAATGGAAAATTAGAAATGATACAAAACCTACACACAGAAATCCAGAAGATTAATACTAAATTTTCAGAGATAGATAAAACACTGAATGGGTAAAGGAGCAAAATTGAATCAATGGAAGACAGAATTAGGGAGATTGAAGGCAAATACCTGAACACTTCTTTGGAAAGGGATCAATCAGAAAAAAGATCAAAACAAAATGAAGAAAGCCTAAGGTGCATATGGGATACTATAAAAAGGAATAACCTATGTGTAATTGATTGCAATTCCAGAACAGGAAGAGACAAATAACACCATAGAGAAAATTGTCAAAGATTTGTTGGAAGAGAATTTTCCTGGTATGATGAAAGATGAGATTATATCCATTCAGGATGTCCAATGAACCCCAAATAGGATAGACTCCAAAAGAAAATCCTCCAGACATATCATCATCAAACTTACCAAAACCAAAGACAAAGAAAGAATCATGAGTGCATCACGGGAAAAACAAAAAGTTACCAAGGGGCAACCAGTAAGACTAAGCTTGGATTTCTTGACAGAAACCATGCAGGTGAGAAGACAATAGGATGGTATATATAAAATCCTGAAAGAGAAAAATCTCCAACAAAGAATTATGTACCCAGCAAAACTGTCCCTCAAATATGATGGTGAAATTAGGACATTTCCAGGTAAGCAGAAATTAAGGGAATTTGTTAAAACCAGACCAACCTTACAAGAGATGCTAAAGGGAGCCCTTTGGACAGAGAAGCAACAACAGCCAACAACAACTGACCATTAACATACACAATGACATAACCCAGAAACCAACCCAGCTATGGAAGTATACAAAGTAAATAAGCCTACAAGATTGTAAACAGGGAACCAGAGATATCAATTGACCAATGAGGACAACTACAAACCAAAAAGAGGGAAACAACTGCGTTGTGTGTTGTTACAGAACTTCTAGATGGTAGGAAAGTCAAGACAACCACAAGATAGAATGAACTGTTCTAAACTTGGGAAGAAAACTATAAATCACTGGGTAACCTCAAAGAAAAATGATAAACCTTCACATCAAAATAAAAAGAGGACCAGCACAAATATTTAGCAAATACTAAAACAATAGCAATGAAGGAAGGGATAACATGATTCATAAAAAAAAAAAAAACAAGCTCAGCACAGAAAATCATATGGAACAAAGAAATCGACATCATGAAAAAGTACATAACAAAACTGACAGCAACAAATTCATATTCGCTGATAATTACATATCTGGCAAGGGACTTCTCTCTAAGATTTATAGCAGAAGAGTGGAGAAACTATGGAATGCTATACAGCACTAAAGAATAATGTAGAGTCTTCAAAACACCACATAGTATGGATGAACTTGTAGGACATTATGCTGAGTGAAATAAGTCAATCACGAAAGGACACATATAGTATTAGTTCATTGTTGTGGAGGGTCAAGGAAAGGTTTATATATGGAGGGAAACTTTCTTTGTTGGTTGCTAGGGGTGGGAGGGGAGGGGAGGGAACACTGCAATAAACAAAAAAAAAATGCGTTGACCCATGTCACTTTAGTTTGTGTAGTTCACTGTACAAAAACTGTATTTCAATAAAATGCATTAAAAAATGGCAATACTCAAGGAGTCTATGGGAAAAATATTGAACAATGCAGGAAGCATCAAAAGAAGATGGAAAGAATACATAAAGTGACTGTATCAAGAATTGGTTGATGTCTAACCATTTCAGGAGATAGCATATGATCAAGAACCAATGGTATAGAAGGAACAAGTCAAAGCTGCACGGAAGGAATTGATGAACAATAAGGTTCCAGGAATTGATGGAATACCCACTGTGGTGTTTCAACAAATGAAAACAGTGCTAGGGACACTTACTCATTTATGCCAAGAAATCTGGATGACAGCTACCTGGCCAACCAACTGGAAGAGGTTGATATATGTGCCCCTTCCAAAGAAAGGTGATCTAACAGAATATGGAAATTATCAAACAGTATCATTAACATTACACACAAGTAAAATCTTGAAGATAATTCAAAAACAGTTGTAGCAGCATATTGACAGGTAACTTCCAGAAATGCAAGCTGGATTTAGAAGAGGACATGGAATGAGAGCTATCATTGCTGATGTCAGATGGATCTTGACTCAAAACAAAGAATACCAGAAGGATGTTTACCTGTGTGCTATTAACTACGCAAAAAAGTATTCAACTCTGTGGATCACAGCAGATGATGGATAACACTGTGAAGATGGAAATTCCAGAATATTTAATTGTTCTCTTGAGGAACCTGTACATAGACCAAGAGGGAGTCATTCAAATAGAACAAGGGCTACTGAATGGTTTAAAATCAGGAAGAGTGTGCATCAGGGCTGTACCCTTTCACCATACATTCAATCTGTATGCTGAGCAAATAATCAGAGAAACTGGACTCTGTAAGAATAAGGTATCAGGACTGGAGGAAGAACCATTAACAACCTGCAATATGCAGATGACACAACCTTGCCTGTGGAAAGCGAAGAAGACTTGAAGCACTTAATGATGACGATCAAAGACTACAGCCTTGAATATGGATTACGCTTCAACATAAACAAAACAAAAATCCTCACAATTGGACCAATAAACAGCATCATGATAGAGGGGAAAAAAAAAAGACAAGAAAAGGCAAATGTACAGAGAACAAAGTTTATTAGTGGTTACCAGGGGCGGGAAGAAGGGGTATGGGGGTAAAACGGTGATGGAAACATTACATTGCTTAAGAGAAGGGATGCACAGCCAATTATTGTAATTGCTGTCAACGGGCTATACACCTATAAAAAGGTGAACAGGCAAAAGTTGTGTGTTATGGATTGAAGATGAACTGATGCTTTTGAATTGTGATGCTGGTGAAAAATACTGAAAATACCATGGACTGCCAGAAGAACAAACACATCTGTGTTAGAAGAAGTACAGTTGGAATGCTCCTTAGAAGTGAGAATGGCCATACTTTGTCTCTCATACTTTGGTCCTGTTTGTCAGAAGGGACCATTCCCTGGAGAAGGATCTCAGACTTGATAAAATAGAGGGTCAACAAAAAACCATAAATAAGATGGACTGACAAAGTGGCTGCAAAGATAGGCTCAACTACAGTAAAGTTTGTGAGGATAGTGCAGGACTGAGTAGTGTTTCTTTCTGTTGCACAAGCGGTTGCTATGAGTTGAAACCAACTTGATAGACCTAACAACAACAACAAACTATGAGAGAATAAAGCTCTATTTGTTAAATATCATCCACTTGTGCTATTTCTGTTACAGCAGTACTAGATAACTAAGATATATTTATAACAATGATGAAAAAAACAGAGTAGTTGCTGAGGATGCATATGTACAACCAAAAACTTCATGGGATCTGGTTCCTGGGTATGGAGGTTTAGGGTCATGGTTTCATAGGACATCTCAGTTAATTGGCCTAATAATATGTTTAGTGCTTCAGTTCTACCTCCTAGTTCCTGGGTTCTTCAAAGCTTGCAAATGGCCATTTAAAGCACAACAATTGGTCTCTATTCAGTTGGGACAAGGAAGAAAAAGTGTCAAGAATAAGAGGAGGATATGGAATCTGTGGCTAACTGCCTCCATGAACAACTTCCTCCTTTGCCATAAGACCAGAAGAACTGCATGGTGCCTGGTTACCATTACTGAACATTTTCAGCAAAGAGTCTATAGAATACTGATCAAAAGGGGGAAAGAGTAGACTACAATTTCAAAAGGTCATGGACTCCAGACTTCCTGGAACTGTGAAGTTTGGATGAATGTCTGAAACTACTGCCCTGAGACAATCTTTAAACCTTAAACCAAAAATATCCCCTGAAGTGTTCTTCAAATCAAAGAATATTTCAGCTTTACTAGTAAAAAATGTCTGCCTTAACCTTAAGTATTATGCTCTTTTAAGGACTACTATATGGGATCAAATTGATAACAGCAACTCAAAAGATTAGATAAGGACCTTAGGAGGGTAGTGAATTTATATTAATGGGGGAGGAAAAATTCAGAAAAGAAAAGGAGCGTGAGCGTAGTTGTACAACTTGAAGATGTATTCAATGACCCTAAGTGGCACATATAGAAACTATTGAATTGGTGTATGTTTTGCTGCATATATATTCTCAACAAAATAAATAGAAATTTTTAAAAAACTGGCTTATAAAGCAAAAATAATAACAATGTATTATGGAGTCTGTCACATACGTAAACATAATACATACAACCATAGCTCAAAGGCCAGGAAGGAGAAATGGAAATATACTGTTGTGAGGTTCTTATACTATACATGAGGTGATATAGTATTACTTGAAGGTGGACTATGAGGAGTTAAAGATGTATGCCATCAATTCTAAAGCAACCACTAAAATAACAAAACAGTTATACACAGCAAAGAAGCCTAAGAAAGGAGATAAAATAATAAAAATATTCAAGTAATCAAAAAAAGGGTAATAGAGGGGACTAATGGAAAACAAACAAGATGAAGATTTAAATCCAACCATAACAATAATCAGATTAAATGTAAATGGATTAACACTTCATTTAAAAAGCAGAGATTGTCAGATTAGATGAAAGAGCAAGACCCACAATATATATGAAACCCACTTTAAATGTAATACCCTTTTACCTAATTCAGTATATTTTTAAAATTTTGTTTTAATCTAATAGACATAGTGAGTAATTTTAATAACTGCATACCAACAAGGATAATCTTATTTAGTTATTTTGCTTTTCTAGAAATACGGATTACTGTTTTCAGTGGTTTCCCGCAACACCCTCTTTTCCTGCTGCTAACCTCCTTAGGCTTAATATATACAACTGGGGAACAGAGATACTTTTTTTTTTAAAAAGAAACTTCATATCAAAAAGAAATGCTATAAAAAATGTAATCCATTTTTATATATTTTAAGACCTGCTATAAATTATGGCTATATGGTAATAGCCTAGACACAACAGTCTACTTCGTGATTACTAATCCATTTTGTGAGAACAGTAATTATAGATAGCTTACCCTAATGATCTTCTTAAATATAATTCTGAATTTAGTTATTCTGTCCTTAAAAGTCTTCAGAAGGTTCCGGGATAAACTTCAAACACTTAGTTGGCATGAAATACCCTCAAAAAGCTTACCATATATTCTGCTCTAAATATAATAAACAATATCCTCTTAACATCTATTAAGCTTTTCAATTTCTATTCCTACCTTGATCACACTATCATGACTAGTCTTAAATGCTCTTTTTTTCTCTCTTTCATTAGGTAAACTTTCCATAAAACCTAACCTGACCAGGTCCTTTTCCTGTTAAGCCTGCACCTGAATACTCTGTTAAATACCGAACGTACCCCTCATCTCACATAAATACTTATGGTTCTATGGGAAGCTATCTCTTATACAGCTGTTTTGCTATTATTAAATTGATCCTTTGTTCATGTTGTATCTCCCCAACTTGTTAATATGTATCTTCTACAGAGCTACCTTTGTACACACTAAGTACTACATAAATGCGTGATGAACTAAAAGGGAGAGACAAGGAAAATGTGTTAAGAATAAAAAGGAGTAAGTTCTAAACCAGTGCAATCATATGTAACATTTTATTCTAAGCCAATGTATTATATATAATATTTTAGAATAAATCTAAAACACTAAAGTCTCATGAGATTAAAATCTGTCAAAATTTCATTTTTTTATCTAAAGGGCCAGTAATTACCAAAGATAATGAGGAAGAATAAATAAGCATAGTCATTTTTGGAGAGTAACTGTCAACATGCCTGAGTTTCCTTGTAATAATGAACTACACTCATGTTGTGGTGTGGAGTGATTTGGTGTACATGTAATAAGAATGTGCCACCTGTGCCACATACCTGGTCAGGGCAAACAGTGTTCATTCCTTGCATCTGCAAAGAGCTCATCTGCATCTGGCCCATCATTGGATTCATATTCTGAACATTTGCGTTTCCACCTGCCATGGACACGGTGATGCTCATGTTGTTGTACACTCCTGGCTGTGCAGGTGTAGGCTGGTTCTGGACAGCTTGACTGAACACACTGTTAACTCAAAAACAATACAGATTACGTACGCTGATCATGAACATGGGGATAATGTGACGGGGTTCAGATTCTTAATTATAAGATGGAATTCCAAATAAAATATTTTATATTCTTAAATTACATTAAGACTGTATCTTATTACATATATGAGGATTTTTTCAGATACATTTTGAAGTATGCCCAAAGGCTTTAATAAATAGAAAGCACTCGTTATAAGTTACTATCATCTGCCCCAGCATCAGAAATACTAAGCTCCAATTATCTGAATAATTAAGGAAGGGAGTATTCCATATAAATACACCTTCCAGATAATTAATGTTTACCTATTTAACCATGAAAACTATTCTAAAATTTATTAAAGTACTTTATCTTTTTAAACAATGAATATCCAATTTTAGTAAAATGTTACGGCATATATATATATATATCCCCAATAAATATTCACCGAATGAATGAACGAACAAAGTAATGGATGATTCAAGGATGGCATTCTTATAGCAGGCACTCAGTAAATACATGAAGAATGAATTGAGGACACTAGATTGTGAGTGAATTAGTCAGTGCATTATGACAGTGCTGTCAATTGATGAGGTTCAGATTATTTTTATTTACAAAATTTTACTGCATCTATGCCAGTGTTTTTCAAAGTATATTCCAGAGACCATCTGCAAGAGAATTCTTCTGGAAACTTACTGAAAATTGAGACTCCCAGGCCTCACCCCAGCCCTAGTGAATTAAATTCACTGAGAATGCATAAAGAAAGTTCCATTTCTAACTATTCAGGCACATTAAAATTTGAGAGCCTTTATTACAGCTTGCTGTCACTTTTCAAGGTTTCAGGTTTTGGCTGCTTTTACCATGTTGTATAGTAAAATACATACTACACACATATATATGTATATATGTAGATAACTGGACGTGTTTATTTGGCAAATATACTGTTCTTAAAGACCACAAAGGTCTCCTCAGGCCTGAAGGTAGTAGCTTCATGTCTTTTCCAGGAAGGAACTTCAAAGAGAAACTTTTTTTCCCCCAAAGGGCTTGTTTTCCTTCTTCATGGCCAAGTTCTGTACTGTTGTTATACCAAAGACCTCAAATCACTTTAAAATCAGTTTCTATTAGTAGATGAAATAGTATGAAATAAACTTCCAAGTAAATTCAACTAGAAACTTGTACTTGCAACCCCACCCCCACCCCAATCTTCAGCATTGCAGATAAATACATCTAAAGAAAAATGATATAAATCCTACTTTTCATGAGTTCTACATAATAGCAAATATTTTATGATTACCTACCAATAGTTAAACAGTAAGCTGCTGATAAAATTCCACCAGTTTTAATGTCAATTCTGGAGAATTTGATTTAAAAAATCAGCCCACCAATGGCTTCTCTATTCCTTGCTAGCTCTCAGGTAGTAAACAGAATGTACTGACATTTATAGCTCTGGGAGATTAAGGTAATCACACTGACCTTAACTAACTGAGAAACAGCCCATTTGTCATGTCTGAAGAAAAGTAGCAAAATTTCCCTAGGTAATTAAAAAACACAAATGCCCTATTAATGCTTCTGTGGATCATGAATGTCTGCTCAGTGTGTATGCTTGTGAGATAGTGTTCTTACAATTACAGGGGGGAAAAATCTATTCGTCTACTGCCCATTTTCTAATGAGAACATTTTTGCCTGAGACAATATTCATTTGTCAACTGATACATAAATCACCATCATGGAGGAGCAGGGCTATGTAAGTTAATGCATGCAGAAGCTTCAAGGACTGCAGTGACTCCATACTTATTTTAAGAAGTTTAGGATTTAATTTCCTTTCATTTTAGATTTATATCTAAGACTATAAATTAGTTTAAGTTCTTTCAAACTTCTTTTGCCAATAATTCCATTTTAGTTTCTTCCATTAAAGGAAGTCTGCAGTCTCAATCACTGTTCTAGGGCATGGGAAGGACTGCTGGGTTCACTGGTCCCTCAAGCCAATGCTCAGAGGACCCCACCCTTACTCTGCTTTCTTGTCTGCCTAGTGGAAATTATTGAAGTTTTCTTAAGATATTATCAGGTATTTGGTAGTGATACTGCCTAGGAAACCCAAGGAGGGGTTGCTATGAGTCAGGCCGACATAACGACAACAACAACAAAGCATAGGGTGGCGGTAGCTCTGGTGGCATAGTGCCTAAGGCATCTGACTGCTAACCAGAAGGCTGGCGGTTCAGATCTACCAGCCATTCCTTGGAAGGAAGGTTGGGCAATCTACTTTTGTAGAGATACCGCCTCGGAAACCCAAGGAGGGGTCGCTATGAATCGGATCCGACTTGATGGCAGTGAGTTTGGCTTTTTGGTTAAAGCATGGGGGGAGGGAGGAAGATGAAGACTTTGGCTTCCAATGGGTTCCATTGATAATACAGGTATTAACAAGTGGGGAAGAGTCCCTGGTCAAATAAGTCTGAGAAACAAAGGATTAAATCACAGGACTTCTTGGCTGATAAATGCTAATAAGCACCCATGAAACTATTGGAACACATAAACACTGCCCCATTCCACGACTAACAAGTATGGTTTAATCCTTTAATTCTCTTGCCACCATAGAGATACTGAAAAAGAACCACATTACACTGTCACTAAGCTCTATTACATCATTCTACTTAATGACTCTCTAACTGGTTCATGTTTTCATTCTCTCCCACGTCATAACAAAACCTTCCCATCTACCCCCATTGCTAGGCTAGACTCTTGGTATCCTGATAGCAGAGGCTTTTCCTTGTGGTAGCTAGGACTGTGCAACAGAGACAGTGAATAGTTACAAAATATACGCTGCCTATGTTGACTAATAACCTTCTGCACATGAATGAAATAATCAAATGTGAATGTCTAAAGAGTAGGTGATAATTATTTTATTTTCCAAATGGTTTGGGAAAATGAAAGTTCACAGAAACTACTAAAGTGTCACAAAAACCAAAGTCTACATTTGAATCCAAATCCAATAAGGGTCCAATAGGGAGTCTTTGTACTCATTAATTCAACAGATGTATATTAAATGTCTACATGCTCTACAGGATGGAGCTACAGACATGAACAAAATCATAGTCCTTGCTTTTTTGACACTTCTAGTTGGAGTAAAGGGAGCTCTGGTGGCGTAATGCCTAAGGCATTTGATCGCTAACCAGAGGGCTGGCGGTTCAAACCCACCAGCCACTCCTTGGAGGAAAGATTGGGCGGTCTACTTCCGTAGTGATACCGCCTTGGAAACCCAAGGAGGGCTCACTATGAGTTGGATCTGACTCCACGGCAGTGAGTTTTAGCTGGAGTAAGTAGACTAACATAGTATGTCAGGTGTTAAGCACTATGAAAAAATATAAAGCATGGAAAAGAGAAGCTGGGGTGGGAATGGCATTGTTTTAGAAATGGTGGTCAGGAAAGTCTTCTCTAATAAGGTGACATTTAAGGAGAGACTTGAAGTGTGAGAGAGTAAACCATGTGGCTACTGGCAAGAGAACTTTCTAGCAGAAGGATTAAAAAATGCAAAGGCTCTGAGTTTGCAATGTACTTGGTACATCTGAGGAATAAAAGAATAAACAGAAACTAGTGTGATAAGAGTGATGAGGAGAACAGTATATGAGGTCAAACAGCAGGTTTTTGAACTGGTTCGAAGTCCTGTCAGAGGTAGCCAGAAGTGAGATTATTTAGGATGTTAAAGGGCTTGTGTATTGTAAGGAGCTCTGGTGGTATAGTGGTTAAGGCATTTGGTACTAACTGAAAGATTGGTGGTTCGAAACCACCAGCTGCTCTGCAGAAGATGAGGGAGTCTGCTTCTATAAAGATTTACAGCCTTGGAATCCCAATGGGGATTGCTATGCGTCAGAATTGACTTGATGTCAGGAAGGTTGTTTTTTTAAATTTTTTTAAAACAGGCCTTACATTAGGGAGCTCGGGTGGGTCTGTGGTTAAAGCACTGGGCTGCTAATCAAAAGGTTGGCAGTTTGAACCCACCAGTTGCTCTGCTGGAGAAAGAAGAGGCAGTTGGTTACAGACTTGGAAAACCTATGGAGTATTTTACTCTGTCTTACTGAGTCTCTGAGTCAGAATTAACTCAATGGTAGTAGGTTTTGGTTTTAGGCTTTATATTGTATTTTGATTAAGTCAGGGGCTATTGGAGAGTTTTGAGCAAAGAACTGACCTACTGCCTTAAGTTTTAAAAGCATCACTTTGGCTCCATGTGCTAATTAGACTGTAGGGGAGCAAGGATGGAAGCAGGGAGACAGGGGGCTCCTGTAGTGATTGAGGAAAAAGATACGGTGGCTGGCATTAAAGTGTACAAGTGAAACAAGTAAGAAGTGAGAGCTGCTAAGAAGCTGACCAGGGCTGAGATCTGGCTTGAACTGGTTCAGCTATGGCTGACAAAGTAAAATCAGAACAAATTTGAACTTGTAACATATGAGTATACCAGAATGATAACCAGAACAGGAAAAGCACAGGCTGAAGCCTTGGAATGGGAGACTCAGAAGTAGTGTAGTGAACCCTTTCAGGAGCTTGATGTGAGAGACTGGATTATTGTCAGGACCGTGGAGGGTGACACACATTCAAAGTGGTGTGGTTGGCCACAATCTTTGAGCTGGGTACTGCTGTTTCTGCCTCTGCCAGTTAAGAGCTTCGGTTGCTATGCAACACACCCACTGCCCTTGTTTTCTAAGAGGAAGATTAAGTTTCCAGTAGGGTGCTGACCCAAAGTTTTTCCTGCTCCCGCTATCATTTTGATCCACCTATATTTTACCAATTTGGGTCTGTTCTAGTGTCACTTTGTTGGCCATGACTGAGCTGAGAAGAACTGGGTCAAAGCCCTGAAGCTGACATGATTTGCTGATGGGTTTGATATGGGATGTGAGAGAAAGAGAGTGTTTTTTTTCTGAATAACTGGAAGAATGGAGTGGTCATTTGTTGAGATGGGGAAGAGAAGAGGAGGAGCAGGTCTGGGGGGAGAATATCACTTTAGTGTCTGTCATGTTAAGCTTGGGATGCATATTAGACTTCTAAGTGGAGATGTCAATTAGGCAGTGGGACATACAATATGATGCTCTAGGGTAAGGTTTGGGTTAAACATTTAAATCTGGGAATCACAAGTACAGAGATAGGCACTAAAAGCCATAGATTGAATAATATAACCAGGGTAGCAATCAAATATAGAGAAGCCCGAAAATGAGCCCTAGTGCCCTTAAACAGAGGTCAGGGAAATGAGGAACATCCAACACAGGTGACTAAGAGATATGAGACCAGAAGGGGGTCACCTTTCTGAAAAAAGAAAGTTGTTCCAATAAAGAAAGAGTTAAAGAATAAGTGCTTAAATATGTCACATGCTATCAAGGATCACTGCATGTGGTATTGCAGAGGATGTTAATGACCTTGACAGGAACACTCTGATGGATTGCTAGGGCTGAAAGCCTGCATGGTTGAACAAGGAATGAGAGGAGAGGAAGTGGATAGAGGATAGTCTTTCAAGGAATCTAACTGTAAGAGGAACAGAGAAACACGCTCATAAGACTTGTCAGCATAACTTTTGTTTTTTTGAAGTCATATTTAGATGCTTAGGTGTACATATGGAAAAATAGCTTGGTGTAATTTCAAGGGAGGGTTTTGCTAGGCACAAGTACAGCCGAGGGGTAGCTGGGCAACGAGTTGACAGTGCCTATTAGGGAGTAATCATAATGATGGACCATGCACTCTAAAGTGAGTTTGCAATGTTGGGATTAGAATGCATTAGGAGACTAAATTCTTCATACATACTACAGAGGCAGTTCCATTTCCATCTAATTTATACATGGTCTCATGAGTGCTACACAGTTCTCTAACAGAAAGATTTCCTCTCTCACCTTTCAATGAACTTTAAGAGAATACAGTCTTAAGTTTTCAACTTTAACTGCCTTACTTATTATGTTGTCAGATCAAACGGCTTCCCTGTCATTAGCACCGAAAGAGACCAAATTATAATCCTTATAAAACTCAAGTGATGTGTGAAAAGTTCAGCAGCCAAGATCTTGTTGCGGGGAGGGGTGGGGGGATGACTTTAGTGACAGAATTCCAAATAAAACGGGGAAAATGAGACCACTGAAAATCTAGAGATTCAAAGAGGGGTAAGGCAGAATAACCTGAGGAGCCTTAAAACCTTTGTTGTTGGTATGAAATATTTCAAACCCTGAAAAGAGTGAAACCTATGTGCCCACTATTCAGTTTTACTGAATAATAACATTTTATTTTTCTTACTTCAGATGTCTAGGCACTCTTTTAAAGAAAGACTTCTTAAAAAGTATCCATCTCTACATCTGTCTCAATCAGGAAACCTCTGTTACTGATGGGAGATGGGTGAAAAGGTTGGGAGCCAACAGACCCTTTTTCTGTACTATACACAAAGAAACTTCCCTTGAAAATGACTTGACATTTAAAGGATTTTAAAATTCTTTTTCTTTGCATTACAGTTTCTTGTACTATGCAAATGGCAGTAGCCGATAATCTTTTACTTAGACTGTGAAAATACAATCAGCCCATGAAGGAATTTAACTGTTAAGATACCACAGGCTGTCAGAGATGTTCATAAATAAAACAGCCCCCTTACTTGCTGTTTCCCATTGCTCCTTGTTGCCAGGCTTTCATGTCTGGTGACTGGTAGCCTGAAGTAGGCGGAGTTTGCTGGAGTAGAGCGCTCTGAGGAGGAGGGATTGGCATCGGCACCATGGAGCTCCCAGGGCTGAGAGATGGAGCAAAGTTGGCCTCACCTTGGGAAACCATTCCTGCAAATTAACACAAATTAATTTATATGACTACACTACAGATTTTTTTTTAGCCCTGTGGAAGAAAAAACCCACAAGGATGAGTAATATATTTAGAAATATCCTATTCAATAGGGTGGGGAAAAATGTAGTTCCTTAAAAATAAGGCAGAAAAATGTCATATAAATTGATAAACACATAAACATATAAAACAAGTCTGGAAAAATACTTTCTATTCACTGGATGTGGATTTGGATAGCAGGATTACATATAATTTTTTCCTGTTCTTTTTTGCTTATATGAGTGTTCAAATTTAAAACACATTTTTGAACATACATGAGGGATTACTTGCGTAATGAAAGTAACTTGAGAACTGAAAATATTAGGTGTGAACATAAAAAATAAGGAGAAAGCCTTGTTTGGCCACTCTTTCCCAAGACTTTTTGTGGGGTCTTCTTCCCTTCCCTTCCCTAAAAAAATAATTAAAAAAAAAAAGCATTATTGAGATATAATCTCAATATATTACATGAAATTCACCCAGGGTAGGTGCACAATTCAATGATTTTTAATAAATTTATAGAGTTGTGCAACCATCACCACAACCCAGTTTATACATTTTTACCATTTCCAAAGTTCCCTTGTGTCTGTTTGTAGTCAATTCCTGTTCCCACCTCTAACCTAGGTAATCACAGATTTGCTTTCTGTCTGTATGGATTTGCCTTTTCTGGAAATTTCATGTAAAAGAATTAAATGTGGTCTTTTGTATCTCTCTCCTTTCACTCAGCATGTTTTTGAGTTTTGTTATCAGTAGTTTGTTCCTTTTTACTGCAAGGTAGTGCTTATAAGCAGCCATTAATATCTTTGTGAAAAATCAACTGACCATCAATGTAAGGCTTTATTTCTGTACTTTTTATTCTGTTTCAGTGTTCTATATTTTTTTTTTGGTTCATTCATTCATTTAATAAAAATATGTACTTCTATTGAGCACCTACTATGTGCTCAGCATTATTTCAGTGACTAGTGATATAAGCCAGTTGTCTCACACATTTTCATATAAATTTTAGGATAAGGTTATCAATTTTCCAAAAAAAGCACGTTGAGATTTTACTAAGGACTGTATTGATTTTATAAGATTAATTTGGAGCAAATTACCATGTTTAAGTCTTCTCTCTCTCTGCCTTAATTTTATACAGTTTCCACTGTTATACCTTCACGTTCAGTACTTTTTTTCTTCCGTAAATGTAATCTGTGTTTATCCCATCTAGTGTATTTTGTATTTTTCACTTGCAGAAGTCTGACTTTGGTTTTATTTGTATCTTCCAGGTCTCTATTTAACACGCTCAAGCTTTCCTCTAGCTTCGTGAAACACAGAGTGAATTTTTAACTTATAATTGTTTTAATGTATCTACTAATTCTATTATCTGTGTAACTTCTGGGTTAGTTTTTGATTGACTTATTTTTCTCCTCATTATGGGTTATATTTTCCAGCTTCATTGTAGGCCTGTTAACTTTTTATCAGATGGCAGACCATGTGACTTTTACCTTGTTCAATACTGATTTTATGTTAAATTCCCTTAAATATTCTTGACCTTTGTCCCGGTTGTGGTTAGGTTACTTAGAAACTGTTTTTTCTCATAGGTTTTGTGCCTTACTTTGGTAGGCAAGACAAAACAGGCCTCAAGGTAGTGCTTATTTTGCTCTATTAAGGCAAAATCCTTCTGGTTATTCTCCCTGATACCCCATGAATTATGAGGTTTTCCATTCTGACTGGAAGAAAAAGGAACTATTTTTGGCCATGCATGAGTTTTGAGAACTGTTTCCTCTAATCTTTTAGGGTGGCTTTCCCTGGTCTTGGTTTGTTTACACACACACACACACTCACACACACACACCCTAGTACTCTGCTGAAGAAGTGAGTAGGACCCTCTTTATATCCTTGGACTTCTCTGTGTATCTCATTCCTCTCTGGTACTGTGTCCTGCAACCTCTAGCTGCCTTGGCTTCCCCAAACTTCCACCTCCCTCTCCTTAACTCAGAGAAACTGCTTGGCTCCTCTTAGATTGCCCGTCTGTAGATTGCCCTCTCGACAGTCTAGAAAATCTCGAGAACTATTGGTTCATATACTTTGCCTGGATTTTTTGTTTGTTTGTTGATAGGAGGATAAATTCAATTCTTGTTACTCTATCTTGGCCAAAGTGGAAGTCCATAAGAATTTAAAATAGTAAAAATGAATTTCTCTTTATTTATTTTTTGTTATGCTAGGCAAATTAACAACAACAAGCATTTTGTAATCTTTTTTTTTCCCTTCCTGATAAAATACATTTCAGAGTTAAATACTTTTGAGGTAGAAAGAGTTACAAAGGTGCAGAAAAAAAAAAAAAAGCCATAATTTGATTACCCATAATTTAGTATAATTCTTTCAAATCTTTCTCTATAAACTGTTAAACAATTTTGCATTCTGTTTCTTTCTCTTATCAGTATACTGTAAGTAGTTTCTATGTCCTTAATGTCTCTTTAACAAGTACTTATGCTTGTAAAGCATTCTATTGTGTTCTATCATTGTTAATATAATGTCTCTTCTCTTTTTTATTTGGTTAATCTGCCCAGAGATACATTTAATCTTTTTTTTTTTTTTTATTTAAACCAGCTATGACTTAAAAAAATATTGAAAACCTTCTGTGAAAGTTGAGCAGGCTATAGACTTTTTATAGTTTCTTCTTTTTCTCTTTCTTCCACTAAATGCTTAACTACTTTTTGTTTTGGTAAAGTATACAAAGCTACATATTTTTCTTTGCTACTTCTTTTGTATGTGGTTTAATCTTTGGTAAATAACTTTGAAGGGGTCTGGGTGCCACCGTGATTAAGTGCTTGGCTGCCAACTAAAGGTTAGGATTTGGACCCACCAGCCAGTCTGTGGGAAAAATTTGTAGCAGACTGCTTCTGTAAAGATTACAGTCTTAGAAACTATTTATTTCACAGTGCTTTGTTCTGTCCTGTAGGGTTGCTATGAGTTGGAATTAACTCAATGGCAATGGGATGTTGTGGGTTTAAAAGACTCTGACTTAAGATTGCTTGAATAAAAAACAATATATATATTGTTTTCATTTATGACTTTAGAAGGGTTCCCTCCAATGATCTTCATTTTTACGTAGATTGTATTTGCATTAGTTCTACACTTTACATTTGAACTATCTTCGTTGTGATTCTTGAAAAAAGTACTTGTCTGTTCTGAATCCATTTTAACCTTATTTATGATGAAATAACTTCTCTCAGAAACAATACATATATGTGAAGGGGGAAAGATATTTATCCCATTCTGGATATTATTTTGTGGGCTCAAAGCTAGTAAGTAAGAGACTCCAAGCACGTCAGCATGCTCTCTGACATTTCTTTCTGGCCTCATCTCACATTCTAACCACTCATGTCTTCCTTATGAGATTACCTGGTTTGAGCAGAAAGAATAAATGCATAGGTAATGTATTGGAAGGGCAAAGTTCTAGTTCTGATTCTGCCACCATACTGGACCTTGGGATCCTTGGATTACACAATCCAGTTCTGTCTAGCTTAAAAATTCTGTAATTCTATCTTTGTCTAGACTATGTTAAATCTCCCTGCTGGGCCATAAATGGCATCATAGCCATTTGGAAGCAACAACTAGAATTAGGGTGCATATTTCCATTTATTTATTTCTTCAAAGACTCCTTGAGCATCTACTCGACTAGGCACTTTAGAAACAAAAACTGAAAAGTTTGTAATTTGATCACTCAAGGAGATTGTTATTCATTAAAGAAGAGTAGCCAGATTAACCAGTAGCTATAATATAAGGTGGTAAGTACTTATGATGAGAATGTCAGGGAAGGCTTTCCAGAGGAGATGCCTCTGAGAGGAGAGAGTAAAGGGAATGAAACATTTGAAGGAAGGATATTTTAGATGGAGGGCACAGGATGTACAAAAGCCTAGAAGTAAAGACAGCAAGGTACGTGCTCTTTCTTGGAACTTGAGAAGTTTGTTGTGTCTGAGACAATGAGATATGGAGGGAAGAGAAAGTGGAGTTGATGAGTCTCGCTTTGGACAAGTTGAGTTTGGGGTACTAGTGGGATATTCAAATATGCATCTTCAGTAGGCACTGTACACATGAGCTGAGAGATCTTACTTAGAAATAGAGGATGGAGTAATTAGCATGTAGAGGTCACTGACGCCACAGGATAGATGAGATCCCGCACAAGTGGGCTGAGGAGGGTGTTTAACACAGTTCATAAAACATAAAAGTCTCTAGATGGACTTCAAGGAATCCATGAAATGGGTACAATTTTTTTTTTTTTTACATTTCTTTCATCTTTACTTTGAATACTGCCTTTGAATAAAACAATTTTTAAAAATACCTAATTCTGTTCTTGCACATTAATCATCATGGCATGACAGGTTAGAAGAGTTTTCTGTTTTCAGAAATAAAACATACTCTGCCAGAACCATTTACTTACATATTCCTCTGTTTCCTTTGGGCTTATATTAAGGTGAAAGATACCAAAGCAAAGAATCTAAAGCAAAGTTAATTAGATTTCATCCTTAGATTTGTGGTCATCAATTAACACAGAAAACAAATTTTTTCTGCGAAGGGTCAGTGTGGTAGTTAAGTTTGTATGTCAACTTGGCTAGGCCTGATGGAGTGGCTGGGCAGCTGGATGTAGTTATTCCCCATGGTGAGATTGGTAATTAACTTCATGGTGGAATCTATTGGAGCAGCTGAATAGCTGCTTTAGGGATGTGGGCTGCTTCTAGTATGTAAGAAGCAACTTTGAGGAAGGTCTCTAGCTTATGGCATGCTTGAACCCTGCATGTAACTAAGCTGTTGTTCAATAGCCTGCCATGCCCTGCCCATCTTGGGACTTCTTCTGGACTTTAATTAGTGGCCTGCCATGTTGTTTGGTAACATTAGGACTGTACCTTTTTACTTGTCAACCTTAGGCTTGTCAGCCTCAGCAGCCAGCAGCTGTCTGAATGAAGAAAAGCTTCCAGCTTCAGCGGGCCGGAAGCAGGAGGCAGAGCTTAAGCCCAACACTGAGGTGCTCTCATTCAGACCCTAGAGCCTGGAACTTTGAACTCAGACTTAAAGCCTCCAAAATTGTAAGAGAATAAAATCCTGTTTGTTCAAGCCATCTCATTTGTGGTATATACCTGTCAGGGCGGCACTAGATAACCAAAACAGTAAGATAGTAAATTTGTTAGATTTTGGGGGTCATAAGGTCACTCTAACAAAAAGTCAACTCTGCTATGTAAAACCAGCCATACATAATACGTAAACAAATAAGCATGGATATGTTCCAATAAAACTTAATTTATAAAAACAGGAATTGGCTTGGATTAGGCCTGGACCATAGTTTGGGACATACATCTTTTAGCTTTTGTGTGGCAAATTTACTGGCAGTGGAAGCATAAAACCAACAAAGACCAAAGAACCTTTATATCTGGATTTCTTTAATATAATAAACACTGTTTTGTTTAACTGGTTTTTTTTGGGGGGGTAGGGGAAGGCTTGATTTGAAAAGCTGGCACTTTTATAGAAATTGAATTTATAACAACACAAAACCTGGTCTTGAAGCCTTCTACAAGGTTGCTGATCATGTTGGAACAGATTTATGGGTTAGAGCAATGGAAGAAATTAAAAGCACTATATCTTTAAATATTTTTATCCTCTCCAGAAAAACTAACATTTTTTTCCCCTATTATTTTGGGGCAGTTGAGAGAAGAACTGATAGCTCTACCATCATTTCAGTATGTAACTGAATGAAAACACTGCTTTCTTTCACTGTATCCAGCTTCTGGTTTTAGGCTATAATATGAATGCTGACTTTATCAAAGAAAATTTCTTATTTTGTGAAAAATATTTTCATCTGTCAAGATTCGGGTGGGGAGAAAAATCTAATGGAAGTATATTGCCAGACCTTTTTCCCACAGGGTTACTGAGTAGATTTGAATGGCTAATCTTTCGGTTAGTAGCCAAGGGCAAAAGATTTGCACCATCCCAGGGATCTATCTCACCTTTTAATTAATTTATTTAGAATCACCCCATAGGGTTTTCCAGGCTGTAATCTTTATGGGAGGAGCTCTTGTGGAGTAGTGCCTAAGGCACTTGACTGCTAACCAGAAGGCTGGTGGTTCAAACCCACCAGCCACTCCTCGGAAGGAAGGTTGGGCAATTTACTTCTGTAGTGATACTGCCTTGGAAACCCAAGAAGGGGTTGCTAGGAGTTGGGTCCGACTTGACAGCACATAAGAACAACACAATCTTTATGGGAGTAGATTGCTACGTCCTTCTCCCATGGAGTCAATAGGTGGTCTAGAATTGTCAACCTTTCAGTCAGCAGACAAGCACTTAACCGTTGTACCACCAAGACCCCTGTTTTGTTTCTCCAGTGCTGCTCTAATAGGAATACCAAAAGTCAATGGCTTTAACAAATTTATTCTCTTATAGTTTAGGGGGCTAGAAGTCTGAGTTCAAAGTGCCTGCTCTAGGGGCTGGATGAAGGCCCCTTCCTTGGGCTTCAGCTCTGCCTCTTGCTCCCAGCCCACTGGAGCTGAAGGCATCTCTTCACTCAGGCAGCTGCTGACTGCTGAGGCTGACAAATCCAAGGTTGACAAGTAAAATGGCATAGTCCCAAGATTATCAAACAACATGACAGACCACTAGTTCAACTAATTCCAGAAATAGTCCCAAGACGGGCAGACAACATGGCAGGCCACTCACTGGTGACCTGGCCAAATGCAGGATCCAAGTGTGCCAAAAAGCTAGAGACCTTTCTCAAACCTTCTTTTTTACATACTGGGAGCAGACCACACCCCTAAGGCAGCTACTCAGCTGCTCACAGCAGATTTCACCATGGAGTTGATTACCAATCACATTGTGGGGAACAACTACATCTAACTGCCCAGCCAAGCTGACACAAAACCTTAATTACCACAGTCCTTTATCTGACCATTAGAGATAGTTGAATGCAAATTTCCAATTAAAAAATCACACAAAATTAACTAATAAAAGTCAAAGAAAGTATGTATTTATTATTATTAAAATTTAGGCCATGGAACTGTTCAGAGAAACATAAAAATCATGAGGAAGAGAAAGAAAATGTGCTTGATGGTGTCTATCTTATCTGATATTAGGTTATTAAGAGATCTTTTCATTTCCAAAAACTTCCTGGTTTTTATTTTCCCTCTTTCCTTACTGAAATCACTTATCTCATTTTCCTTAAATGAATAAAATGCATTTACAGTGATTTTAATTTTCTTCATACGCTTTTTTACATTTCCCAAATTACCTACAATGAATATACGTTATCTTTGTCATCAGAAAACCATACAAATACTATTAGAAAAGGAAGAACCAGAAATCCAGGATCCAATGTCAAATTATCACTTAAAAAGAAAATAATTAGAAATAAAATAATAAATGGAAACACCTATTTTACATCATTATTAGAGTGACATACTACTGCAGGCATTAGAGTAAGTCTTGTTTGCTAAGAATAAAAATCTAGGTACCAGATAAAGCATTTATGACGGATGTCAACATCTAGTTATACTGCCCACATCTTAACTGACTGTGTTCTTTACTGACATGGACAATGATCCATGTTCAAGTTCATAGATCAAAGACTAGACTCATAACCCTGAAAGAAATCTTGTCAGTTTCATCATACTCACAACTTTGAAGCACTATCTTTCCAAGTGCCTTCGTCAAGGGATGGGAACAGGATATGAAGGTCTCCTTTTTTGGCTTTCCAGAGAAAAAATTTTCAAATATGTGACTGAAATTTGACAGAAGTACTTAAAAAAATTTTTTTTTTCGTTGGCTGATTTTTAGATGCAGACTGCCAGGCCTTTTGTCCTAGTCCATCTCAGTCTGGAAGTTTTACGGAAACCTGTTTAATATCATAGCATCCACTGACGTGGGGGTGTGGCTGTGCATTAGTGCACTGGCGAAGTCTCCTGCATGGAAGGTGAGAATACCACCACTGCACCACCGATGTCCTCCTATTTATTCATTTATTAAAAAAAGAGGATTCTTAAAATAATCTGATGGGATTTATCAATGCTCAGCTTATTCTTCCCCTCCCCCATGTATGAGCTATAAATCTTTTGATTTAGGACTCTATAATCAATATATCATGAATGTTACTAAAATTCTATTTGCTAATTTGGTCAAGCTGTCATTTTGGAGAGGAGTTGGGAAGCAGGCAACTATAAAAGTCTTCTGATGTTGGAGGAAATATTTTTGCAGGCTAAAGTAAAATAAAAAAGTCTTGTCAAATTCTTTGCATACAGAAACCTTAACACACATGGAAATACAATCCTTTTGAAGGCCCACTTATTCAGACAACCTTATAAGTAAAATATGGCTTTATAATCCTTTTCTTTCTCACACAGACAGTGTCAGAAATATACACCAGCCAAAGATGACTTCATTGTCTTGAGGACAAAGGAACTGATGTGGCATAATTTTGATTAAAATGTCTTTAGAGAATTGTGGTGCTCTTTGGCACAAGCCTCCCTAGATACGTAATTTAACAGTCAAAGAATTTTAGCACTTGTTGCCATCAGAATGAACTGTCTAAATTGATTGAGCTGTCAAAGTTGATAAGCACACTGCAAAATTTATACATAACTTCAATTTTTTATTCAAGTCAAATAGCAGCCTTCTCATTGAAATTCACTTTTAAGCAGCCTTGAAATTTAATTTTTGTTTCATTTATACAATCAAAGGATTTATTTCATGAACTGGCCATTAATCTTACATACGAGTTTGATTAGACGTGGTGGATTAATCATATGTGTTTTATTGCCTCTACCTACTAGAAACTCAATAAAATGATAGAAAAGGAATTACAAAAATTATCACTTAGGATGAAGAGAATGGAAGAGATAGTACAAATAAAAGATGAAAAACAAAACAAAACAAAACGAACTTTTGGAAGACTGAAAGTAGACTGATTTTGCAGTAAGAATGGTGACACCAATAAGGAGTCTGAGATATTCTTTGCAGAGACTGATTATCCTTATGTAGATTACCAAAAACAAAATCTACAGGACAATAAAAAAATTGCATGCCTGTGCTTAAAACCCACTGTCTGGGGAGGACTTTCATTAGATTTTCATAGAGATCCACGACAGAAAATAAGACAGTAAGACAATGTGCTTTGAGTATGTTGTTGTCCAGTTGATTATGACTCATGGGGACCCTATGTGTGCACAGCAGAATTGCTTCACAGGGTTTTTTTTTTTTGCAAAATATTTTGTTCCCTCCTCTCCCCTCCCACCCCTTCATAGGATTTTTAAGGCTGTGACCTTTCAAAAGCAGATCACCATGCCTGTTTTCCACAGCACTTTGGGGTGGGTTTGAACTACCAATTTTCCCTAATAGTTGAGTGCTTACAGTAAAATTTTAGAGTCAGATGGGCCCTTATGGATCTCCTAATTTAATCATCTTAGCTCACAAAGAGATGAGCTTCAAACTCATTCAATAATCAGTGACAAAAGCTTGTGGATTCCTGACTCCCAGGTTAGTGGCTTTCTTCTTGGACACACTGCCTCAATGCCAATAAAGTGCAATGTATAAACAGAGACCTGAGCTTGTCTGTATTACTTTATAAAGCCAACATAAAGTTGTGATCTTCATACCTGATCCTGGATACTGGAAGACATTCTGCTGCATCTGAGGATTGATTCCAGTGCCAAACTGTCCTCCCAAGTTTCCTGCCATGCCTCTGTTCACCATGCTGCTGCGGTTGGCCAAGGATGCCTCAGGATTTGTTGCCAGTTGTGAAAATGGGCTGGTAGAAGCAGGTGGGGTTCCTGGATTTGTACCATAATTTGGTGGGTAGGGGAATTGCTGTGGAGCACCCTGAGGAAGACGGGGGTTCCCCATTTGAACGGACAGTCCAGATGAGGGAGGGAGGTTGTTCCCAAAGCTTTGTTGCCTCATGAGCATGGCTCGCTGCTGCTGTATTAGCTGCCTCTGTCGGTGCTGTTGACTGTACAACTCCCGCTGGCGCTGTGCCAACATCTGGGCATTTAGGGGTGGCTGCAAGGAAGGAAACACTCTCACTTATTAAAATTATTATCATCACTATCTATCTTGAAAAATTTATGAGATAAAGCCTAGTATGTTGGGTCAACAGAATATGTAACAATGATTAGTACACAAGGAAAACTAAAACAGAAAAGGAATAAAAACCTCTTTTGTGATTAAGCAATATTCATGAAAGAAAAAATTAAGTACATTTTATAGATTAAAGGTAGTTGAGAAATGCTGAAACAATCTCTGACCATTAAACCCAAACCAAATCCCATGCCACTGAGTCAATTCCAATTCATGATGACCCCATGTGTCACAGCGGAACTGTGCTCCATAGAGTTTTTAATGGTTGTAATCTCACAGAAGTAGACAGCCAGGCCTGCCTTCTGCAGTGTTTCTGGGTTGATTTTATTGGCCAATCTTTTGGTTAGTAGCCAAGGGCAAATCTTTTGCACCACACAGTGACCCATCTGACCGTGCTGTTCTTGTTGTCTGACCATGAGAGCGGGTTAAAGGCAAATTCCCAATTAACGGTCACACAGAACTCAGAAAGTCAAAAGAGAGTATATAGTAATTATTGTAATTTAAGCCATGAAAACTATTAAAAAAACCCCACAAAAACCATGAAGAAGAGAAAGAAACTGTGCTTGATGATGTCTATCTTATGTGATGTTAGGTTGTTAGGAGACCTTGCTTTTTCTCATTTCCAAAAATTTACTGTGTTGCTTGTTTCCTCATTTCCTTACTGAAACCAATTATCCCATTTTACTTAAATGAATACAAAGCAATTACAGGTGGTTTTAATTTTCTTCATTATCTTTTTCTACATTTTCCAAATTATCTACAATGAATATATATTACCTTTGCAATCAGAAAACTCTACAAATACCATTAGAAAAGGAAGAATCAGAATGCAGGATCCAATGCAAAACAAATTATCACTTAAAAAGAAAACAATTAATTAGAAATAAAGTAATAAATGGAAACACCTATTTTATATCATTATTGCATTGACAAACAACTCCAGACATTAAATAGCTATATTGTTACAGATGGGGAAAGAAATGTAAAATCATCTTAGCTCACAAAGAGATGAGTTTCAAACTCATTCAACAATTAGTGACAAGAGCTTGTGGATTCCTGACTCCCAGGTCAGTGGCTTTCTTCTTGGACACACTGCCTCAATGCCAGTGAAGTGAAATGTGTATGAACAGAGACCTGAGCCTGTCTGTAATGTAAAGTTAGGCTGAAATTATTTTTCAGTCTTACATGCAAAGTAACATGGCATGTCAATGACGCCTTCCTCAGAAAATAGCATCTCAGATCAAGGATCTGATTAAAGCATACAGTCCATTAAAAGTAAACCTGCCAAGCAGTTACACTGCAATCTGGGAGAAACTGATTTGACTTTCTGATAGAAATTGTCTTTATGTGAATTCTAAAAGTAGGATCTAACTACTTCTGCAAAAGCCAACTAACTTGTTGCACTGAGTCAATTCCAACTCATAACGACTCTACAGGACAGAGCAGAACTGTCCCAAAGGGTTTCCAAGACTGTAATCTTTACAGAAGCAGACTGACACATCTTTCTTCACGCAGAGGCTAGGGGGTTCAAACTGCTGACCTTTTGGTTAGCAGGGGAGCACTTAATCACTGTGCCATGAGGGGCCCTTATGAGCTATCGACTGAGATTTTAAGACAGAGAAACCCAAACTCTGGAACCATGAAGTGGCCAGTATTTGCTGCTTATTGGCAACTGCTGTCAATATTTATCCTTTTGGTTAGTGTTGGATTCCTGTATCTGCCCCCAAACCATCAAGGTCTATTTTTTGGAGAACAGTTTTGTTTGGATCCTCTCTAGAATCCCTTACCTCCCAAATTTTTATACCAATTTAGTTAACAAAACATAAATAGGTAGTTGAAACAAAAATATTGAAGTATGTGTGGAATTAAAGTTGGAAGCAAGTACTAGATAATACTTAGAAGGCAACCCAGTTCTTTTTATGTTGAAAGTTCCAATAGCTCTGGGCTTATCTACAAGAATCTTTAAAATAAATAAAATCTAGATGATGCTTATGTCCAGATTGAGCAGAGAACACAAAGTAGTTAAGACAGTTTAGCGATGTGATCGGGTTTTGATTAGGTTTCAGGTACTATTCACACAGTTTTCTATTTTAGGTTTCTTATTACTGACTGGTACTGTTCAGTACAGCAATAAGAGATACTTAGTCGTCTGGCATCCAATAGCAATGATAACAATAACAATAAAATAAAACAACTCTCAGCTTTAGATCAAATATTAATAAGAGGTATCAAAATCAGATTATTAATTCATTCTAGAAGAAAACTATACTGCAAACATCATTAAAAGATCAGCCCACAGCCCATTTAAATGACACTCAAGTCAACACTTTAAAAGACAGTGCTTGGGTTGGAGAAGTACTAGCAACATCTGCTTTTCTCACATTACCTGAGGTGTAACTTGTTGCTGCATGCCTGATCTCATACTGATGCCAACAGGAGAAGTTGCTGCAAACTGATTTAAGATAGCTTGTCGATTCTGGTGTATCAACTAAAGAAAAACAAATGAGATATCACATTTCGACATACAACACATTAATTACAGAGGGACACAAAGTTTTCACTGATAATGAAAAAGTTTTAGAATTGCAGGTCTAATAAAATTATTTTCCACGTGTATTTGCCAAAGGCTGGCAATTCCTAATATTTAAGCAGCCCTGATGGTGCAATAGTGAAGTGCTCAGCTGCTAGCCAAAAGGTCAGCAGTTCAAACCCACCACTGGCTCCATAAGAGAAAAGATCTGGCAATCTGCTTCCATAAAGATGACAGCCCAGGAAACCTTCTGTCATAAATGGTGGCTATGAGTCAGAATTGACCTGACACCACACAACAACATTGTATATTTACAACTTGATGAACACTAAATATGGCAGAACTTTAAAAAATCAAATACACGTACATGTGTATATATGTGTATCATACATTTGAAAATGTGTTAATACTTAATTCAGATAAGTACAATAATGGAGAGAGAAGAAATATCAGCTCTAGATCTTAAAATATTGTGAGTAAAAAGTTAAGTATACAGGCACATTCTACAAAGTCCTACAAGATGAATGGAAAAACTAAAGTACTTCCCAACTGGAGGGTGCCTGTCTGGTGGGTACATATTTGAGAAAAATCCAATGTGATTTCAATAGCTGGAGAGAATTATGTAAGAAACAAATGATCTGAGAAAATGGACTATTTATTTGACTAGAAGAAGTAATTACTTTAGGCCAGCATTTCCCAAATTGGAGTTCTAAAGAACATTGTTGTGTGGATATTAATAGATGTGCCAGGAAAATAGCATGCTGTGCTGTATTAAGTATTGGAAATGATAGGTTACACAAGGTGAAACAGATTTCTTTACTGCAGTAATTTTATGAGCCTTCAACTGGCCAAAACACACTGTGGATCTTCAAGCGGGGATATATAGTCCAACTTATTTCATAAACTTTTTTCTGACATAACCATTAACAACTATCTCCTATAACAATCTTCTATGGAACATAATAGTTTGAAAACAGCTGTTTAGATTAGGATTAGGGTATCAGGTCATGGGCATGCCATAAATTTATCTGGTAACAAAGCAAGTATCCTTGGAAGGAAGATCTCCTTGTAATCAATCTGTGGCTTAAAAAATTCCTTCCTTGATAATTTGCTATGAATGAACTGTCCATAGGAGCTCTGGTAGCATAGTGCCTAAGGCACTTGACTGCTAACCAGAAGGCTGGCGGTTCTAATCCACCAGCCACTCCTCAGAAGGAAGGTTGGGCAATCCTACTTCCATAGTGATACTGCCTCGGAAAGCCAAGGAGGGGTCGCTATGGGTCGGGGCCGACTCGATGGCAAATAACAACAATAACAACAACAACAAACTGTCCAGAGAAATAATAATAACTTTATGTTTATATGGTACTTTATAACATAAATGATATGTAAAACATTAATATATCACATTTTATGTATTAAATTCCATATGCAAAATGGAAAGTCTATGAAAGTCTGATAAGAGAATCCAAAGAGCTATGGACAGTGACTAAATCACTCATCTTCCAATAGCTCAATTCTTAATTTTGGGTTCCTTCTTTTTTCTCAGGCTCTTATTACAACATACTTATTTGGAAGGAAAGCTTAATATAATGTACATACTAAAACAACAACTTTCAGGTATTGTGGAATAATACCAAATTCCAAATCACTTCAAAAATAGACACCAATTTTGTAGGTTTAAAAGTCAAAGGAATGTTTACTTATCAAACCTACATACTTATATGACCATATATTTAAGTAAACCAAGTTAATTTTAAAAAGATTTGTTGAAAAATTCAGTACATCTATGATACTGTATCAAGTTTGGAGGCTACAACAGTGAGCAAATTCCTGTCCTTTGGGAATTCCCTGTCAAATGGCAAAGGCCACACCCCAGTGCAAATGCACAAAGGGTGTACTTGTATAAAAAGAGATCTGCAGCAGTAGAGAGAGAGGAACTAACTCAGCTTAGGGACACAAAGACAATGACCAAGAGCAGAAGTGAGCTAAACTGAGTCTTGATGTATGAGAATGCTAGGTGGCCAGGGGGATGATAGAGTTAATCTGAAGCAGAAGGAACAGTAAGTATAAAAACAGCAAGGGAGGCAATATGAATAGGGAAAATATATTAATACTTGAGATAGAGAGGAGTGAAATGGCAAGGGAGTGGAACTGAGATCCCAAACCCAGATTTATGTTCAAATTGTGGGATAACATGAGAATGAAATGCGTCAGAATGGAAGTACAGATGACTGAGAAGTAGTAACAATGAGCAACAACCTTAGAAAATAAAAAAAAGTTACTTTCTTTTATTAGTGGAAGGAATTATTCAAAATACCAAAAATCTGGTATTTACTTTCTGTTACAAAAAACCAGTTCTATTATTCCCTTGAAAGAACTCTTGTTCATTTTTTCCTCCCACATCTTGATTTATGCTGTGTACAACCATCCCACTCCAACCTGCCTCTTCTCTCTGATTACTAAAATCCTACCCATTTTTCAATAAGCAGGTCAAGTTCTTGCAGGGAAGCCTTCCCACAAGGATCACTACATCCTTTACCATCCCTTAAGTTTTAACCTTTGGAGGGTGGGCGTGGGTGGGAGGAAGGAAGTTGGTAGCTCAAATGCAAATGGCTATAAAGGCCAAGCCAAAAGTCTTGTTGTAATATAACAGGAAATGTGGGGTTTGTGGCCAATGGAAGAGTGCAAACCCTGCTGATATGTATAAAACACACACACACACACAGAGTTCAGGCTGACTGCCACTTTGTCTGCTGAATGGATATTCTTCTAATGCCTTATCAATAAGTCCTTCTATGGTAAACCTAAAAGATGCTTATCTAACCCAGAAGTTCTCAACCAGTGGTGACTTTATCCTCAAGAGGACATAACAATGTCTGAAGACATTTCTAATTGTCACAACTAGGGGAAGGGGCACCATTAGCATCCAGCAGGTAGAGGCCAGGAATGCTGCTAAATATTCATAAATGCACAGGAAGCTCCTCACAAAAAGAATGATCTGGCCCAAAGTGTCAAAACAAACCTTGAGAAACCCTGATATAACCACTGCATAAATTCTTGCTAAGATAAAGAGATCTTTAAAGAGGTTATTCTTTGGGGGCAGTTTTAATTGTCAGAAATCTGAAGGTAAAATCTGCTATTTTCTTCCCTTTGATCCTAGTAATTATTTTCAGGCCACTCCTATTCTCTATAATATATAAAAGATAATCGCTGGTGGTTCTGACACCATACTCAAACCTTTTTTCAGTCCCTAACATATATCTTACCTGAACTTGTTTTAAGATGGCAAAGTATATTATAGAAGTCCCCGGGTAGCACAAATGGTTAACTCATTTGTTGCTAACTGAAAGGTTGAAGGTTCTAGTCCACACAGAGGTGCCTTGGAAGACAGGCTTGGAAATCTGCTTCTGAAAAATCAGTCACTGAAAACCTTATGGAGCACAGGTCTACTCTGACATACACAGTCACCATGAGTCAGAACTGACTTGATGGTAACTGTATTTTTTTTTTAAAGTATACCATATTTCTTTATCTGTCTCATGTATCACACCTTCTTTATATTAGTCTTCTCTTGAGAGTATAAAGACCAAGGTCCTTGGGAGAAGTAATACAAAACTGGAATAGAATTAACTGTATCTTCTGTCACTCAATATTATACTATTTTCTACAAGTATGGACTGACCGACCCATCCTTGCAGTTGCTCTTTTCCCAAAACAGAACTTCAGAAGTTCTTTATTAGTATTTTGGATGTATTTCTCAAGGCTTTCATCCATATGAGGAATACGCAGACACTACATATAAAGGCTTATAATTTTGTATTCTTTCTTAATCATCAGTTCCTTCTTTCAGTTTTTATAGTTATTAAAAGCATCAGCCAATGGAGCTATACTGGTTTCCTAAGAAACCACACAGTAAGCTTAAAACACAGTGAACTCAAAATTCTGTTTGACCAACTCAGTGGATATTCCACTCCATTAGCTACCAAGGAAGTGAATCATGCTCACTTACTTTCTTTCCTTCCCTTGCCTCCTTCAGCTGAAGATTATTCAAACTGTATATTCAAATTTAAATTCTTAGAATCATTTTGCTCCTTGTGTACCATATTCTAGTCAATGACATTTACCTTAAAATCCACTATATATACATATATATATATATGTATATATATGTATATGTATATATATGTATATATATATATATATATATATGTATATATATATATATTATATAGTTCTGTTCTGAGCATGTTTGTTTCTTTTCTTAGGTACTGTGCTTAAAATACTGCTTGTGAGATGCTTATAATCGCCTTTCTTTGTGAAGAGGAAAGCGGAAGGAGAGGATATGACCAACAAGTAAACAGATAATATCAATTCTTTTTTAAAAATACATTTTATTGAAATATAATTTATGTACAGTGAAATACACAAAACTAAAGTGACATGGGTCAATGCATTTTTTTTTTTTTTTTCAGTGTTCCCTCCCCTCCCCTCCCCTCCCACAGACAGTATCAATTCTAAGAGGTCAGTATATTATGAAAACAGTATTATAAACTTAATGTATTCTGGATGACGAATCCTTTCTCAGTTACATGGGGGCTGCAAAAGTTAGATAAAATTTGTTTGCAGGTTATTTTTAATCATGGTAGTCATTTTTCTGATATGCCAAGGATTGTACAGAAAAAAAGATAGAAAGAACTTGGCACATTCCTGAGCCTGTGAAGTAATTATACTTGGACCTTCCTCTAATGTGGATCAGCTGAATATCTGAGACAAAATATTTTTCTTTATTGTTTTACTCCTTTTGTGTTGATCACTTTTCTTTACTTGTTGCTGAAAGCATGTTAGTGGAGACCCAGGTTGAGAAGACTGGGCCAGCTCTGCTCACAGAAAGCTACACATGGGAAACTCCCAGCATGTGCAGCCTAAGAACCAGTATGAGGGGAGTGCCCCATTGCTGAAGAACTTATAGTCCAGAGCACAGAGTAGCCCTGGATGATGCAGCTCGTTAGAGGGAGCTGCCATAGTTATATGGCACCATAAATTGTTTCTATGTACTTACATATTTGGGCTAACCAGAAGGCTGGCGGTTCAAACCCACCAGCCACTCCTTGGAAGGAAGGTTGGGCAATCCTACTTCCGTAGTGATACTGCCTCGGAAACCCAAGGAGGGGTCGCTATGAGACGGGGCTGACTCGACGGCACATAACAACAACAACAACAACAAAACACAGTGAGCTCAAAATTCTGCATTTTACCAACTCGGTGGATATTTCACTCCATTGGCTACCAAGACCACCAAACTCTGGACATTGCTCTATGAGACTTAAAGGAAACAAAGGGGAACCACGTTCACTTACTTGCATCCTTATCTCATACATATCCTTTGCACTGACACTCCACTTATCAGCTGCTTTAGGAGCAAATCAAAGTAAAAACAACTCTTCTCTGAACTGCATATGAATCATTTCACCCATTCACAGACTTGACTCAGGTCCTCGGTCTGTCCTTGCTCACTCAACCTTCAACTGTAGACAGGATTGACTGAATTCTAGCCTGTAATTTTTAGCCTGTAAAATGAGAATATTAGCATATCTACATTCTCCTGTACATTATGGACTTAGCACTATGCCACCAGAGCTCCTGTTTAATGTTTCAGGTATACATATTTTGACTACCCCTAAGCAGACTAAAAGTTCTTAAAGGGGACTGTATCTTTTATTTCTTTGTGTACCTCACAGTACCTAGTATTGTCTTCTTAAAAGTGTCTTATGAAAAAGTAAGTAAGACCCAAACCAAATCTAATCGATCCCAACTCATAGTGACCCTGTAGGGAAGAGCAGAACTGTCACAGGTTTCCAAGGCTGTAAATCTTTATGGAAGGAGACTGCCTTATCTTTCTCCTGCAAAATGGCTGGTGGGTTCAAACTGTCGACCTTTTGGTTAGCAGCCTAATGCTTTAACCACAGCGCCACCAGAGCATCTTGAAAAAGTAAATGTTGTTGTTGTTGTTATGTGCCATCGAATCAGACCCGACTCATAGTGACTCCTCCTTGGGTTTCCAAGGCAGTATCACTGCGGAAGTAGATTGCCCCATCTTCCTTTCGAGGAGTGGCTGGTGGGTTTGAACCGTCAGCCTTCTGGTTAGCAGTCAAGTGCCTTAGGCACTATGCTACCAGAGCTCCTAGAAAAAGTAAATACAGGGGTTGTTGTTGTTGTTGTTGTTATTTGCCGTCGAGTTGGCCCCGACTCATAGCGACCCCTCCTTGGGTTTCTGAGGCAGTATCACTACAGAAGTAGGATTGCCCAACCTTCCTTCCAAGGAGTGCTGGTGGGTTTGAACCGCCAGCCTTCTGGTTAGCAGTCAAGTGCCTTAGGCACTATACTACCAGAGCTCCTAAATACAGGGGTACTCTTATGAATTTCCAAAAGCAAAGATATACATTATTCTTGTGCCTTCTATCTAAATATGAATGGCAAGCTATAATAAAAGTAGTAAGTATTCAATACCTCAGAACATATTACTAGTCCCTGTCTCTTTTTCTCTCTTCCCTGACTTCTTTATGAGTCCTTCATTTCATTCCAGCATTTTTAGATTGTTCCTTTCTTTGTTATTTGATTATTTTTTTCATATTCCAATCTTATCTCTCCCCATTTCATCCTCGCTTCCATCACCTTCCTCTTTTAATTGAAACGGAAATACATTTTATATTATATGTTACATTTACTGAATATAGTTTTATAATAATACCCATAACCAAACCTGTTGCTATCAAGTCGATTCCGACTCATAATGACCCCATGTGACAGATTAAAATTGCACCATATGGTTTCCAAGGCTGTAGTCTTTACAGAAGCAGACTGCTACATCACTCTCCCACAGAGCAGTTGCTAGGTTCGAACTGCTAAACTTTCAGTTAGTAGTGGAGCCCTTAAACCACTATACACCCTTTAAACCCCCCCCAAAAAAACCAAACAAAAAAACAAACTCACTGCTGTCGAGTCAGATCTGACTCATAGCTACCCTTCCTTGGGTTTCTGAGGCGGTATCACTACACTATGGAAGCAGATTGCCCAACCTTTTCCTTCCGAGGAGTGGCTTGTGGGTTTGAACCACCAGCCTTCTGGTTAGCAGTCAAGTGCTTTAGGCACTATGCCACCAGAGCTCCCATACACCCCGTAAGGCTCCTTTTTATAAGAATAGTGGCATAGTGGATAAGGCATTTGGGTGCTAACCAGAAGGTCAGCGGTTTTAAACCCACTAGCCACTCTGTAGAAGGAAAACAGGGCAATCTACTTCTGTAAAGATTCACAGCCTCAGAAACCCAATGGGGGGTCACTATGAGTCAGAATCCACTCCATGGCAGTGCGTTTTTTTTTTCCCCCCCCCACTATATGCTATGCATTGTGATAAGAGATTTACACGCTTTATCTCATTTAACCCACACAAATACCTTTGAGGTGAAGAAATTATTTATTAGCCTCTTTTTACAGATGAGGAATTAGATAGAGGCTTTCCAGGGTGAGTCACTTGATTAAGGCAACTTGCCTAAGAAAGATCTTGTAACTACATCTGACTCTTATAGTATGCTCTTATAACCATTATATCCTACGGCATACTGCCACCCTAATAGAATTTATGTCCTTCTCTCCTCCATCTGGAATTAGTGAGTCTCCAGTAAACTTAAACAAATATAAAATTTTTTACCCAAAGCAATACACAATTAAAAAACAAAAAACAAAATAATACAGAAGCGTGAATAACAAGAAGTAACAATATATAACCTCAGTCCCACTTCCCAGAGACAATGTTTTTAATCCTGTACTTTTTCAGTCCTTTTGATGATTATAAAATCTTACGTATTTATGCCACTACATCTACTCATTTCTTGTCATCCCAGGGAAGATTACCGCACTTATAACTCTCAGCTCTCCCTACTACCTTTTCTTTTATTCTCCTAATATAGTAATATCATTAGACTTCAATTTTCCAACTTCAAACAATATAAATAAACCTCAATTGCTATTCCAACAACCATAAACAGTATTGCTTTATGCTCTACTTAGTACATTAAGCTATATTTCTCTTTACTAATTTAATGATCAGATGATGTTCATCCTAAATATTTTTCTTAAATCTCAAAAAAATTAAATTATCTTTTAATTGTGGGTCATGACATACTCTGTTATAAACTACCAGTCTTTAATCGAATGCAGGAGTCCCTTATCCTATCCTAGGATCAGACCAAGGATGGTTCTCTGAATCTTTCATAAAGGTTCAGAGAATGGACTTAACACCTTTATTTATAATTGGGCCATCTTCTTACTATCAAGAGATCATAGCACATACCTTTCAAAAGTATCAACTGCTAAATAACAGTACTCACTTGCTGTTGTCCCTGTAACCGCTGTTGTAGTTGAAGTCGGAGTTGGTTGGGTGCAGCTGGAGGTCTGTTTAGAGTTTGCCTGGGCTGCATGCCCATGCCAGGTGAAAAGGCGCCTCGGGGAGGTGTTACTTGAACAGGTACAGTCCCCAAGGAAGGTTTTTGTCTGATCATGCCTTGGAAAGGGCTAGGGAGACTGGCGGTAGGAGAAGGAGAAGAGTAAGGCTGGGAATAAAGGTTGGGTCTTTCTTCCATCATCAAAGGTGGTGTTGCTTGCTGTGGTGGAAATCTCTCTGATAATACATCTAATCCACCACCCTGTTACAAAATAAGCCAGACATTTTATAAATAAATCTCTGTCAATAAGTGACATGCTTCTCTGTACAAGACTTGAAAACACTTTATTTCTAGAAAATGTCATTGTAATATATTTATACTGAATTCATGCTTCCCCAAACCTTCTACCTAAAGGAACCACTTGTGATACTTGCTTTTGAAATTGAACAATCAATTGAGATGTTTACGATCTCAATAAAGACATGAAAACACAATTAAAATAAAGGCCTTAAACCAATCAAGGGAAGCTAAAAGGTTTAAAAAGAATTTACTGCAAAGCCTACGAATCAGCACAATTTACATTTAATAGATTGCCATGAGAAACAGATTCCTAAAGGAGGGCTCAATCAAGCATTTTTCAATCTTAAATCCAGAATTCATGCTTTTATCTCTCACATACACACACACACACACATCACAGCAGATTTAACAGAATGCCAGAGTTACACCTTTTAAACTTTTTGACTATTACGCATATAAGAAATACATTTTAAATTGTGACACATTTACATATAACATATAACATAAAGGAGTATCATGAAACATAACTTTCCCTTTTTGTGGGCTATGCACTCTGGTATTTTTATCCTACACTTTTTATCCCATTTTAAAAAACTGCTGATTGTGATTCACTAAATTGACTGTCATCACTCCGCAGTCTGAAAAACGCTAACCTGGAAGTTGGAATGTCATGAAATACATAGACTGAAGACAAACATGAATGAAGGATAAATTAAGTTCTTAAGTAAGAACTGATGATATAAATCTGGATTCTTTTCTAACTGGAGACTAAAATTCTTTTCCATAGTAAAAGGCTAAGACTATCTAGTTTTTTCAATCCCATGAATTGTTATGACATTTTTTGGTTTTAAAAGACCATTATATAACTGTAATATACTTTGATAACTTTCACAAGGGGTAAATTATAAAAGTTAGCTAAAACACAGTGGGAACAATATTGAAAAATCCAATTGAAAAATCTTGCTTAAAAATCATTGTATATGTCATGAGACAAAGTGTATGTGAACTGCTGTATGGAAAGTGAAATCTGCTCTGTAAATCTTCACTCAAATCACAATAAAAAAAATCATTATATAGCTTCTCAAGGCTGCATTATTTAAATAATGCCAATGCTGGTAAATACCTGCACAAGTTTGTCAATCCCCAGAGCTCTGTCTAGTTCAGCTAGCTCAGTTTCATCTTTGCCACTGAGGAAAGATACCAGCTGTTCAAGAAGAGCTTTCTCATCATTTCTTCCTTCTACTGTTGTTGGAGGACAGAGAAGCTCATCTAATTGTGAACTGATACACTGGCTGCAGGTTCAAAAGATAAGAAAGTTAAAGCTGATAACAGTCAGTAATTATTCAATCTTAAGAATATGAATATATATAGATGCAAACCTATTTCTAGAAAATTCTTTGTTGAGATGTTTTGCAATCAATTCCAATGCAATGAAATGGTATTTAGTAAATGTATAGAAATTAAATGAAATTTGGTATACAGCTTGAATACAGTTTTCATTATTTTGTCAATCACTGAACTTTGTTTTCATATTCTCCATGTTAGCTTACAGAAACAGCATGAAAAATTAACCAAACATAGTGAAGAAAAGGAAAGGAATTGTTATCAAAAGCAAAATACAAAAATCAGCCCAAAACCCAGAATAATCTACATATTTATTCTATGGATGCTGTTAATTATTGATAACTGAACCATAATCAAAACAGTGTATTACTTAACTTTCAAAGACTATCAAATCATATTGGTAACATGACATGATTATTATTTGCCAAAGCAATCAAATTATAAAAATGAAACATGCTGGGTGTTAAGCAACAGAACTAACTGCTCACTGATTCCATGTAGGCATATATGTAGTCTAATCAAAACCAATACCAATTGAAACATAAAACTTAGATTTATATAGACAATACGACTAAGGTAGGAAAACAAATATAATTATAAAGATTGTTCTTTTGGGAAGGGAAATGGAAACATAGTTCATAGTTAAGGCTCTAGATTGCACTCAATCTTTTGCTGACTTGTATTAAGTGTACTCTGTGTTACGGAATAGTTGTCTGTGTGGATTAAAAAAATAAATTCAAATCAAGATGGGATGATGAGTGGAAGCATAAGGTATCTTTCCTCCTTATACCCTTTTTCCAAACAAACAGAGAAACTGGACAAAATAATTCTATGACTAAAAGCTAAAGAGCAATAAAAATTTTTGTACTAAGGCCAATTCAACCACAGATCCCAATAATATGGCAATCAAAGCAAAGTTAAGATATGACATATAAAACAATAGCTTCATACTGTATCAATTTCTTGGCAACTACAATGTATACTAGTCTTGTGGTAATGTAGTTAATAAACCTTCTTGAGTCCAGTGTTCAATCTCCTTCCATCTTTCTTTTTCAATACACATTTACATCTGTTAACATCTCACAAAGCACTAATGTACACTGGAATACAGGTTGGGCAAAGTAGTTCTTTGTTTCATAAGTTGATATCTGATACCTTACAAAATACAAATCATTACTTACTCTTCTGATTTATTCTGATTTACAGCTGTGACTGTATTATTTCCCCATGGACTCTGATCACCTGTTCCTGATTGCCCAAACTGGTTATCAATTGCTTCCAACTCCAGCTCAGGCAATCCTAATTGAAGAAGAAATGTCAAGAAGTCAGTATCACAATGCAGATAAGAGGATAAAACTTTTCAGAAGAAACAAATTGCATAGTAAAATGAGATTTCCCCTATAAAATATTACCTCAGTGATACAAAAGTCACTTATTTAAAAACTGAAATAATTAAGAATGCGGCCACATAATAAAAAATAAGCAAAAAGGTGACAAAAAGTCTCTGAATTGGAGAAAATCTATTGTAAAAAGTTTGCACAAAAGTTGGTATCATTACAGCAGAATTGCTCAAGACCTTGTCAGAAATTATTTGTTTTAAAGACAATTATAAAAATTTTTGTTAACTGCTTTTTCAGTCTACAGTACATTAGAAAATGCTGTAAGTAGGGACAGTGCCATCACTACAAAATGAGAGTTGCAAACAAAAGATAAAATAAGTTCTATAAAAGGCAGGAACAGAAACTAAAAGAACATTGCAGTCTGGGGCCATTTTGTAAATGGACAAAGCTCTACAGTCATTAATATGAGAGCATAACTGTATAATAACAGTATAAAAACCAATCCTTACAAAGCTGACAAATAAAAAAAGAGACTGAATTATGTTTTCTATTTTAAGAAAACAGTATATGCATTTTAGAAAGTTTTTCTGTGGGAATTGTTTTAAAGTTTTATGATTATCTCTGTACTATTTATACCAGAAAAAAATTGGAAATTACCTAAACACCAGAAAAGTAGGGAATGATGAATGAGATATGCTGTAGATATTTACAATACACTATTAAACTTTTTAAAAGCTTGTTCCAAGATACTATGTTCAAAAAGAGCTAATATTTATAAAACAATTTCATATATATTAATAGAAAAAAGTTCTGAGAGACTATATAGCTTTGGTTGATTTTGGATACTACGATTAAAAATTACTTTTCTTTTTACCCTTATTTGTCATTTCTAAATGAACATATGTTAATAGGCCATTAAAAGGAAAAGCATTTAAAAAGCTTTGGAGTTTTAAGAGAATCTTATTTAGGTAGAATTCCTCATTTTAATGAATGAAGAATAAGTGGATTTAAGCAAAACAAATCAAACTATGATTCAATTAAAAGTGTTGTTTGCATGCTTAAATGAAGGTAGTTTTTATTCTAAAGTCATTTCAATCTTGTAGGATTTCCTTTGGAAACTGTCTTCTATAAAAATTTTCCAGGATTTTCTGGAAACTTTTAGGAAATACACAAATTATTTCTTTTTGTTTAGGGAATAAGCCTACTATTTTTGGTCATGTGTGCGTCCCCATCACAAACATGCAATTATGTTTGTATGTATATATATGTATGTATGTGTGCATACAAGTAACAAAAGATAGGCACAAAGCATTTGACATTAATGCATCTATTAGTCTCTGTCAGAAAGGCAGCTGAAGTGGGGGCTGAAAACAAGCTATTGATATTTTTTATCCTTTTTGCCAAGGGCTCACCATCATACATTGTCTCTATAAAATCTGGTTAAAAGGAAACCCTATACTTTAAAGTCCCACTAAAGCCAATAAAAGCATCATACTATTAATTAATTTAAAAAATTTCTGCACACAAACTAGACAGCATTGTCTTCACCAGGTGGGTGGCTTTAGCATCTAGTACTCCTCTAACAGTTGGTTTAGTATGCCTTTTATGTACTGATATGGAATGACAGCAAACAAACACTAAGTAAAAAAAAGCAAAACATCTGTGTGTATTTTTTGAAGGTAAAGAAGAAATAACATTGCTTCTAGGGAAGGGAAGTGGGTGTCTAGGCACAGAAGTGGGAAGAAAACTTCATTATCTATCTTTTCTTTTTTGTTTTTGAATGTTGAAGCACGTGAACATACTACTCTAAAAAAAATCACACACTGAATATAAACAAAGACAGGGAAATTAAATATATCTTTTTGAGTACTGAAAATGTATGTGAAGCTTATTATTTTTATAGTTACATAATATCTTTAATGGAGTACAAATTAATAATATTTAAAAAATAATCACACCAGAATGTATATGTTCACAGATATGAACATATACATATTCACATGTACAGATGAAATGAAAACAACTAACTCAGGAGGTCATTAACTTACTCCCATGAAGTTGTCAATGCTCAAGTATTTCTGAAATTCTTCTAGAACTCTTGTAGCTAGGTTTATAAGTCCTTTAAGAAAATAAATCTAATCATAGTTATAACTAATCTTATTTTTTGTTTTGAAATACTTTTACTTATTTGTTTTTAACTTTGTTTCCCAGTTAGCTGTTCATACACACTTTGTTCATGACACTGAATGTAGTCCTTACAACGGAACAGCACTCTTCCCACTTCTTCTCTGTAGTTACCATTTCCATTTGTCCTTTTTTCCTATCCATTCCTGCCTTCTGTGTTTTATTCCCTGGGCAAATGCTGTTCTTTTGATCTTGTATGTTTATTAATTTTGGTTTTGAAAAACAAACCAAAAAAAACCCAGTATTATTCTTTTTGGATGAAGAAAGTTGTCTCCAAACAACTGTGGAAATTTTCAAAAGTCAAATATACCCTCAAAGGATAGGGATTTGAAAAGACATAGCAGAAGTTTTGAAGGTATTGCTATAGAGGCATGTTGGACATATTTTGATCAATACCCTCACCCCCTTATCTATGCCAAAAAATCAGTATTTATCTAGATGTATTCCTGCAGTACATTTCTAAAAAATATATCTAAGTCATCTGATCACACTGCATGGCCTGTATGTGCACAAAAACTGCATGTCTGAAACCAGGGAGATGAGATTTAAATCGTGGTTCTGCACATACTAACTGGATAACTTTGGGTATGTTTTTGTCTGTATACTTTTCCTTTTCATTCTCTGGATCTTAGTTTTCTCATACGTAAATAAACCTAAGGAGATTTTCTGGTTTATTGTATCACTTATATTTTCTCCTATTTCCAAAAATGTCACTGAAATAACAGAATAAATAAGGGAAAAAATAAATCTATAGCAGAAGGTAAGGGAAAAGGTGTACCATGGCAGCAGATTAGAAAATGCAGAATTTCTGAAAGATGGAAACAAATGGATGGTTTCACATTTCAACTAAATTAAGAAACTTTCAATAGGAAAATGATAAGATTTTCCAAAATAGGGAGTCTTCCCAGAACACCAGAACTCCCAGCTCAGTGGTCATTTGAGCTGGGTAAAGGAACAGGCCATGGGCAATTGTGGGATAATTAAAGGATGACTGAACAGCTGCCACTAGGCCTCTGCTCTGAGTGCAGCTGACTCTGGCATCTATCCCGGGGATTAAAGTGGTGAGTACATAACTCTGAAGTGGGAGTTCTGCCCAGGGAATCTCCAGAGTGGGTGCTAGGGCTGCCCTGAAGGATTTCCCCACTACTAAGCCCCACTCCCTCACAACAACTGAGAAACTGGGTTTCTATAATCAGAACCTACATTCACTGTCAGGGAAAATGGGCTTCTCAGTTTAGGTAAAGAAACACTTGAGCTACCGATATTTTTATTCTAGGTCTTTCTGGCTGACAGAGAATAAAATTCCACCAAATATAAATAGTATGAAAGAGAGACAGCAAATTTAACAAAGAAAGAAAGTAACTCTGAAGAAAAAAAGATCTGTACAGAATATGGATCGATACTAGAGTAACTATAAGAAACATTATCACATAGATTAAAAAGTCTATCACATCCATAAAATATAACAAACTCCTATGAAAAAGAAAAGTAATTTCTGGAAATTAAATTAAAACATGATAGCAATGATTAAAAGAATGCAATAGATGGGCTGAAGAGTCAAATGGACAAGTCTGAAGATTCTGTTTTGATCTAGAAAACTCAGCCTGGAGAGTCTCCCAAATAACCTCTCCTTTTCATAAAAAATGGGTCTGCAAAGATAATGGAGCAAAACTTTCAAAGTCATGAGAAGAAATGATTTTGGACCTAGATTTCTGTACTCTGCCACAGCATCATTAAAGTATAAGAGCAAAATAAATACATTTTCAGATGTGAGGAAACAAAATCAAACATCTCTTAACTCTTTCTGATACAATTATCAGCAAAAGAAAAGAATGTGTTAAAGAGAAAGACACAGTTTAAGTTGCAGCTAATAAAACCTATTATGAAAGATTATGACATGAAGATAAAAATGCAGAACGTGTGTGTGTGTATGTGTGTATGTCAAAAGAGAGTATTAGAAATAATTATTCTGAATTCTGTCATATGCAGATCAGCATCTTTCACCCTGGACTGAAAAAAGAGAAAATTTATAAAGGCTATGAGATTTTAGAAATAAATACATAAAATATTACAATATATGAGAAGCTTAGAGGGGAAAAAAAAAAACAGATAAAGTTAATCAAAAGAAGGCAGGAGTCATAAAAAGGAAGTAGCAAATACAATAAATGAAAAATTGAAGGCAGGATGCTACACACATCTAAAAATCAAAATAAATATAAGTGGATAAATTCACCTATTGACATGAGAAAAAAGAACACTATATATACACATGTATATGTATGTAATCATACACACACAGATAAAACGACTGGAAATAGAGAAAGATTAAAAAAAACCAAAAAAACATCAAACCCACTACTGTCGAGTCGAATTCAACTCATAGTGACCCCTCCTTGGGTTTCCGAGGTGGTATCACTACGGAAGTAGATTGCCCAACCTTCCTTCCGAGGAGTGGCTGGTGGGTTTGAACTGCCAGCCTTCTGGGTTAACAGTCAAATGCCTTAGGCACTACGCCACCAGAGCTCCCAGAGAAAGATTAGGCATGCATTAGCCAAAAGTATGCTGATAAAGTAGTTTTAATATCAGAGTGAAAATCATTTGAGGCAAAGTTAAGTAAGGGGTTTCTGATTAGTCAGTGTCCTGAAAAAACCCCTCTGCTTTCCCACATCTGATAGGGAAAGGGACCAAAATGCAGACTTTCGTTTTATCCCTTCTCAGTCTGTATCTTATTGTCTCCCCCGTGGCTGATATCCCAGCGTTCGGAACTGAGCAGTTTCAATTAGAAGAAACTTCTGAAGTTATTTCATCTAATTCTTATGTTGCAGATAAAGAAACAAGGCCCAGAAAATTAACTTGTTTGAGGTCACACTGTTAATAAATGGAGAATATGAGACTTGAACCTAGGTTCCTGACTCCTCCTCCAGTGTTCTGGGCAGCTGAAACACTGCTGCCAAAAACATCAGAGAGGGCTCAAGATTCTTCTTTCCAGCTGCCTAGAAATCTCGGTAAACTTTCAGGCATTGGATTATGACAGTTAAAAGCTGTACACCAAAAAAAAAAAAAAACCTCACTGCCGTCGAGTCAGATCCAACTCATAGAGGCCCCTCCTTGGGTTTCTGAGGCGGTATCTCTACAGAAGTAGATTGCCCCATTTTCCTTCCGAGGAGTGGCTGGT
>NW_006921645.1:11761388-11773116 GCF_000298275.1 Orycteropus afer afer | reverse complement strand
GTCAGATCCAACTCATAGAGGCCCCTCCTTGGGTTTCTGAGGCGGTATCTCTACAGAAGTAGATTGCCCCATTTTCCTTCCGAGGAGTGGCTGGTAGGTTTGAACCACCAGCCTTCTGGGTGGCAGTCAAATGCCTTAGGCACTGCGCCACCAGAGTGCCTGTTAAAAACTGTAGTCAGATTTAAATTTAAAAAGTCCCACAACTGATCCCATCAGAAGAAAGAGAGACAGAACTTAGGTCAAGAACTTAGGCAAATTATGAAAATGAGCTGGTTAGTCTCTTTTAGTTTCAGGGTCACACAGTGGAATGAATCATTACCACTGCTTTTTCAACTTCAATGGGTAAAAAATTTTGGACAGCTTTATCTTTCTGAATCACACTATCAAAATGTCTCTTAATTAGGAAAATGCTATAGCTGGTTAGCACAACAATGATCTATTTTAAAACAGTGTCCTCTAAACAGTGCTCCATGGAAAACTCATTCTGTGGGGTAACATGTATTACTTGAGGAAAGAAACTTTATAGTCAAGTAAGTTTGGAAAATGCTGGGTTAAAGAAATCTAAACTGGTTTCTTTAACACTGGACATCTCAAAACCTTTATTATGCACCTTTACAAGCCTACTGGAACTTCAACAACAGGGGTATGTATGGGCCATGTAGCATTTGCCCAGTGTATTTGGCTACAGAATTCTTTCTTAGTGCAACTCACAGGAATAACATTTAAGGAACACACTTTGGGAAATACAATCTGACCCAATATAGTATTTCTAAAAGTCTGGCTATGGGATGTTTTAGATAAGAACACAAAATTGTTCATCTTAACATTAACTGTTGACCTTAACATCAATTATTCACCTTAACATTAATTATAAAAGGACAGAGGTTAAGCTGTAATTTAAAATACACATAGTGAAATTCATATATCTAAATGTATATGTATACTGAATGCATGTATATTATGTTGTTGTTGTTGTTATGTGCTGTTGTGTCAGCCTTAACTCATAGCAACCCCTCCTTGGGTTTCTGAGGTGGTATCACTACGGAAGTAGATTGCCGAACCTTCCTTCCGAGGAGTGGCTGGTGAGTTTGAACCGCCAGCCTTCTGGTGAGCAGTAAAGTGCCTTAGGCACTATGCTACCAGAGCTCCCGTATATTATGTATGTATATGCATTATATATGTATTTATGTATATTATTTATAGTGGCATTAATGAAAAGATAATTCACTCTCAATAAACCAAACTAAAACCAAAGCCACTGTCACTCAGTCAATGCGACTCATAACGTCCCTATAGGACACAGCAGAACTACCCCATAGTGTTTCCAAGTATCCCATAGTGTAATCTTTATGGAGCAGACTGCCACATCTTTTTCCTGCAGAATGTTGGTGGGTTCAAACTGCTAATCGTTTGGTTTGCAGCCAAACACTATACCCACTGTGCCACCAGGGTTCCTAACTAACCAAACATCCGTGAAGTAATAACAAACAAAGTACTAACCCACATCATCATTAAACACTTAAAATATGGTTTTGTACCAACACATACTATTCAGTCTGGCAGGGGGTCTAGCAGTGGTGGACTGAAGTGAAGCTGGCAGGATCTCTGATTTGATGGAGACGCTGGTGACTGCACTGTCCATCCGTTCAGTGTCACATAAGCCTGGCAGCTGTGCTGCCTTCTCCAGCGTGGGCAGTAACTGATCAAACTGATCAAGGTCAGCTGTGAACTAAAAATGGAAAAATCAAGTTAGAGGAATATATATCATACTTTTATCTGAAACAATGCAGAAAAAAGTTGCTTCTTTAAACTCTATGAATTAAGTGTGAGGATGAGAGAATGAAGAGAAAAGAAAGAATTAGAATGATTAGGACCTCTCTGAAATTACATAATCTAATTATTCCACTGGAAAAAATATTTTGAATGCTTATGATATAATACTAATATACTGTAGGATATAAGATAATACAGTATTATAATACTATTATATCTTGGGATAAAATTTATGCAGAAGAAAAACATTGCTCTGGAATAAAGTGTCAAAAGTACTATGTAAGGATGATGGCACTATGAGAGAATTTTTTCTGTCATATTTTAAAAAAACTTTTGTAAACCTTTTTAATGATGAAGTGAAGAATAAACTTACACCTACATAAGCTTTTCTTCATAATTTAAAATAGTTTGGGTAACTCTTTTATATATAGTATATCAGCTTCAAAGATCTAAGAAAGCCCACTTTTTACTTGAAGATTTAATCACAAAAGCAGATCTCGAATAGATAGGAAGTTCCTGTATTTGCCAGGGATTATGCATAGAAGAGAAACTGCCTTTATTTCTACTATATTCTTCTATTATAATTACTTTATGAGTTAATTCATCAATATCAAATTTCCCATTCAATAATGATCATCTGTTTGAGTTTAATTAATTGAACTAAAATTTGATTCTAGATTATATAGTTATATTTATGTATTTTTTAAAAGTCTGGCTTCTTTCATTTAACATTATGCTGCTTAGGTTCAGATATATTGTCACATTCATTTCACTGCTGAATAATATCTCATTGTATGACTATATCACAATACATTTATCTATTCTACTGTGATCCATTCTTGGATTGTTTCTAGTTTGGGGCTAATACAAATAAGGCTGCTATGAACATTCTTGAACATGTCTTTTGTTACACATGTGCAAAAACCACAAAGGAAAAGATTGACAAATCGAGCTACATTGAAATGAAAGACTTCACTTCATCCAAAAGCACCATTAAGAGAATGGAAAGGTAAGTCACAGCATTGAAAAGACATCTGCAAATATATAAAACAATAAAGAACTCTTGTTCAAAATATGTAAAGAACTCTTCCAAGTCAGTAAGAAAATGGGCAAGAGTTGAATAGGCAATTCACAAAAGAGAATATCCAAATGACCAATGAACATTTATCAGGAAAATGCAAATTAAAATTATGAGTTACCACTGTACACCCTAGAAGAGCTAAAATTTAAAAGACAGACAATACCAAGTATTGGTAAAGATATGGAACAACTGTAAGGAATTCTCATGCTATGGAAAACTGTTTGGCATTACTACGAACAGTGAACATATGCCTATCTTTGATCCTGTAATTCCACTCCTAGGGATGAACTCCACAGACATGAGTGCACATGTGGCCCAAAATAGATGCACTGGATGTTCACAGTGGCATTATTTTATGAAACTGTTACTTCTGAAGTTAACTTTAATGAATCAGAGTTTTAATATAGTTATTATTTAAAGCTGCTTTTCAGCTTTAAAAACAAACAATATTAGTTGTTGTACCAAGAAACACGAGAAATACCCTTACCCTCTAAGAGCACATATGTAGAGAAAACAGCATTATTACAAATAATAAGTAAGATGATACCAAGCACTATGAAAGTAGAGAGAAAGGAAACATCTAACTAGGGCCTACTGGGGAAGGCTTTACAGAGATGATGTTTGAATTGGTTTGTGAAGGCTGAGTAGAAGTTCAGCAGGCATAGAAAGAAGAGCAAGGCAGAAGATGCTTAGAGGAGACATGGCTTATCCCAGGAATGTCAAGAACTTCCATGTGCCTAGAATGCAGTGTGCCTGAGGGAAGAGAGAGAGTTTTGTGAGATGAGGATAAAAAAAAATCAAGCTGGTTCAAGAAACTGAAAGACCTATGCATATAAAGAGTGAATCTTGTTTCACAATGGATGGTCGTCTTGTTGATAAATTGCTTTGTAAACACATCTTAGCTATTTCATGAACGCCTATATTATGTTTCTAAATAAATTGTAAAATCTTAGAGGGAAAAGACCATATTCTCTGTTTTCCTTATATTTTTTAAAATCCACAGCAATTATTCAATAAGTTAAACTGCTTGTTAAGTATCACTATACTCCCACCACAGCCTAACACAGAGGTTCCTAATCCATAACAATTTATGGAAAGGTTGATTTTAAATTACTTGTGTTTGAGGAGATGTTATATACCCTACTACTCCAAACACTTAACTCTCCATTCCCTGATGAGGGTTGCGGGTAGTTAGAATCAGATGAAAAGGAAAACAGCCTTAGAAAAAGCTTTAAAGGAAATAAAAAGCAAGCCAAACTAGGTAGCTTTGTCCTTCTCACAGATCACTCCCACTTCTTTTACATTAAAGATTCCTAACTTAGTGACAGGAGATCTGGTAGCATAGTGCCTAGGCACTTGACTGCTAACCAGAAGGCTGGCAGTTCAAACCCACCAGCCACTCCTCGGAAGGAAGGTTGGGCAAACTACTTCTATAGTGATACTGCCTCGGAAACCCAAGGAGGGGTTGGGTCTCTATGAGTTGGGTCTATGAGTTGGGTCCGACTCGACGGCAAACAACAACAACAACTTAGTGACACATCAGCATTTTCTGGGAACTTTCTTTAAAATACAGATTGCTGCATTCTATCTCAAGAGATGTGGATTCAATAGGTGGAGATATGTGAAAGGGGTTAGGGAAGGATATTTTTTGAAAGATGCAAAGATATGAACTCTGATTTTATAGGAAAAAACAAAAACTAAAACTACTTTCTTAGAGTGTTGTATTGATACTATAGCCTTCCAAAGTTCCAAAGAGAACTTCTGAGGGCATCTTTTGATTTTTCTAACCACTGATAAAAATCTGTGTATGCTCAATACAAAACGTAGCCTCAATCCAAATTCTGTCTATTGCTAGAGTAAAATAAATGAAAAAGAAAAAAAAACTAGGAATGTTCATTCTGTGAAGCAAAGAATTACCCACCTGGCTCTGGGACTCCAGTTTAACTTCCTCAGGACCAGGTTTGGTCACCGGGGTTGGGTTTGTGTTACATGGATCCATCTGTTCTTTCTTTTCCACTTTCACCTTCACATCATCCAGGCTCAGGTTTGGAGTTGATCTTAAATCTTTCTCATCTTTATCTAAAAGGTAGCGTAGGAGCTGATGGTCTTTTGATTCTTTCTTCTTTGAAGCATCCAGTTCTAGTTTTATACTAGAGTTCCCTTGTACCTGGCCAGCCACTGACACAGATGTAGACGCACTGTCCTTTTTATCAGGCTCAACAGACAAAGTGGTGATATCTGAGGGGCTACCCTCCTGTAAGAGCCGGTGTAGAATTTTGTGCCGTTCTGTGAGTGAGCTATGAGAGGAGGGGCAAGAACCACTGGAAGAGTTACCAGGGGCAGAGTTGGAAGTGCCCGTGCAAGACAGTACATCTTTACAACTAGTGTCTATATCAGCATGCCGTAACTGCTGCTCTGCAGTTGTTGTCAAAAGCTGCACTAGTTTGTGACTGGTTTGAGAGTATTTATTGTCCACATCTGAGAGTCTCTCATTGTTATGCAGAAGCCCTGAATCCAGATGTTTGCCATCACTAGAGCTGTTGTCTGACTGAATCATTTCATTTAAAATAGATGTAATCTCTTTATTGTCTTTGGACTCAGCTTTTGCTGGTTGTATACTTAATCTGCTAGGTGAGTTCTGTGAGCTCATTTGCCTGAGGACCGGAGAACTAGCAGAGAAGCCGACAGAGTTATTGGGTCCTTCATTCATACCCTGTAAAGATGTTACTGGGATGTTTGAATAAGATCGGTTACTGTTATTACAGGCACTATTTGTCATGCCAACTGGGGAGCTCAATGTTGGAATATTGGGAGAAAATGAATTGTTTGGCATCCTGGGCCTCGTTGCCAATCCAGAACTAACCTGTCTCCTTGGAGACATGAACTGTGCTAGGGTTATTCCTGTACCTTCCATAGAAGAATTATTGAGGTTTAAAGAGGGATTACTGCTCTGAGAACTGGCCTGTCCCTGATTTAAGGCAACACTGGCTACAATCTGATTTCCAGGTGAGCATCCAAAACTGCCTTGACTGTTGCTAGAATTACTATGACTACTGCTATGAAGGTCTGTGCTTTGTTGGCGGTTTACTCTGGTGGATACCATGTTGCTGCTAGATGGTGGCAATGTGGATGAACGGGCCACACCATGAGCTGGAGAGATACTAGGATTGACCGAGGGGTTTACTCGGGGAATTGACATTCCGGAATTATTGTCATCTTGAGGAGAAAGTCCACTGTGTTCCCTGGGGGGGAAAAGACATTAGTCAAACGTCTTCATCTGTCTCCATTAAAACCTTTTTTTTTTAAAATAACACATACTATAAAACAAGACCCTTAATCTCATTAATACTGTAAATTATCAAACAAAGAATTTCTGTATCACTTTAAGGAAAAACAGTGGACTGTTTAGTACTACTGTGAAGTAGTAATGCCCACGTAATAGGAAATAGTGTTTATGGTCTCTCAAATTGATAATGGTTTTAATTATATGGGGGAAAAAAATCTTTCTTAGCCTTGGAAAAAATCCAATACCTAATATATAGGTGCTTTTGTTGTTGTTGTTATGTGCCACCGAGTCGGACCTGACTCATAGCAACCCCTCCTTGGGTTGCCGAGGTGGTATCACTACGGAAGTAGATTGCCCCATCTTCCTTCTGAGGAGTGGCTGGTGGGTTTGAACCGCCAGCCTTCTCATTAGCAGTCAAGTGCCTTAGGCACTATGCTACCAGAGCTCCTATAGGTGCTTTTAACCTTTCCTAAATTTAATAGAAACAATTAACATTACTTTAACACTTCTGGCTGAAAGAGAAACAACTCACATCTTTGTTTACATAACACTTTTTCACAACTCCCTTGTTACAGCTTTTAAGTATTTCAACTCCAAAGAGGAAGACTGGGTAAGGAAAATACTGTGTCACTGATGTAAAAATTAAAAAGGGTGGTATGTGGACATAGCAGATGTTTTGAAGGAGAAATCACAATATGAAGAAAAGAACTGTGCTAATTCCACTCACAAGCATAAATTAAACTAACATTAGGAAGAAGGAAAAAAAAAACCCAACAAAAACAAAATACTGAATTCAAGTTTTCACTTTGTTCTTTACTCATATCCATAGCTATGACAATAAGTTTGTGACTGGTATTACCATGGTCCAGAGTGTGCAAATACATCAGATGAAAAAAAGATGAAATGAGGGAAAATGTCTTGGCTTTTGTTTAATTCTAAATTTTAAATAGTTTTAAACATAGGATTTTGAAAACTTAATAGAAGAATACTTCCTTGGATTTGCCATGTATACCAGCGTAAAACATACTTAGAAAATAGTGGCCATGACATTCAAAAATCTCAAGTTGATAGTTTAATGATTTATTGTTTCTGTGAGAGACTGTCATGTTGAAATCAGGAGACACTGAACTTGCCCTAACGAAAATAAAACACTTTTTAAAATCAAAATCATGACAATGCTAACAAACTCTGAATTCTATTGTAAGACCAGAAGTTCACAGATGGGAAAGTTGTAAATTTTTAGCCATCTTTTTGGTTTTAACCCCTCTACTACACATATTTTCAGCCTCATCTTTCCTATTTCCCTTTGTGAACTATAATGCTTTGGTAAGGTGACAAAGCTATGAAATCCAATGTGGAGATAATGACTACATATTTATTACACTGGTTTTAAGCTTGGTTTAGAATTTCTGTTTTCTAGCCACCAAGAGTATAAAAATTTTTCTTTAAGAAGAGATATGTGAACTGACTTATTTCATATGAAGCTCTCCAAATAAGTAGTACCTGTCGATGATATGAATTCCCATGATGAAAGGTTGCATGTCTGGACTTTGAGGGTAGCAAAGTTTACACTTGGTGTGGGCGCTAAGCATTGTCCCATCATTCAATATGAATCTATAGGATGGGCTGGAGGCAGTGCCACGAGTCATCACTGTTTCAAACAAAAAAGAAACCTAGTTAAAATTCTGACACTTGTATATTGGGCAAAGGAGAGTTACCAGGCCTTATTTCTACCTAGCATCTCATTCTAAATGCTCTCCCAACTGCCCAGACACAAAACAAGAAATAGTTCAGACAAAACGGATATTTGAGGGTAGGAAAAATGATTCCAGTTGAAATACACCACTTCATGACAGATTTTAATTTGGTCCTACTTGAAGGGGTGCCTCCTTATATAAGTTATGATGTATGAAGAAACCCCACGTAGGGAAAACATCAACCTTAATCTCTCTCTGTAATGGGCAGCTCTTCGAATTTATTAAGTACACACTAAAAATACCAGAAAGTACTCTTCTTCCCTCTTACTTTCTAATATGTTTTCCTTCTTTTGTTTCTTTTTCCTTTTTTTTTTGGCTGGCTGACTTATTTTAGTAACAGTTTTATGGAGCTATAATTCACAAAACTCTAATAAGTCTTGATTAGTTTAAAGAATGCCTATGCTAAAATCTAAATTTAGGATTTCACTCAGGAATATAAATCACTAAGGCCCCATGTGACAAATTAATAGATTCATATTTATGCATTATTTTTGATGTTTGAACTTTAAAATTAAAAAGCAATTAAGATAAAGCCAATGATTACTAATTTAAAGAAGAAAAACTAGGGTCAGTCAATTCACTACATAAACACATAATTTACTTTGGTCTTAAAGCTTTCTCAACTGCAGGCAAAATTCTAATTGTTTAGGGTAAATGTTTATTAAATATGTAAAGGCTTTACCAGACTGAGTAATAAAATATTATTGATGTTTTGGTAATAGATAAATTCTATTTTAAGAAAGATTTAATATACAGATTCAGCTCTAACAAAGTTAAAATCATATCCACCGAAACATGAGAATTACTATGAACAATGACTATTCTAATTTAGTAATAAAGGTTAGCTCTATTTTCAAAGACATTTAACAAAGAGCTTCAATTACATTTTAAAAGATATTAAAGATACTTAAAGTAACTGATTAATACATAATTTTGAAGCTACATATTACTGGACCTAAAGAAAAGACATGCTCTATTTTGTTGTCTTAGGTAAATACCTAAACTGAAGAGGGTATAGTCTACTGCAAATCTATAGCATATATAAATCTGCCTAAGTAGCAAAACCAAGACATACACTAAACAGAAAGGAGTAAGACTTACCCACCCAACCACATTCCTTACCCCTCTAGCAACTTCAGCTAAATCACTGGTACATTTACCAAATATAACACATGAAGAAATTTAGTATCTAATTAAATAGTAAGTGATGAAAAAGACTATTTAATGGAAACTGGTAATTTTTGTAGAGGGATATAAGAGTTTGCTATAGCAAAACCTGAAAAATATTAATTCCCACTATGAATATCTTTTTAACAATATATTTTGGAAAATACAACTACAATTTTTTAAAATAGCATTTTAAAATAAATTATTAACCTGGGATGATAAAGCTACAAATACATAAAGGGCCAAGTGAGACAGACAATGTATTTCATGCTATTTTGCTTATACCATTTTACCCATTTCCTCACTACTATTTATTGCTCTTCAGGATCTCCTTATTCTCCTGGAAAATACTCATTGGTTCTTCAACATAGACCTGCACTGTCCAATACAGCAGCCATCAACCATACTGGCTATTTTTCAAGGAATTTTATTGTGGTAAAAATATATATAACCAAACATTTTCCATTTAAACCATTTTTAAGTGTACAATTTAATTAATTACATTTACTTTCTTGTGCAAACATCACGACTATCCATTTCTGTATGTGACTATTTAAATTTAAAATTAAATAAAATTTCAAACTTAGTTCCTCAGACACACTAGGCATATTTAAAGTATTCAACAGCCACACTTGGCTAGTGAATATCATATTGGACAGCACAGGAACTGAAATATCCACTATGTCTTACCAATTCCCCTAAAGACTGAAGCATTTCCCAAACTTAACTGAACATGAAAGGCTATTTCCCAGTTATAGCTATTAATATTTTATGGAACTTAGGCTTATGTTTTTCAAACTCCCCTGATAAGAAAACAATCTTAGACTGTGGACTGATTCAGTAATGTGGGGTAGGGTTCAGGAATCCAGTTTAACAATTGCCTCTAAAGAACATTATCCAGGACCTTTGGGAAACATTGTAACCTGCACCTTTTTTTTTAAGTAAGGGCTCAAAACTAAACAGGACCTGGAACCTTTTCCACACTATATATACTTGCCTTCAAAGAATAAGTTAATAGGCAGGAAAAAAAAGAAGACAGATAGAGGACAACTACTTTCTTATCTGAATATCAATCATTGTGAAGTATTACACAAAATTAAAGATATAGTGGTATATTTGTTCTACTCTTCCCACAGTGTCTCTAAGTGAAGAAACAGAAAGGAAAGCAGAAATGGAAATTGTACATTGGAATCTGTCAATTCTTGATTGATTAGACCAGTGGTTCTCAAGTTTTAGTGTACTTTGGCATTATCTTTGGAGCTTGTTAAAAATACAAATATACTGATTTTAATTTATCAGGTCAATATTTTTAACAAGCAACTCTTATGTTCCTTACCAGGTTAGACATTGCTGAATACAAAATATCAGAAACATATGCACTCAAGCCATGAAAGTCGTTTGGCAAGCTGACCAGAATCTCCAAAACACTAGAATCAGAGTCATACATACTGTGGACAACTTAACTTAATTCTGAGAAAAACTTAAGTTATTTTTATTGAGGAATTAAAAAAGAAAAGTAAAAGGAGAAGACATTAGGAATGACTAATGAGGAAGAGGTATTAAATACTATACTTATTTCTTTATACTGTATTCTAAATAAATTTATTTTATGTAAAACTATGTTTAGGAAACATATATTAAATTGTGGCTCAATCACATCTATGGCGGGGGGACTCTGTCTTTGGACTAAGAGCCAATAATCTACACCTGCTTTGCCTTTGGTGGAAATGTACATAAATTACAGGCAAAAAAAATTAAAAATCTTTTCACTAAAGGCATACAAGGTCTAATTTATAAAGTTAAGGCAAAAATCAGAGTACTGACTTCAGCATTTTAGGCAGGGAAAGGAGATAGAGCCCCAAACCTAAGTATCAGTCAGGTGCCTCTCTTGGCAGAGGGAGTCACAAAGCTTACACCAAGTGTATGGTAACAGTTGTATTTACTTGTTCCCAAACCTGGCTGTGCTTGAAGATCACATAGGAGACTTGTAAAAAATACAGATTATTGATCCTACCTACTGAAATGGCATGTCTGAGGGTAGCATCAGTCTGGTAAGAGGTCTACTAGAGAATCACTAGTCTGTAGGAAGCTGTTTCAGAAGCTTATAATGAGATTTATATAGGTGGCTTCCTGAAAAAAAAAAAAAAAAAGAAGCTACTTCCTCCAAATATCACTTGGAAGTAGATGACCTAAAATTTAGCTAATGGAAAATCATCTGTAAACTTAGGAACTCTAATGTTAAGAAAAACTGTTAAAATCAAGAAGGGTGATGGAATAATAAAACTATTTTAAAGCTGTTTCTGAAGAATAGCCATAGAAAGAGGCCCTTACCAAAGAAATTATCTATTTAGAGAACAGATTACATTACAAGAGGAGTATTATTGCTGTTATTATAATATATATTTCTGGCTTAATTTCTACATATTGGGGATTACTCTAAAAACTTTATATTTCTTATGACATGCTGTTCTTTTGTGCCTTCAAATCAATTCTGACTCATAGTGAGCCCACATGTTATAGAACAGTACTTCTCTATAAAGCTCTCTTGGCTGTAATCTTTATTTTATTTTTTAGGATTTGGGTGAAGATGTACAGAGTAAATTCACTTTTCATACAGCAGTTCACATATACTTTGTCTCATGTCATTGACCAAAATTTACAATG
>NW_006921645.1:11758330-11760258 GCF_000298275.1 Orycteropus afer afer | reverse complement strand
TCACTCAGCATAATGTCCTCCAAGTTCATCCACATATGTGGTGTTTTGCAGATTCTACATTATTCTTTAGCGTTGCATAGTATTCCATTGTGTGAATGTCTTGGCAGTAATCTTTACAGAAGCAGACTGCTAAGGCTTTTCTTCTTCAGTGCCACTGGGTGGGCCTGAACCACCAATTATTTGGTTACCAGCTGAGTGCAAACCATTTGTGCCTCCCAGGGACATACATGACAATATTTTGAAAGTACGTTTATTCCTTTATCTCTGAGTCTGATCTTAATCCTCAAATAACTTTTCCTCTTTTTCCTATAATATTGTAGTTCTTAATTTAAGGGCAGAGAAAATACTTGTTTTATATTATCATAGTACTAAGAAACAGTCGTTCTTTAAAAACTGGTAATTTCATAAGACACATATTTTGACCTGAAACTTCAATCTGAATCAAGAGATGCAAGTGCTGCAACAATCATGAAATAAGCAAGGAAGACAGGAGGCTCATTGCATCCAGAAGCCTGCTGACACACTTGTTCTTTTGGGAATGGTCTTCAAAGCCAGACAAAACTATCACTTCCTTTCTGAAGTTGTCCTTGATTCTCCAAGTCAGAATGAATTTTGTTCCTCTTTGGTTACACTTCTATTATAGCCCATGTCACAGTGATCGTTAGATTTGGTCATATATTCTCCTATAATGAATTCCTGGAAGGCAGAAACCTGTTTCATCCGTGGCATCTTACAGAGTGTTCTATGTTTGTTAGGAACCTGATACATGTCTGCTGAATGAATGAATGAATGAATGAATGAGTGACCACCACATGACATCCTGTTCTTTAGAATGTGCATCCCAAATTTCAGGATCCACTCATGAATTACTTTGCTTACCCATTTCTTCCTTCCCTACAACTGATAATTGTAAAAACTGGAATTTGGAGAAAATACTTATCAAGCTATAAGTTCTATATGAACTAGTCAATGTTAACAAAGAGCAAGGTTAATGAAAGTAATTGAGAGAGTGAAACTTTACCTTCTTGAAACAGTTGTCTGGCATATGATGGCTCTCTGCCCTGAGGTTGGAAAAAAGCATAAATGCACTTCCTCACTAAATCTTCCCAGCCAGTTCTGCCAGCAGCTCTCAGTGAACTAGTATCAATAGAGATGATTTTACCTATTAAAAAGAGTGACAGTTTAAATTAGTCCAAGGAACTAATGGACCATACAAATGTCAGACTATATGACCCTGAGCCCAGAAGAACAAGATGGTGCCTGGCTACCATTGCCAACTACTCGGAAAGGGATCAGTGCAGAAGAGATCCTGGATAGAGTAGGAGAACAATGTGGAACAAAACTCAAATTCATGAAGAAGACCAGGTTTATTGGTCTGCTAGAACCTGGTTAGATCCTCCCCCCGCCCCTGCCCCAAAGACTACAGCCCCTAGTTACCCTTCAGGTCTGGAACGGAACTCATTCCTGTGGCTTCCAGTCAAACAACAGACAGGCATATAGGGTGAATATTTACATCAGGTAGATACACTCCTTAGAATGATCATTCATTTGAGAACAGAACGGCAGTATTTGCACAGGGAGACAGCTCCAGGGGCAGGAATGCATAGGAAAGAAGGACACAGGGAAGAGGTAACAACAGGGAGGAAGCGGGAAGAGAGCTGTTACACTATGGGGAATTGTAGTCAATGTCATGAAACAAAATGTGTATGAACTGCTGTATGGAAAATGAATTTGCTCTGCAAACTTCTGCCCCCCCAAGAAAAGACAATTTATATTTATGATGCTGTTGTTGTTAAGTGCTGTCAAGTCGTTTCCGACTCATAGCGACCTCATACACAGCAGAACTAAACACTGCCTGATCCCGCGCCAGCCCCACAATCCCTGCTATACTTGAGCCCATCATAGCAGCCACCGTGTCAATCCATCTC
>NW_006921645.1:11735964-11756845 GCF_000298275.1 Orycteropus afer afer | reverse complement strand
GCTATGAGTCGGGGCCGACTCGACGGCACATAACAACAACAAGAACAAGATCTTTATTGGGGAAGGAGAGGCAGAAATGAAATATACTGTTTTGGTTTAAACTAATTTTCATTAAATAAGTAGACTGATTTTGAGAAAGTAAGCAAGTCTTTCCCTTTCTATCTCCTCTTCGGCTATTAGCAATATTACACTTAAGAGTAAACAAAGACTGAAGGCAACAAAAGTCAAATCAGAAAAAGGTAGTAAGCTAAGGTTTGCTAGGCATTATGCAGACTGAATATATGCTTTATAAAATGTAGTGGTAATCTGCTATAGTTATCATATTTAAACAAATTTCCTAAATAGCTACTAGAGAATTCAGGGAAGTTATTTTTCAGCTAATCAGGAGCTAATGAGTCCAGTTTGTGATTAATCAGATCTGTTTAATTTTGCTCTACATTCCTTTATTGACACAAAATAACACATGTAAGATCTATGTAAATTAAGAATTCTACTAATAAATGAAAACCTGCAAACCTACTCCCTAACTTCAGAATTTGAAAGTAACAATACCACTCTGTTATGAGTATACTCCTCCCCTGCTGCATCCACCTGCCTTTTCATTTTCCTGTCAATGGGCCTCGACTGTTCCCACCATTCTGCAATCAATGCTGCCATGAACATCTTCCCTTGTGCATATGTGTGAAAGTTTCTCAAAGGTATATACCAAGTAGGAAGACTGGTTACAGGTTATATGAATGCTTAACATCCTTCTTTTCATCATTTTTTTAATATTATCCATTTTATATCATTAAACTATTTTCAAGAAACACATACCACCCCATGCTTTCACTAGCAGTTTATAAAAAAACAAAAAACACAAACTCACTGCCATCAAATCCATTCTGACTCATAGTGACCTCTGTTGGCTTTCCAAAGCTGTAAATCTTTATGGAAGCAGACCGTCTCATCTTTCTTCCATGAAGTGGCTGGTGGGTTTGACCACTGATCTTCCAGTTAGCACCCAAATGTCTTAACCACTATGCCATCAGAGCTCCTTGCAGTTTATAAAACTTACTGTTAATTCAACATCCTCTCTATCACTTGGTATTGTCAGGTATCTATTTTTTCTAATTATTGCTGTTGTTATGTGCTGTCGAGTCAGCCCGACTCATAGCGACCCCTCCTTGGGTTTCTGAGGTGGTATCACTATGAAAGTAGATTGTCCAACCTTCCGTCCGTGGAGCGGCTAGTGGGTTTGAACTGCCAGCCTTCTGGTTAGCAGTCAAGTGCCTTAGGCACTCCAGGATCTCATTATGATCTGAATTTGTATTTTCCTAATTATTAATGAAATTGAGTAATTTTCATGTTTATATACCACTCATGTTTCCTCTTCTGTGAAATGACTTGTTACTTTTCCCCATTTTCCCTTTTCTCACACAATCTATTCAAATTTATCATACTTGTTTATGCCTCCACATTTTAACTAATCCTTTCCTTTATATATATATTACTTGGTTTGCTTAGAAATAAAATATTCATTAGACCTCTTTAACTTAGTTAGGGTCTGGAATCTGATGTACTCCAGTCTGATCAGGTTGTTGCCCAAGTCTTGGCTTAGTTGTAGAAGGTAAAGAAAAGAAACTAAATTCAATGAAGGGCTTTTGTTATTTATGAACAGTTTTGGGAAAGTCAGGTGAACACTGTGACTGAAACTATACACAATTTTGGATTTTCTAAGAATTTTATTTAACTTTGTTTTTTATTAAGTCAAAGAAGCTCTGATGTGTAGTGGTTAAGGAATTTGGCTGCTAAACAAAAGGTCAAGGAGCTCTGGTGGTGTGATGCCTAAGGCATTTGACTGCTAACAAGAAGGCTGGCGGTTCAAACCCACTAGCCACTCCTCGGAAGGAAGGCTGGGCAATCTACATAGCGATACCGCTTTGGAAACTCAAGGAGGGGTCGCCATGAGTCAGATCCGATTCGATGGCAAAACATAACAACAACAACAAACAAAAGGTCGGTAGTTCGAACCCATCAGCTGCTCTTCGGAAGAAAGACAAGGCAGTTTGCTTCTGAAAAGATTTACAGTGTTGGAAATCCAATGGGGGTCACTATGAGTCAGAGTCTACTTGACAGGAGCGAGTTTTATTAAGCCAGAGATCAGGAGCTGGTTGTAGCAGGGATTCTGTTGTTAGATTATTTGTCATATGTAAAAATACTTTTCATAGGCAGTGACTAGGAGGGTGTGTGTGGGCACACACTTATGTGTTGATGTCATTGTTGGCCCACAAGAGAGCAAGAAAGTAAGAGAGTCTGAAATGGGATGGGAGAAAGTGAATAAATTATCAGTAATGGCACCAAATGGTCAGGTCATGTCATGACCATGTAGGATAGGATCATGAATGGGGTGATTTAGAATACTCCAGCTTGCTAGAGGCAAGTTCTAACAACCAACCAACCAACCAACCAAACAAACAAAAACCACTCTTCAACATTTCCTGGTAGAAGATATTTTTCTTTTTTAAGGAACATGGGCCATTCTCTGCAGTGTTAAATACTACTACTAAAATTTAAGACATTAAATGTTTAATATTTATTATAGCTAGTCCATTATTTTTAGTTAAATCAATTCTATGATAGAATAAAATACTAGTTTTACACTTTAAGTATACTTCACATTTCTTTGGTATCTTTTGTATCTTAAGTGTATATAAGTACAGTTATGTCCTTATAATAGTGCTTCAGTGGAAGGCAATGTAATATAAAGGAAAGTTTTATAATACAGTTTAAAGATTCCAGTTCTCAGCAATTAGTTACATGATCTTGGTCAAGCCACCATTTCTTCATTTGTAAAATAAGTAGGCTGGCTTCTATAGTCTCTGAGGTTCCCTCCAGCTCTACAATTACTTTATGACCTGTTGTTGTTAGGTGCCAGAGAGTCAATTCTGACTCCTAGTAAGCCGATGTGACAGAGCAGAACTGCCCGAAGGCTCCTCGGCTGTGAACCTTTATGAGTCTTTCCTCGGCAGAGCCACTGGGTGGGTTTAAACTGCCAGCCTTTCAGGTAGCAGCTGAAAATTTAACCATTAATCATCAGGTTCCACATAGATAGATATCATTTTATACATATTTTAGATGTATCTAAGATTTTAATGCTGGGTCCTTGGATCAGAAACAAAACTGCAAGTGATAACATTTTTCTTTTAAAACAATACAATTTAAGATTCAACTTTTAGAAATGCAATTTGAAGAAAAGCTGAAATGCTTTCTTCCTAAATTATCCTCATAACTTTTAAGGTTCCCTCATCTCCCACACTCATTAAGTGGCCTGATCATCACCTTTTACAGCAAACTTTCTGCTCTCTCTCAAAGCCTTTATTTATTTTTATATTCACCAATTATTGACCCAAAAGACCAGCCTTATTTTTAAGTGGATCCCATTTTTCCACCATGCAAAAGTATGTTTGGGTTTCAATAAGGGTTTATTAAATTTTTTCAATGCTGCTCATTGGTGGAAAATGAAAAGGAACATGAACAGGGTAGACTTAGAAAGGGAATAAAGAAAGGTATGGTAACAGAAAATTACCACCCCAGATGCTATCTCTCCATGCTCCTAGACATTCTGTTCATCATTTTCTGTTATGGGTGATAATTTATCCTGCCTGCTCTTCAGCAAGAATTTGAAAGCTTATTTTTAAAAACACAAAAACAAAGCATCCAATAGGCATATTAGATTTCTGGAAATAAAAACATTAATAAATAATGTGACAGGATCCTATAAACAATATTAAGGTCAAAATGTACACTAAAACTTTGATAGAGAATAAGATACAAGATAAATGATGTTTTAAATCTCAATCTGCTGAAAAACAAATTTATATATACCTCCAGTAGCATAGTAGCTAAGACACTTGCCTGCTAACCAGACAGCTGGCGGTTCAAACCCACCAGCCACTCCTTGGAAGGAAGGTTGGGCAATACTTCTTCCGTAGTGATACTGTCTCGGAAACCCAAGGAGGGGTCGCTATGAGTCGGGGCCGACTCGACAGGACATAACAACAACAACCGGTATCTCTATTTTAAAATTAGGAAACTGAGTGATACATATACAACAGATGTTAAAATTATGAAAACCTTGTGTTAAAGTGAAGATAAAACAAAATAATATATAAAAATATAAATTACAGAGAACAAGAATAATTTACTTTTGCTGAAAATCAAACCTGGAGCACGCCTTTACAAAGAAGGCCTTATTTTTAGGCCACTCTCACTGTTATTCACTTTGTGGCTCTACAGCTCTTTTTCAGTTCTAACAGACCTCTCTATCTTATCAGTCTTAGGACTTTGCAGCTCTGCTTCCTCAATCAGGAAACCCTTTCTGGCCTCAAGACTCTTCCTTACTGCTCCCACTCCAATACCCATACTTCGTATGGCCACTACCACCTCCTCCTTTAGGTCTCAAGGCCTGTCTGACCAGTTAATTTTAAAATAGGCCCTCCCTGTTAGCTCCCCTTATACCATTACACACCTTTTCCATCAGAAAACATTTCATAATTTGAAATTACATCTTGCTTTTTGCTGAACTATGCAATCACCCTGAGCAACCACACAGTGACACACACTTCTAGGCACTTAAAGTGTGTTGAATGAATTTAAAGAAAAAGATTAAAGGGAAAAAGACAAATACAGATACATTTTAGTATAATATTATAACTACCATATTCATACCCACTTATAAATAAATATATTTATATTTACACAGCCAAATTTCTTAAAATATTTTAATCTATAACTATGACTAGTCATAAAAAATTGTTCTCCTCAGCAAATTGCCTATGATAATGATTACAGTAACTATAACCACAATAGCAAGACCACTTTTTAAAACATTTTCTGTAGACTAATGAGCAGAAGTCAAATATCATAGAAAAAAAAAAAAGGATATAATGTTGTGGAAATAATTAGTTTTAAGGGCATAGTCACACTATTAACACTTATGTAATATTTTGAACTTTACAGTTATTACCTGTAGTATCTTGCTTGGTCATAAAGGATTCGACACCTGTAATAGCTGGAGGCCGAGGTAATCGACGTGCGATGCAAATCAAACATGACTGGAAATCTGTCCAAAACAAGAAAGGCAAATTGAAGAAAAGGGGGAAGAAAATGATTTACATCCATCAGATGCCTTTAATGGTTTTTATAAACATTACATGTTATATGACCTGACAATAATATTGGAATCATTTTGATCTAATAGTATATTGTTGTTGTTGTTGTTATGTGCCGTCGAGTTGGACCCGACTCATAGTGACCCCACCTTGGGTTTCCGAGGCAGTATCATATTAGGAAAAAAAAAATGCTAGCAACCTAAAACTGGTAACTCTAGGTAGAGATCTAAACCAAAAACCAACCAACAAACAAACAAACAAAAATTCACTACCATGGAGTGGATTCTGACTCATCACTACCATGGAGTGGTTTCCAAGGCTGTAAATCTTTACAGAAACAGACTGCCTCATCTTTCTTCTGTGGAGCAGTTGGTGGGTTTGACCCACTGACCTTCTGGTTAGCAGTGAAATGCTTTAAGCACATCACTACCAGAGCTCTTTAGGTAGAGCTCTAGTTAGTATAATAAATTAAACCAGAGGAGACAGACTGGTACATCTCATGTACTTACAAGATAACAAGTAGAAGAATTAAATTTTGGTTACATTTAAGCAGCACAGAAGTTTTTTTAAAAATACAGTTTACAATCAATTTTCCATACTTCTCAGTAGTCATTCTTATAAACATAGGGCAGATAATAATTACCATATGAGAAAAATAACATTTAACTATTTCTGGAGAACCATTAGCTTGCCCTTTACTTTCTTTTTAGGATATCCAATTTCTTCAAAGTCCCATTCCCGAATTTGTTTTTGAGGGTACCATACACAGTATCCCTCAGCTAAAGATGAATTTAATCATATATGAAAAAGACTTGGCAAGTGTATTTTGTAAAAGTGCCCAGTTGCTTCTGACACACATTCCCTGGTGGGATCCAGTAATACATGGTCTTTTATACCTTTATTCCCTTCTCTGAAAGGAGCTCTAGTGGTGCAGTGGTCAAGGCATTTGGCTGCTAACTGAAAGGTCAGCAGTTCCTACCCACCAGCCACTCTGCAGGGCTAACTTGAGACAGTCTGCTTCTGTAAAGATTAACAGTCTTGGAAACCCTATGGGGCAGTTCCAGTCTGTCCTAAAAATCAGAATTGACTTGATGGCAGCGGGTTTTTTTTTTTTATTTTTTAATTTATCTTCCCTGATCCTTCAGTTCCCAATTTGTGTGTGTTCCTAAACTTAGTATAATCTAAGTTTCCATGGAAAATTCATTCACGGTCACATTTTAAATTAATTCCAGTTCATATTAGAGCCATCAGTTATATGTTTTCATCTGTTTATAAGCTTTCTTCTTATAAATTACTTTGTATGGCCCTAAAAATGCCAACTCTAATCTCTCATGTTCCCTACAGTCTAAACTTGAAACCTCCTAAAATTCAGAGCTGTTCAGCAGCCTGCTATATCTGCTCCCTTCCAACTGGCAGCAGTTCATTACATCTCTTATTCCTAGGCAACAAGTTGGTTTGAATTTGACATTTTTAGTGGGAATGCCAGCTCAAAACTGAGAATTTGGGGGCATATTAAAGAAATTATTTTAGATGTTAGCAATTGTTTTTGGCTTAAAAATTAAGAGAGATACGTAGAGCAAATTGAAGAGCTCCTATGATGTATAGTAATAAAAAACGCCATCGGAAGCAGACAGTGTATATTTAATTACCTTCTTCCTTAAGATATGGAAAAAGCTATCAAACCCTTTAAAATGACCCTTTGCTTTACCTTCTCCATCCTCTTGGATTGATTTTGGCTGCGACACGGTGAAACACTGCATTACTTCATACCGCTGGCAAGCTTCTTGGTTCTCAGCGCCCGGCTCATCTGGAGGGTGAATTAGCATCCTGCAGTTAAAGGTATGGCTATTTCGGCGTGTTGCCTCCTGAGGCCAAGGAACTCCATTTACTGTGGGAAGAAAATTGAATACGTGCCTGTGAATGAGGTGGAAAAGTACAAACTTTGAAAGTAGTCCAAGAGATATACCTTAAGCCACCTGCTTAATTAGATACTCAGATTAAAATACAGACAGACTGGCTCATCAGAGATAACACTACCCTGGGGCAATAGGAAACTTACCTTCTTTAGTAAATCTAAACATCTACCAACTAGAAAACTATAAGATTCCCAATAAAATGTATAGAGTTTTTTCCTCATTAGAAGTAAAGCATCCCTTACCCCACAACCAAAAAATCCACTGCCATCAAGTTGATTCTGACTCATAGTGACCATACAGGATAAAGAACTGCATCACAGGGTTTCCAAGGCTACATTCTTTGCAGAAGCCGACTGTTAACAACTTACTCCAGTGGAGTAGCTGGTGGGTTTCAATGGCCAACCTTTTGGTTAGCAGCCAAGCGTTTTAACCACTGCACTACCAGGCCTCACTTAAAGCATCCTTTACATATACCCTAATTCATTAACAGTCTTTGTAAATAAAGACAAAACTTAAAAACCAATAGCTTAGCTATCCTGCTCGGAATTTTAAGCAATGAATTAATGAGCTTTTCTCTGTTTCTAGTTACACTCTGGCAATAAAAAGACAGGAGAAAAATCAAAGGTGCATTGTTAAATAAGGCTTTTCACTTGACAGTCATGGATTCTTAAGGATGGGCTTCAGGAGATCCAACACTGTGTGCAAAACTTTGTGTACACGTGCATTTTTTGAGGCGAGAGGATTCACAGTTTCTCAAAGGAGTCTATGACTCAAACAATTATCTAGACTAGGTGGAAAGCAATCTTTGTTTCTTATAACCATTTTCCTTCTGCTTTATTTTGTTCACATAGTTCATATACTACCATGCCTTGAATATACCAGGTAATTGGTGAGTTATCACATAAAAAAGACTGCTATTAACAGAAACGCTACCCAATAGAGTATAAGAAAATTACATTCAGTTATAAAAAATGGTATCTGTGTATTTCAAGAATCACTCTGTGGTGGGTCCTGTTTCCATGTCATGTTCAAACCATGGTGGCAGTCAGAGGATTTTTAAGGCTGCTTCTCTTATATTCCAACTGGTTTTATTCCCTTATATTTTCCATTGACTTTCTTCTCTTTTTTCCATCTTAGCATTCTGGAACTGTTAGAGGAAGCAAATCATAATGGAAACAAACCTATACTGGAGTGAGGAGTCCTGCATTTGGCTATTAGCTAGCTGTGAGCTTTGGGTAAATTACTTAATCTCTGATTCTTACTTGCCTCATCTTTAAAATAAAAGGATCAATTATATTATGTTTAAAGTCCCCTACACTCTAAAATTCTACAAAAACATGTACTATCCCTTAATGTTATCATTCAAGTATTAAACTAATGATTTCAATAGGAACAATCATTTCAAGTTCCTGGTTGCTATAAACACATACTCCTCTTTCTTTTCCAAGAAGAAATAAGCCTCCCATTTCCTTAAGGGAACAATGTAGAAAATTAGAAGCTCAGTTAAACTCTTATGTCAGTAGTCCTTAAACTTCACAAAAGGCAGAACAAAAGAAATGCAGAGTGCAGACCAGGGTAAAAAATGTATTATATACAGTGATATCAGAGGAACTCTCCACTGTTCAGCTTCACTGCCTACCTTAGTATCACTACTGGAAATAGATTGCCCCACCTTCCTTCCGAGGAGTGGCTGGTGGGTTTGAACCGCCAGCCTTCAGGTTAGCAGTCAAGTGCCTTAGGCACTATGTTACCAAAGCTCTGCTTCCGTAGTGATACCACCTCGGAAACCCAAGGACGGGTCGCTATGAGTCCGACTTGATGGTACATAACAACAACAACATGCAATATGACTGTCTATTCTTTCTTTTCTTCTTGACTTTTGTTCTTTCTTCCTCCTTTTTTTTTTTTTTTTTTTAAATTGAGTAGGGTGTGGGTAAGATATATATATATTTGTCTCTTTTTTGCAAATATAATAAAAATTGAAAACAAAGGGCATTTCAAGCAGAAGCTTCTTATGGCAAGGCAGCTAACTGTTTTGCCTTCTACTACTGTCACATGATTGTGGTATAATACAGAGAAGAGGGTGAAAAGAATGTTCCTATGAGCTATTTGATGACATCCCCCCTTCATTTGTACATCTGAGGTTACTGCACAGAAGGAGATGCCAATCCTCAAAGCTTCTGCAAGTATCAGAAGTTACAGAAAAAAGCAAAAGTGAACAAATCCAAGTGAAATCCTCAAATACATTGCCAACCAAATCTACTCCTTCTATAACTCGGGAATTAACTCTGGAATGGATAGTCTGATAAACCAATCCATGCTAATAATTCATGGTGCTAATGGCTGAGCCAATCCATCATTTAACTATGTTAAGTATTAAGATAGCTCTTTTTTGGCAGATATACTAGACCTTGTTTATACAAAAATGAGTAGTCACCTTAAGAGATTATACTGTTATTAAAAAGTTCTTTAAATAATAATTACAAAAATATTTTTTAATTAGTTTGCCTAATTGGAAAAAATCCAGTTACGGAGCTCCCAAATAAATAAGTCTCATCACATTAGAATTAATATATCATAAATCTCACTTTATATAAGAAATAATTGAAAATGTATATTCTTAAAAGGCTTCTGAGCTGGAAATCCTGGGATCCAATGAAAGAAGTGGAACGTTCTCCGCGACTGCTACATTTCTGAAAAGTCAGCAGGTATCCACATCTTACAGGAGAAGTTTCCTATCATGCGGTGACCTCAAATCTTTCCATGTTAATACAGTCCAGACCTTGACTGGTCTTGATTAGTGATGAAGCCACACTACTTTTGATAGATTTACCTCAAACTATCTTTGTTCTTGTTTTTTTTTTTAAATATATTCTGCCAGTTAATAGACAGACTAAGCAGAATAGTTTCTCTTAGATAACTTTATATACTTATTTCTTAAAGCAGGACTTAGTACTCTGGTTACATATTACTAATTGAAGTTACAATTGTTTGGTCTCCTGTTACCCTTCCCACTTGGGTTCTTCCTTCCTTAGTTTTCTTGTTCCTACTCTTTTCTATACTATTAAAAGGTATACACAATAATTAAAAATTTTAAAATAAACTTTTAATGCTCAAATTACTCCAGATGGGAATTCAATCCATGTCTAAAAAGTACTAACACACACACATTTGTGTACACACACATATACCCATAGACACACATATGCACAATACTGCTCTACTCCCTTCCATGTCAACAAATATACTATTATTATATTTTCAGACTGGGGTAAGGGGATCACCCTATGAGAAAAGGGTGACATTCAACATGAGATATCAAAATTCTATGTTTCCTACATTCTTCCCAGGCTTGTCTGTTTCACAGGAAATAATAAGGAGAGTTTATCAAATGACAACACGGTAGATCTAATTAAGAGAGTCCTTGGGACAAGCTGAAACTACATTCAAAAATAGTTTTTAAATATTATGTTATTATTATATATTAGAACATTATATTAAATTATAAAAATAATTACGGTATATTATATACTTAATATGTAATATAAGGAGAAGCTTCAGGGAATCAGTATTCTTTTAAAAAACAAACTTCTTTTTAAATACAAACTTCTTTTTACCTAGTGATTTTGGTAGCAGATTCTTCACAAATTCTGCATGATCTCCCACGTGCAGTATGCTGTAGACGCTTGTATTCATTAATTCTTCCTGATTGTAGCCCAAGTAGCTGGTCACATTCTCTGACACAAATACAATTCTCCCTTCACAGTTCACAACAAAGAAAAATCCATCCAAAGCCTGCAAAGCCCCAAAAAAAGGATTAAGAGTTGGGAGGTTAGAAGATAAAAAGGAAAATAAATAATGACAGGCATATATATTTCTCTATTAAAAAAGAGATGAGAACCAAAAGAGAGTAACATTTGCCTAAAAACAAAGCTTAGAAGGCAAGACAGGGCAGGAAAGAAAGGTAAATGGAAACAGGGAACCCAGGGAGGACTGGGAAGAGTGTTGTTACATTAAGGCATTGCAACTAATGTCATGATACACAACGTGATAATATTGTTGAATGGAAAACTAATTTGCTCTTTAAATGCTCACCTAAACCACAATTAAAAAAAAAAAAAATCTGAAAGAGAGATCAGAAATATATGTTATGTAGAACGGATGGGATTTTTAAACAGTCTAGATATTAATGTTTCAAGTAGGCATGAATGAATATATTACCCTTCTTACTTAGTAATAAATTTTATGGCAGCAGATGTAAAGTAAATTATTGTCCCATTCCTTCAATCATATAAATTTCTAAATTACATAGGTCCCTCAAGGAACTTGTACAGTACGAGAGAGAGAGAAACAACAAAATACTAGTGATAAATGCAGTATCAGAGACATACACAGAATATTCTATGACAAACAGAAGGATATCTAACTTGGAGTGTGGTGAGGGGAGGGCAAAGGAAGGCTCTTTATAGACCTCTCCCTGTTATGCTATAATGAGTTGGTATAATGAAGAAGGCTAAGAAGAACAAGGGAAGGCTATTCTAGGTGGAGGGGAGAGCATGCTACATAAAGGACACTGCTAAGCAATTTGGAATTACTGGAGTATATGGTACAAGGCAGGTCTGTGCCAGGAAATGAGTCGAGAGAGGTGGACACGAGCCAAATCACAAAGGGCTCCTTTGCAATGGAGACTGGGGTCTCCAAAGGAAGATGCATATGCCCCAAAAGGGGCACGTAATATCCACTGGAGTAAAGAAAACCTTAGAACCTTAATTTATATTGTAATCTAAAACATAAGGGAAAAATTAAGTTTAATGAACATACTGACATCCTGGAGCCTCACTCAGCCCAGATGGTCACATATCACAAACAGTGGAATCTTGAGGGAAGATCCAGAACACAGACTGACAATGGCACTTACTTGTAATTTTTCAGTTTATTAGAACATACTGCAGTTCACTTGCTGCAGAATGTAGCAGTAAGTAATAAACTAAGACCTTTCAATTGTAGAACATTTAAAGAAATTATAACAAAATATGAAATGACCATAAAAGTCCTTGTATCATAGGATTTTGCTGATGTGGTGAAACATCTAACAAAGATGAACAGCTTTTTATTTTTTTTTTTAAGGCAAGTGTTCCAAATTTGCTGGCCTCTTCTATGATGACAAATGGTTGGTGCTAATATGCTATCTAGCAGATATTTTCCATAAAATAGGCACAATTTTGTCCCTTCAACATTTAAGGATGAAATCTGAAGAATGAATTAAAAGCAAGCTGCTTTAAAAAAAAAAAAAAAAGACTTATGTTATAGAGACAGCATGTAAACATGGATTTTGTTGCAATTTTATAAAAAATTATCTCATATCTTCAGTTTAAAAATTTAGAATTCATTACCTGTATAAAAGTTTCTAGAGTTTCAGTGGGCTTTGAGCCATTTGTTAAAAATGTTAAAATGCAACATCTTCTAATTAGTTTGGAGGAATCACAGTTTGAGATCGAGGAAGACGGAATTTCAATTAAAATCTTTGCATAACTGGTGGGTGTTGTAGTTGTTGTTGTTATTTGCCCCGACTCATAGCGATCCCTCCTTGGGTTTCCGAGGCAGTATCACTACGGAAGTAGGAATACCCAACCTTCCTTCCGAGGAGTGGCTAGTGGGTTTGAACTGCCAGCCTTCTGGTTAGCAGTGAGTATCAGGATTTAGTAAACTCATCTAATGAGTTTACTATTTGCATTTTTTAATTTTATTTGCACTTTTGTTTTAGCATCCATCTCATTTTTATGAGGTATCTTTTTCAGCTAAGATGATTACTTAAACCAAGTACTGAAACAAACTGAACTTAGAACTACATCCTCAGATCACTGCATCACAATATTTTTTTAAATAATGATTATTAAAAATACTGCCAATAATTTTTTTTGCAAAAACAAAAAGGAATAAAGCTTTTATTTCTACCTGACCTCTATCACTACATCTCACTTAGACCACAACATAAAGGAGGGATGTGATATTAATAATCTAAAAACTTCAGCACTAACATAAACCCTTTGCTAAACTATTTTGGGTTTAGATAAGCACAAGGATGCACCCTCATATCTAACTTAATTGTGTTTAAGTCAGATTAGCTATATATCTCATAGCAGGTAATCCCCATATATTTATTTGCCTTGCAGTTTATATGAAAATAAGGATAGTTAAAATACAGATTTGTCTATTTTTTTAAAGTAAAATTCTTTAAAATGTTGTTAGTTACTGATTGAATCTATATAGAGACAATTTAACTTCCTCATTTTGTTTTTTATTATATGAAATACTGTATACAATTATAATATTTTTTAAACATTAAAACAAGGACAATAGTAGAAGATTCACCAAAATTCTACTCCCAAGTGATAATACCTGTAACATTTCAGGGAATATTCTTTGTGACTATTCTAATTTACAAAAATTTACCAGATTAATATAATCTGCTAATACTTGTTCTACAAGTTTTCCTCATATGTTGTGCATATATATTTAACTTCCAACTGTGTTTCTGGGAAGGAATCTTCCTGTTTCTCCAAGTCCTGATAGTTGGTCATATGTTATGCTGCCCCCAGGAGATAACAAATGACTGTCCAATAAGTGGAACATAATCAATCTGAGAGGTTTTTCTCTGCATCCAGGATTGTCACCCTAAAGAGGATCACCTTGTGCCTTCTCATAGCAGGGTTCATACTGGCCAAGGCATCTGACAGGGCCCCGATTTTAAATAACTACACAAATTTCATAGAGTATCACCTATGTGTCAGAACTGGACAACATTCTGGGACTAAACCATAACTCTCAACAACTGTATACATTCTAAAGGGAAAAGACAATTACAATATAGTACAACAGGGGAATCCATAAAGGTTAGCATAGAGTTGTTGTTATGTGCCATATAGTCAATTCCGTCTCATGGCAACCCTATAGGACAAAGTAGAACTGCCCCATAGGGTTTCCAAAGCTGCAATCTTTACAGGAGCAGACTGCTAGGTCTTTTCTCCCTCAGAGCCACTGGGTGGTTTTGAACATCTGACCTTTCAGTCAGTAGCCAAGCACTTAGCCACTGTGCCACCAAGGCTCCTTTAGCATAGAGTACGCACTGCCATTGAGTTGGATCCGATTTATAGTGACCCCTCCTTGGGTTTCTTTCTGAGGAGTGGCTGGTGGGATTGAACTGCCAGCCTTCTGGTTAGCAGTGAAATGCACTATGCTACCAGAGCTCCCATGTTTACATTATACTTGACAGTAAAAAGTTTTTTTTTTTTTTTTTCAGCTTCAAAGCAAAGCAAATAAATAAGGAATTTATTCTGGAGGCAATGGGGATTATCTTGAAGTCATTGTTTTTCAGCAGGAGACTGACATGATCTGCTTTTATGAAGACCCTTCTGGCAATGGGTGTGGCACACAGATTAGAGAACAAGGAGACTAGCTGCAATACTGTTACAATAATCCAGCTCAAACAAGACTGAATTAAGGTAATGGCAGAAGGGACAGAAAAGAATCTCACTGAGGCAGAATAAAACAGCATTTGGGCAGACACCTTTATGACTGACTTTAGGGCTCTGGTATGTAAGTGTCTTTCCTTGGGAAAGCAGATATAGGGAAAAAACAATACGTTTTTTGGCTCTTTTATTTTCCTTTCTTTTAAACTGGATGAATGATCTAAAGTAAGACGGGGAGGCACATGTAAGGTATAGGGAGAACTCCTTGACTAAAACAGAGATGTTTTTCTTAACAGCCAATGGGAAGAAGGAGGGCTAACACAGGTAACACAGAGACTGAAAAGTAGGCAGAAGAATTTAGACTTGGTTGCAAGAGTTAAGAGCCATTGGGAAATGAGGAATTCAGTAACAATGGTAACAAAAAATATCTCTACTGCTGAGTACTATATGTCAAGCACTCTAAGAAATGGCTGCATTCAATTTTCCTAACAATTCCATGAGGCAAATATCCAGTGTTTGACATATAGTCCAAAAACCAAAACCAAACCCAGTGCTTTAAATCTGACTCATAGCAACCCTCCAGGACAGAACTGCCCCACAGGGTTTCCAAGGCTGCAAATCTTCACTGAAGCAGACTATCACATCCTTCTCCCATGGAGTGGCCAATTTTTTGTTTAACTGAGCATTTTAACAATGCACCACCAGAGCTCCTTGACATATACTAGGTATTCATAAAATATTTGTTGAGTAAATAAATTCTAATACCAATCTCTCTTTACATGTGATGAAATTCCCTTCAATACCTTCAGTCTTAACTCATGCTACTTCCACTTTATGTTTTTTAAAAAAGGAATAAATTGAAACTAATAGCTAGAATTACTCATATTATGGTGCATATTTGCCTGCTTTAAAAAAATACAGATAATCCATCTAGAAAAGTCTCCCTAGACCAATGCTGTCAAATAGGAGCTTCTGCAGTGATGGCAAAATTATATCAGTATTGTCTAGTATAATATGTGGCTGGTTGCTTTTGTTAGTTGCCATCGAGTGGATTTTAACTCATGGAGACCCCATATGTGCAGAATAGAGCTGCTCCACAGGGTTTTCAAGGTTATGATCTTTACTGAAGCATATCACCAGGCCTGTGTTCTGAGGCATCTCTGGGTGGGTTCAAACCACCAACCTTTAAGCTAGTAGTTGAATGCTTAACTGTTTGTGTCATCCAGGGACTAGTTGCTAACAGGAGGGTTGAAAGATATCTAGCAGCTTGCCAGAAGTACAGGGATGGAATATGGGGAAGAAATAAAGGTAAGAAGTGGGTGTCATTTGTATAGAGATGAAAGAAACTATGAAAATAGATGATATTCTGGGGTTGGAAAAGCAAGAACTGAATTTTGACAATGTCCTCACATTAATATCAATGACAAAGGAACTATGGCTAATACAAAAGACAGAGGAACAGATAGGGTAATAGGACAAAAAGTATAATGGAGTTAGAAAATAAAAAGGCCTATGCAAGTTTGACTGGGTAGGAAGACTATAGAGATAGAAAGTGTATACCAGGGAATGAGTGTGTGTATGCACATATATATGTATTTTTTATACACACATGCACAAGAGGAAGCAGTAAAGGTGATGGGCCTGCTTCAAACAAAACATCTGTGTTGAGAATAGAAAGAGCAAAGATAAGATAGGCAAAGGGAAGTATGACACAGTGATTATTCAAGGTGTAAAGTTCTTCTCCTTACAAAGTTTGATAGTAAGTTATTAAAATAATGAGTCCCCTTAGACTGTTTAAACAAATAATTTTTAAAATTTTAGTCCGAAAACTTCTCAGGAACAAACCTATTGTAATAAAGTGAGGTATCCCTCACTCAAAAGTGAAATTCTACAGCAGATACACAGATAGCACTTGCTAGCTAAGTAATTCTACAATGTTTTATTTTCCCAACTAGTCCTAACCACCCTAGAAATAAAGTCATAACCATACAGTAGGCTTCAGTTTCCCATCTGACTACTTAGAATGCCTTTATGAAAAATTTTCATTTTCATTATTCACATTTAATCCTGAAATAGTAACAACTCGCAAATAGTTTTCATAATAAAATGATCACAAAAAAAACCTTAAAATCTTTACTTTGTTTTATAATTTATTAATTACCTATAAAACATAAAAGAAAAGCAAAAATTTTGATTACTTTCTAGGTCAATGAGAATACCTACCTCCAGAAGAAGAGGCCCCAAAGATTCCTTTTCAATCACTCCTTGACTACTTGATGAAATGTCTGATTTTTGTACATCATCATCAGTTGTTGATTTCTCTGTAATAAAGCAACTAAAAAATTCACACATCCAAAAAGGGCTCACTTCCAAAAAGGCAAGTTTATAAAGATACAGATTTATGTAACTTCAGATTCAAATAATAGTTATTTAGCATTTTGGTGCTTTCATATTTAATCTTCTTTTTAACCTTCTAATTTTATTAAAAAAAATGTATAAAACATTTAAAACATAAACAAAGACTACTGCAATGAACCCACATGTGCCCATAACCTAAGTTCAAAAACTATCAACTAATGGCTAATCTTATTTCTTTCTCTTTTTTAAAATCCCTTCACCTATATCAAACTTGTCTCTTAATTATCCATCTATTTTCCCTCCCTTCTCCTCCCCTACCATCCCTGATAACCAACAAAGAAAATTCCTTTCCCTGCATAAACCTTTTCTTGACTTTTTATAATAATGGACTCATATAATATTTGTCCTTCTGTGATTGACTTATTTTACTCAGCATAATGTCTTCTAAGTTCATCCACGTTGTGAGGTGATTCACTGATTCTTCATTATTCTTTAACGTTGCACAGTATTTCACTGTGTGTATGGACCATAGTTTGGTTACTCATTCATCTGTTGATGGGCACTTAGGTTGCTTCCATCTCTTTGCTATTGTAAATAGTGCTGTGATGAACATGGATGTGCATATTACTAATTCATGTCTTGGGTTCACCTCTTTAGGATATATTCCTAGTAATGGTATTGCTGGACCAAATGGTATTTCTAATGGTATCTCTGCACACCCTTGCCAGCACTTGTTGTTTTCTGTCCTGTTAACCTCTGCTATTACTGCAGCACATAACAACATCAACAATTATTGCTGGAGTGAGATGACATCTCATTGGTATTTTGATTTGCATCTCTCTAATGGTTGATGGGGAGCTCTGGTAGCATAGTGGCTAAGACACTTGCCTGCTAACCAGACAGCTGGCGGTTCAAACCCACCAGCCACTCCTAGGAAGGAAGATGGGGCAATCTACTTCTGTAGAGATACTGCCTCAAATCCTACTTCCGTAGTGATACTGCCTTGGAAACCCAAGGAGGGGTCGCTATGAGTCGGGTTTGACTCGACGGTACATAACAACAACAACAACAAAGGTTGATGATTGGTAGCATTTCTTCATGTTTGCTGGCTGCCTGAATATCTTCTTGGGTGAGGTGTCTGTTCATATCCTTTCCCCATTTTTGAATTGGATTGTTTGTCTTCTTGATGTTGAGGTGGTGATATTTTCTATAAATTTTAGAAATAAGTCCCTTGTCAGACATGTCACTGCCAAATATTTATTCTCAATCTGTAGTTTCTTTTTACTCTTGTGAAGCAGACTTTTGATGCACATAAGAACTTAATTTTTAGAAGGTCCCAGTAAACTAGTTTATCTTCTGCTGTTTGTGCATTTTGGGTTGTGCTTGATAGTCTATATATACACCATAAGTGAGGGTTCTGAGGTTAGACCCTATTTTATCTTTGATGAACTTTATAGTTTTGGGTTTTACATTTAGGTCTTTGATCCATCTTGAGTTTGATTTTGTGTAGGGTGTGAGGTACGGATCCTGTTTCATTTTTCTGCAAGTGGATATCTAGTTTTGCCAGCAACAATTGTCGAAGAGACTATCTTTTCCCCATTGAATGAGTTTTAGTCTTTTGTCAAAGATCAGCTGTCCATAGGTGGATGGATCTATTTCTGGACTCTTAATTCTGTTCCACTGGTCTATGTGTCTATCATTGCACTGATAACAGGATGCATATTTAATTGTGATTATCCTCACGAATAATGAAACTGAGGGTCATACAGGTTAAGTAATGTGCCCAAAAACATAAACTAGAAAATGGCAGCATGAGAAATCTGAAGCTTGAACTACCAAGTCCAGTGTTCCAACAAGGAGAAAAATGCTACAAATATATACAACCACCAATAGCTATATATAAATATATACTCTTAAAATTTTTTTTTTAAAGAAATGGATAAACTGTAGAAAGAAAGTTTGTTTCTTCTATTTTTCTTTTCCTGATTTGATCAATTGCCACTGACAATAAAGACACAACTTCTCCTTTGCAGAGTTAATGTGAACTAGCTAACTTTTCACATTCATGTGATAAAGTGCTTGCTGATTGATAAAACTGTAACTGCCAAATGATTTGGAGTTCTTTTGTGTGGTGACTTTGAAAAATCTTTCCCTTCCTGTCTTTGTGTTTTAGTGCTGCTACAACATACAGGAATTTATTCTCTTATAATTTAGGAGGCTAGTAGTCCAATTCAGAGTGTTAGGTATAGGGGCTAGGTGAAGGCCCCTCAACCTTGGGCTTTAGATCTGCCTCTAGTTCCAGGCCCAATGGAGATGGAGGCTTCTAATCATGTAGCTGCTGGCTGCTGAGGCTGACAAACCCAAGATGAGCAGCTAAAATGGCACAATTCCAAGATCAACACGGCAGGCACTGGTTCAAGTGCATGAAAAGTCCCAAGGTCAGCCAGCAATACAGCCCAAAATGTGCCAAAAAGCTCCAGATCTTTCTCAGAGTTCTCCATATATACTGGAAGCAGGTCACACTCCGAAGGCAATTATTTAGCTGCTCACAGGAGATTCCACCATAGAAGTGATTACAGTATCATCATGGGGAATAACAGCATCCAGCTGCCATATCACTCAAAACCCACTCAAAACCAAGCCCAGCCAAGCTGACACACAACCTTAACTATCACATTTCACCATAAAGCAGCATCATACCTAATAAAACTTTCCAATCTGTAAGACTAGTTAATCTTCTGCTATTGAGGAAATTTTGACTCACAGCTAGTTAGTTCACCAAAAACCAAATGTGGGTATTATTGAATACAGATATTTATGTCTTTATTTTAAAATATTAAGTACTTCAAATATTCCAAAATAAACAGAAAAAGATACAGCATACATTCACATACCCACCATTGATTTTTCACATATCTTAACATTTTGCATTATTTTTCTTCAGATCTTTCTTTGTTAAATAAATAAAATGTTGTGAATACTGCAAAAGCCTTGCCATCCTTCTTCCTTTGTCCCTTTTCAGAAATAATCATTATTCTGAGGTTGACATATATCCTTTCTGAGCATGTTCTTACTTTTACTACATATGTATGGGAGCCCTGGTGGCATAGTGCCTAAGGCATTTGACTGCTAACCAGAAGGCTGGTGGTTCAAATCCACCAGCCACTCCTTGGCAGGAAGGTTGGGCAATCTACTTCCATAGTAATACAGCCTCAGAAACCAAAGGAGGGGTCACTATGAATTGGATCCAACTCCATGGCAGTGGCTGCGTTTGCATTGCGTACATGTACATTGTTTCATGTTTGTTGTTGTTGTTGTTAGGTGCTGTCGAGTCGTCTCCTACTCACAGCGACCCTATGCACAGAACGAAATATCGCCCAATCCCGCACCAGCTCCACGATCCCTGCTATACCTGAGCCCATCATTGCAGCCATTGTGTCAATCCATTTCGTTGAAGGCCTCCCCCTCTTTCTTCGACCCTCCACCTTACCAAGCATGATATCCTTCTCCAGGGAATGGTCCCTTCTGACAACATGGCCAAAAGAGGTGAGATGAAGTCTGGCCATTCTTACTTCCAAGGAGCATTTAGGGTGCACTTCCTCCAGGACAGACCTGTTAGTTCTTTTAGCACTCCATGGTACTTTCAGCATTCTTTGCCAGCACCACAACTCAAAAGCATCAACTCTCCTTTGGTCTTCCTTATTCATTGCCCAGCTCTCACATGCATACCAGGCAACTGGAAATACCATGGCCTGTGTCAGGTACACCTTAGTCCTCAAGGAGATATCCTTGCTCCTCAGCACTTGAAAGAGTTCCTTCACAGCTGACCTACCCAGTGCTACATGTTGTCTAATGTCCTGACTGCTGCTTCCATTGGCATCGATTGTAGAACCAAGCAACGTGACTTCTTTGACAACCTCAATCTTCTCTCCATTTATTGTGTTGCTGCTCATTGGTCCAGTTGTGAGGATTTTTGTTTTATTTC